>NW_024063510.1:0-437500 GCF_006381635.1 Hibiscus syriacus
TTCTGCAAGCTACAAAATGAGCCATCTTGGAAAACCTGTCAACCACAACAAAGATAGAATCAGAGTCCCTTTGGGTGCGGGGTAAGCCTAGTACAAAATCCATGCTGACATCGAACCAAGGAGCTTCAGGAACAGGTAAGGGAGTGTACAATCCCGCATTGGTGAGAACTCCCTTAGACCGCTGGCACACATAACAACGGTCCACATAATGGGCCACATCACTAGTCAACTTGGGCCAATAAAATTCAGAAGAGATAAGGGCCAATGTCTTATCTCGGCCAAAGTGTCCCTCATTATGGAGTTCACTATATTTGCTGCCTCAATGAACAATCTGGAATGCACAATTGTAATCCACGAAATAGATACCCATTATGCAAAACAAAATCATGACGGTGACCCTCAGTTACCTCCTGAAATATCCTTCCAAAGGAAGGATCAGCTGCATACATATCTGTGAACGTCTCAATCCTGCAACTTTAGTACTCATGGTGGTGAGAAGTAAGGTACGACGGCTCAGGGCATCTGCGACGCGGTTCAAACTCCCTGCTTGGTGCCTCAGCGTAAAAGTGAATTCTTGCAAGTATGCTACCACTTGGCATGACGTCTACTCAGCTTGTGTTGGCCATTGATGTACTTCAAGGCCTCATGATCGGTAAACAGAATAAACTCCTTCTGTACTAGGTAGTGACGCCAATGCTTCAGGGACTGAACTATGGCATAGAACTCCAGATCATAAGTGGAATAATTTTTCTTTGATCCCGATAGCTTCTCACTGAAAAAAGCAACCGGACGACCTGCCTGACTCAGAACACCACCAATGCCAACGCCAGATGCATCACAATTTACCTCGAACACTTTGTCAAAATCTGGAAGTGCCAAAAACTGGAGCCTCGGTCATCTTCTGCTTGACCAGTTAAAAACTGACCTCTGCCTCCTCAGACCACTGGAAATCACGCCCCTTGAGGCACTCTGTGATAGGGGCGATCAGAGTACTGAAATTTCTAATGAATCGACGGTAAAAAGACGCCAAGCCATGGAAACTTCGGATGTCATGTAAGGTTCTTGGTCTGGGCCACTCCAAGACTGCATCTATCTTTGACTGATCTGCATGAACACCATCAGTAGACAACAAAACCAAGAAAAGTCACAGAAGTAGTGAAGAAAGAACACTTCTTTTGATTGACAAACAAGCACTCCGTTTTCAGCATCTCAAAAAAGCACGGAGGTGATCGAAGTGTGAAGTCCATGTCGGACTATAAACGAGGATTCATCGAAGTAAACTACAACAAATTTCCCCATAAAAGGCCGCAAGACCTGATGCATAAATCTCATGAAGTACTGGGCGCATTGGATAACCCAAAAGGCATGACCATCCACTCATACAACCCTTGTGGCGTTTTAAACGCCGTCTTCCACTCATCTCCAGGCCTTATTCTGATTTGGTGGTAACCGCTCTTAAGGTCAATTTTTGAGAAGATCTTAGAACCAGATAGCTGATCTAACATATCATCTAGACGGGGAATTGGAAACCGGTACTTCACTGTAATTCTGTTGATCGCTCGGCTGTCAACACACATACGCCAAGAACCATCTTTCTTTGGCACTAACAGAGCAGGGACTGCACATGGGCTCATACTCTCTCGGATATAGCCCCTCTCCAACAACTCTTCCACCTGTCGTTGCAACTCTTCGGCCTCCTTGGGACTAAGGCGATATGCTGTTCAATTTGGCAAACTTGACCCAGGAACAAGGTCAATTTGATGTTGAATATCCCTCATAGGTGGTAGTCTAGGAGGAAGATCCTCTGGCATCAAGTTAGAGAATTCTGCTAGCAGCCGCTGCACCTCTACTGGTAAATCTGTATCCACGTCTACTGTATTGTTCTCGCAAGGTAGCAAGGCATAGACCACGCCGCCATGCTCAATCTCATCTAAAAACCTGGACATAGAAAGCAGATTAGTATTATGGGTTACTGGGGTAGGAGTAAGTCCTTCCCGCCGGGTGCCACACCTTTTTTCCCTTGATGCTAAGGGAATATGTATTCTTCCGTCCATCATGAATGACAACTGCGATCATACTGCCAAGGTCGACCCAACAATATATGACACGCATCCATTGACACAACATCACACCAGGCATTATAAAAATATTTTCTACCAATTGAAAAAGACACGAGGCATCGCCTATCAACTGTTACCTCACTGTCTTTATTTAGCCATGACAACTTGTATGGCTTAGGATGACGGTCCGTCTTCAACTGCAATTTCTGGACAACCTCATCGGACACTACATTCTCACAACTGCCGCTGTCAATGATCATTTTGCAGACTTTATCTGCAACTGTGCAAGTCGTGTGGAAAATATTGGTTCTCAACCAATCGTCCCCTGAATCGCCCTTGGGGTAAGTAGACTCTGCGAACGACCAGAGTCTCATGACCATCTCCATACAGCACATCATCAGTCTCATCATCGTCATACACGGGTTCGCCAATCTCCTCAGTCTCGTCTTCCACGTTTTCCTCAATCAACAAATTTTTGCCCTTTTGACTAGCAGGCTTCCTGCAATCAGTCGCCCTATGCCCTTGTTCACCACAACGAAAACATCTAATAGTAGGGTTAGAATTACCCTGCGGTGGCTGCTGAGCAGGACGGGACTCTTGAGGGCGAACTGGTCGACTGTTGTGATCGCTCCTGATCACTGGTCTCCTGTTTTACTGTTTTTCAACAGCAAGTGCACGCTGGTATGCTTCCGAAACACTCCACAATGAATGAAGGCTGAGGACATCTTGCAAGGGCTGGTGTAAACCCCCCCAGATATCGCGCCACCATCTGCTCCTCCGTCTCAGATAAATCATTCCGGGCGACCAATTGGTAAAACTCCTCCATGTAATCATCGACTGATCGCGCGCCCTGCCTCAACGCATGAAGTCGCTGAAATAAGGTTTGCTTGTAGCCGAAGGGAAGGAAGTGGCCCTTCATCTTCTTTTTCATCTTCTCCCAATCAGTGATCTTGGCTTTGCCCTGTCTTTCTCGTGAACGTCGTAACTGTTCCCACCACGCAGATGCTCTGCCCTTGAGTTTGATGGCGATCAGTTTCACTTTCACACGATCGGGGACTTCCTTATATTCAAAAATACGCTCCACTTCATTAATCCAATCCACGAATCCCTCGGCCTGTAATGTACCAGAAAACTCAGGGAGATCGACCCGAAAACTGAGGTCTCCATGACGCTCCTCCCGACCACGGTGCTCCCGGAATCCTGCGCCCCGGAATCCTGCGCGATTGTGATATGGGTTTTCTAAAGTGGAATTGGTATCGTGATCAGAGGCCTCACGATCCTCTAAATCCTGCGCCGCCAGGCGCTGGGTTAATTCTGCGACTTGCCTCTGGAAATCCGCAATCATCACATCCTGAACGCTGCGATCACGGCGTTGGGCTTCCTCATTCGGAACCTGTTCACGACGACCACGACCTCCAGCCATTGAAACTGGTGAAATTTCCCAAGAAGATGCTGAAGCTCTGACACCAACTGACGCCAGACAGAATAGTGATTATCCTGTAGGCTAGCTCCGACAGACGATTCACAAGAGAAAATTCGCCCAAAAACCAGAGAAAAAGTCTCTAGGGTTCAATAAAATATTATAAAATCAAAACTCCCACAAAGCAGTCCACAAGCCGGACTGTTATAGCAAAAAAAATCGTCTTTATTCGAATTTTGCCAAAAATAGCAAAATCCCGAAAATCACTCTAAATTGAAATTCGAAATAAAATAAGAAATCTCCCAAAAATCCGGCCTAAATCGGATTTAAATTGACTTCCTAATTAACAATCGAAATATTACCATAAATAGTAAAAAATAACTAAATCTAGTGATTCGGAGGGGAAAATGGTAGAATTTGAGGTTGAAAAAAAGGCCACATGGAGCGTAGTTCAATGTGGAGAGCGTGCGCGTCGAAAAGAGCTTTCTGGATTGGGGTCTTATGCGCGATTCTGACACCTGTAGCCAAAGTTATGGCCAAAAGACTGAAACATACTCAAAACGACCCCAATGAGGAACATGTCACAATCAATTCCCGCCTTTGCGCTGATCTGCCAACTCATGGTATCTCAGCGCCATCAACGTGCAATCTGACAGTTCAGCATCATCTGTCTCGGATCCCCCTACATCACTGATGAGAACGTTTGTTCAACTCACCGCTTCCACCATGGGACTCCCCATGCAATTCCGATCAAAAGCCAATCAACACCGTCTTGTCGTTGTCGCTCATTCTTCAATTGTCAAGGGTAACTGTACAATAAACTTTTCCATTTGTTTTGCATCTTTTTTAGATGGATTTTGAGTAATCTTTGACTTAATATTATGTTTGGCAGCATTTGGAATGATCGGACCACCTTAATTGTCCCCGTTCTTCATTGTACGCGTAGCCACGCGCCACCCCGTGTGCATGGGGCTTTTACCCCAACCTTGGCACTTTCTAGAACGATCCAAGTGGACCAAGCTGTTCCAATCCAGTCTTAACCAAGTTTTCTCGACCCTCCTGAGTCAACCAGAACTGGTCTGACCCATTCACTTTGACCCAAATCATTTACTTTGACTTGATCGTTAACCTGCCCGTTGACTTTGACCAAATAGTCAAATTTTTTGAAAAGTCATATTTTATGTTTTTCAACATCTTTAGCCCGAATCCGAAGTTCATCTAAATTCAAACTCAATAAGTTGTTTTTCGACTTTTTATCTCCCGATTCAATACGAATTTTCACGTTTAAGTTCCATTTCTAATGTAATTGGTTTGGCCATGTATCCGAGACTTTGGGTGTCATGGAATTAAAGTTCGATTGTGATCAAATGGAGTTTAATTGGTTAACCGATGTGGCTTGAAAATTGAGGTAATACTCTACTATCCTATGCATGCTTTATGGTACATGTTGGTAATTTGTTAATGCATGATTGGAGTTATAGGTCGATTTCATAGAGTTAATTATTGATGGACTCGAATTGAATATGATATAAAGACATTAAACCCAATAAGACTCAATTGACTGTGTAAGGAAGCAGAAGATCATTAAGAGATAAATCTAAGTTCAGTGATTTAATCGGTAAATCAATTAATCTTTGGACTCATAAATTCTAAAAAATCTCATTAAAGGTTAAATGTCATAAATACTTGGATAAGAAACTATGAAAAAATACCCGTGTGATGTAAAAGACAAGGATTGTCCTTGAAAGTGAAAATTACCCTATTAATCCTAAATACTATAAATTTTTGGAACGGTTGAATTCTAATCCTGGAATAAACTCCTAAAGACTAATTTGCCAGAAGTAATGTATATGTCAAAATTAAATGAAATAACTGAATTATCCTCGAAATGGGAAAATGACCTAAAATTTCTAATTCTCTAGTGAACACCTGGAGGATAAATTACCGAAAGTACTTTACATGTCTGAATTACTCAAAATGACTTTATTATATAACAAAGTTGAACTGAATGGAAGTATTTTACGTATCTGAATTGTTGAAACGATCGAATTACTCTGGAAACTACGAAATGATGTGATAAACTTGAATACTAAATGATGTAAATACCCTAAATGACCTAAAATTAAGGGGATGACTTGGATAAGTCTGGAAACACTAATGACTTATATGTTGTGTTGTCTATAAGGGTTATGAACCATAAATCAAGCATGTCGAAATTTCTTGATACCGTTGTAATACAAAAATAAAATAAATACAATTGGAATACTTGTTCGTCTCACTAAGACCCATTCAAAGATGATTTTGAAGGTAATCAATTCAACTAAAGCAATCAGTATTAGGAAGTGAATAATAGTGAAGTATTCAGTCTGAATGATTGGCAAGTATCGCAGTGTTGGGATTGGTTAGTCTAATTTGACTTGAAATCCTGATAATTGGATATAAATCATAAATACTATAAATTGTTGTTTTACTCTCATTGGGTTAAATTACTAAAAATTCTTCAAGAAACCAAAATGTCTAAAATTCCTCTGATTACCTGAATAATGGAATCATTCATGTTATATCTTAAATCTCAAGTAACTCTGATGTAAACGATTCTAAATACCTTCCTGATCACTTACTACATTCGAAAAAAATATCTGAATACTATATGATCTTGATAAATCACTTCCCAAATGATTGATGAATTCATTAGCCATCAAACCCCTTTTATAGGGATCCCATTTCTAAAATTCAATCATTTTGCAAAAATTTTGTGTTTCCCCCGCTTGATAATTGCTAAGTACCTCTGAAAAATAACTGGATCCTCTATTGTGTTCCTTATGTTCCATATAATTGTTTTACCTATTTTAAAATGTGATTTTCCAAAATTATTGATTTACTGATATATTGATTTACTATTTATGAACTATGGCTACATGATATGTGTTCTTTGGTTGCTTGTTTTCACTGGAAAATATAATCATTCCTTGTTATGGATCACAGAATCTACTGTTTACTATATGAACCATTTATTTGGATATTATCTGGGTAGGATTCTGGAGTATGGAGGTTCAACTCTGATCAAGCTGGTAATTCCTTACGAACCTAAGGTATTCCTTGGGTAGGATCTAAGGCCCAAGGTACTCCCTTAGTATGGGGAATGTATTTTAGTGTACAGATGGAGGGTATTCATGTGATTTAAATAACTACATTGTCATTTTTACAACATTCTACTGGAACATGATTTTGATATTAAAGTTACTGCTCAATCTAATTTCTATTGGATACTGTATGGGTAGGAGTCTGGAGTACGGAGGTTCAGCTCTCATCAAGCTAGTAAATCCTTATGGACCTAAGGAGACCCTTGGGTAGGCCTATAGGCCCAAGGTACTCCCTTAGGGTAGCTTCTTTGTTGTGTGCTTAGGGTAAGTCCTTATGGATGCAGATCTGGGGAAACTAAATATCGTTGTTCAGTTGGAGGGTATTACTGTGGTTTTAAAATATGTTTTAAACTACTAATGTTTTTAAATGATCTGTACACATTTCTCTATTTTGTTGAAACATACTAGACTCCCCAATTCAATCTTCTGAATATGTCTCTCTCTGAATAGTTTATTCATACCATAAATTCCTATTTGTAACTGAAGACTTGGCTAATAGAATCTGAATTCACCACTAGAATCTGATGACAACTGTCTCGCTAAGGAATTTATGCTTTATCTAATACCCGATGGCCTATTACATTCTTATGGTAGTTCTGTATTACTGAGCTTCCCAAAGCTCACTCTTTACTCATCATTTCAGGTTAAAAGAATCGATCTAGTGCAGCTATCAACTTCAGTTTTGGGAGTTCTTTTGGCTTTGCTTATAAAGTATGGTACAATGTGTAATTATCACATTCGATTATTTTTTTATATATTGAGTCTTGTATGATTTTACTTATGTTTGTAATAAATGAATGTTTTTATGAACTTGTATTTTATTTATTCATAAATTGTTTTATGATTTTACACGTTTTAATAAAAAAAAATTAATTTTCCTGTAATTTTACCGTGGGTCACTCCGGTGGCCCTAATGTGACACCTCGTATTGGATCGGGTCACCTGCATTGGTTTGAGAGTGTTACAGGAACAATTGATAAGTACAAGCCCAGGTTGGTTATAAGAGGTTACCGACAAAAGAAAGATCTTGATTATTTTGATACATATTTGTCCGTATCAAGAATAACTTCTATAAGAATGATACTTACAATTGCTGCTCTACGGAATTTAGAAGTACATCAAATGGGTGTTAAGACCGCTTTCCTTAATGGATACCTTGATGAAGATATTTACATGGAACAACCTAAAGGATATATAGCTCCAGGATAAGAAAAGAAGTATGTAGGTTGGTGAAGTCACTATATGGACTTAAACAAGCACCAAAGGAATGTCATGCAAAGTTTGATAGTGTCATGATATCAAATAAATTTCAAATTAATGAGTGTGAAAAATATGTATATGTCAAAACCACTGTTGATGTATATGTAATCTTATGCCTATATGTTGACGACATACTCATTGTTGGAAGTAATAATAAAATGATAAAACGTACCAAAAACATGTTAAATTCAAAATTTGACATGAAATATATGGGACTTACTGACATGATTTTGGGCATCCAAACCAAAAGTTCATCTGAAGGTCTTATATTAACTCAGTCGCACTATATAGACAAGATTCTAGAAAAATTTGGCAAGGATGATTTTAGTATAGCCAAAACTCTGATAGATACAAGTCAGCATCTGTCTAAAAATAAAGGTGAAAATGTTAACCAAGTGGAATAGGCAAGAATAATTGGCTATCTTATGTACCTTATGAGTTGCACTAGACCTGATATTACTTTCACTATAAGTAGTTTAAGTAGATTCACAAGTAATCCAGGGAAGAATCACTGGAAAGTGATTGTGAGAGTATTGAGATATCTCAGATATACTTGAAACTATGGATTGCATTATTCTAAAGATCCTACTATGTTAGAAAGATTCTCAAATGCCAGTTGGATATATGATATTCAAGATATCAAATGCACAAGTGGTTATATTTTTACATTAGGAGGAAAAGTTGTATCATGAAAATCCTCAAGACAAACAATTATAACTAGATCCACAATATAATATGAGTTTGTAGCCCTAAATAATCTGGAGAAGAGGTAGAATGGTTACGAAATTTTTTTAAGGATATTCATGAATGGCCAAAACTTGTGCCCAAAATATGCATATATTGTGATAACCAAGGAACAATTGGTAGAGCACATAATGTAATATATAATGGTAAGTCAAGACACATGCCTCATTAACATAATACCATTAGACATGTGATCTCAACTAGAGTTATCTCTATTGATTTTATAAGATCGAAAGATAACATTTTAGATTCGCTAACCAAAGGGTTAAATCGATATCAAGTTGATAAAACATCAAGAGGAATGATACTGAAGCCCATAAATTGTTAAAGCTCTATGTGAATGAACACTCAACTAGTTGACCGGAGATTCCAAGATCTAGGTTCAATTGGATAACCTACTTGGATAGACCTTGTAAGGTCACTGTGGGGGGTATTCTCAAGTCTATTCCAATGATGAAAATAATGACTAAAATATAAATGAGGTTAAGCAATGCTTTTAATGACCACTATGTGTTTCGATAAATCGAACACCATAAGTCACCTATGTGAGAGTGAAATGGAGTTGCTTCAAGAAGACTATTGTATAATAGTACTCTAATCTCTTACATAACCAGGAGATGTCCATGAATATATGGACATAACCATGAGAACCAAATTCTTGTCAGGGAGATATTTGTGTAAGGTATGTCATCGCTTGTACAAATGACAACATAGTTCAAGGACATTTCATCTACTAGACAACCAGTAAGGTAAACATATTTCACAAGGGAAGGTTCAAAGGGGGACGCCTACCTATCCTATGCAAATATTGAACATAGAATCTATCACCACATCTAGTCAATGATTTAAACAATCAACTTCATTCATGTGGGGTATTGTTGAAAAATATGAATGAATTAATGTTATTCAATCAAGCCTATTCAACAATACTTTTCAGGAAAAAGTTATGTCTTTTTATGAAAAAAGGTTAAGTCTTCTCATGAAAAAAATGTTAGTGTTTTTCATAAAAAGAGTTAAGTCTTTTAATCAAAGGTTAAGTCCTTTCATTGAAAGATCTTAATCTTTCAATCCAATTCCTCTCCCTATATAAAGGCTAAGTTCTGACACATTTTCAACACAATTTAAAAATTCTTTTAATCCATTTCCTTTCAAGTTATTTCCTTTCACATCTTCAAAATTCCTCCAATTTTTTTTCAATGATAGATAAAGACAAAAATTGAGTTCTATTATTCACAACTATTGTGCTTATTGTTGTGAATGCTTGTTGTTGTATCCTGGGAGACTGACGTCCAAAATTACTCAAAGCATCAAGGAGAGGACAAATCTATCTTAAGGAAACTATTCATACATGCCTCAACAAAATTCTTCTTCCTTTTATTCAATTTCATCCGATTACATGCTTTATTCTAATTTTACCTTTTAATATATTTTCAGTGTGTTTTGTTACGTTATTACTACAACATTAAATCAATTTTACTACATGAATGATTTCAAAGTGAGTATATTATTGAGTGGTTATGTCATCAGTGGAGGTTCAATCGATGACAATAACGACAAGCAGTGAAGACCGTCGTGGGTATAGGAGTTTAAATAAAACATTTAAAGTTTTGGATTTTTTAAATTCCTGAAAATTATATTTTTTAAAGGAAATATGTTTTTAAGTTTTTTTAAATAAAATTTTCAAAATTATCAGAATACGACATGTGCCACTTAACAAATTTTTTAGTAACCGTTACAATCAGTGCACTTAAAATGATAACGTTTGTAACAATGATATACTTTTTGGACAGTTATTTTTATATTAAGCCTTTTTCAATATCATACCTATTGTTACATTTTGTTTTCAATTTGGTCACCACCATTAAAAAAATAATGATGATACTGATATGTCACCATAAAATAATGTCACATTATCACTGAAAATTTTAGAAATATGATGTCAACATTTATATTGATTTTTAATGACATGTAATCTAAATGAAGCTAAAATGTAACATTAGATATTATTTAAAAAATAATAGTTAAATAACTAAAACAAAGTAAAATGCTAATCAAATATTAAACGTCAATCTACCCTAAAAATTTACTTCCACTACTTTTTTCATAACTTCGACCATCTCTAAGGGTCTGTTTGTTTCTCTGTAATTGGTTTTTCGGAAAATGTTTTCCTTATTTTCCACTGTTTGGTTGGTGGAAAATAGATGATCAATGTAATTCATTTTCCTGGTCAACTGAATTTCTTTTGTATTTTCTAGAAAATAACTTACCATCTGATTTTTCGTAAGTTATTTTATGAACTTTTCACTTCAAAATATAAACACTCAAAAGATTATTATTTTATATATTTAATATTAATATATTATTTTAATATCATTTTAATAAAATATTAATTATTAAATTATATTTATTTATAATTTTAATAATATAATATAATACAATATTTTATTTTTATAATTATATTATTATAATATATAATATTATATTTTATTTAATAACATATAATAAAGTATTAATAAAATAATATTATTTATTCATTTCATAAAATAAAATACAATATATTTATTTAAATATTATAATTTTCAATATTCTAATAATAGTATTATTTTAATAAATAATTAATATATTTAATAATATATTATTCTTATTTTAATAAATAATTAATATAATTCATAAAAAAATTATTTTAATAAAATATAATAATCATAATATTTTTATTTATAAAATTATAGATATAATATTTTCTTAATAATATTAAATAAAATTATTCTAATATTTAAAAAATAATATTATTATATTTTTCATAAGTAATATTATTTATTGTATATGATGTTTATAATAAAGAATTTAAAAAAATCTCCAATCAGTAAAAATGAATTACAAAAAATTAACCAACCACAGTAAAATGATTTCTAAAAAATATTTTCTAAAAAATATAATTAATTTTATAAATTTCATTTTCTAAAATTTATTTTCCGTAAAACAAACCAACCTAAGATTATATACGTTTGTATTAAATTACAGCATTTATTGTTGCAGAATTTATCTATCCTTCAAGACACTATGATATGTCGAACTAACAAGTGACACATTTGACAGAGCCTGTCCACAGACATCATAATCAAAAGCCGGCGTAATGTTTTTAGTTTAAGTAGTAATTATTATATCAGATGATTCAGAATTTTCAATATAAATAATTAAATAATTATTTATAAATAATAAATAATAAATTATTTAACGTTAACAAATAATTTAAGAATAAACATCAACAGAATTCATATGTAGTATGGCATTCTTATCTTACCACATTGGCAGCATAATTAATAGCCTCACAGATTTGTAATTAATAGGTTGAATATGAAGTATTTATTATTATTTTTTTCGAAATTGCATGTAGCATTAACTCTTAATAGACTACACATTGTTCTATGCATCATCAATGCAAAATTAAAATATTATGTTCTTCATTTGATTAGCTATTTTAAATATATTTTGATAAGATATCATTATGTTTTATGTTTAATTAATTTATAAATTTATAGTGCATAAAGTCTTAAATAATTGTTCTACAACTTGGGGATAATAATGAAAGATTATTCATCGGTGTCTCGAGAATGACGCGTTTTAATACTTGGATATCGAGACTATCAACTTAAAATTTAAAAGAAAAATTAATTAAAAAAAATATCATTTTATATTCCAATATCCAATATATATGTATATACTATATACAAAATTATATAGCTATATTCCAATAATCTCGTTGTTTATTGAATGTTTCAACTTTTAATAATTCTCAATTAGAAAAAAGTAGAATAATGTTTCTCCTACCCTATACATTTTTCTAAAATAAAATTACTGAGTTTTTTATAATTAAATTATCTCTTAAATACCAAATAATAATTGAATACACTATAATTAGACTGATATAATAATTGAAATATATTTTAATATATATAAATATATAATAAGATTTAATCAGACTAAAATCTAACAAAATTTACATAATATACTATTCAAATCCGAATATTCAAAAAATAAATTTAATAATTTAATTATAATATGAAAACATTGTGCATACATGCTTAAAATGATACTGTATAATTATTTTCATAAAACCATATAACATGTTAAATTCGTTTTCAAATTATTTTATATATTCTACTTCTAGTCTATGGAAAATTGTTTAATATATCATATTAATATTCAACATTTTTTGATTTATAGTTATAATAAATTGTTCCATATAAAAGAACCCAAACATAATGAATATTGGTACTTTTCATATCTGCTTTTGTGTTTGAAAAAGAAGAAAAAGACGTTGATTAATTAACATGCTTTGAAAGATTAATTAACAAGTATGTCTCATTGATTCAAATTCTGAAATATATTAAAGAATAGATTAGGGGCTCGTAGCAGCATGTAGCTCCAATGTGTTTGGTCTAAACACATATGCTTTCGTCACCTTAATCTGTTTTCATTAAATTAGTGATGTTTATTACTTCGTAGTTTGTAAAACCTTGGGGTCTGAAAAAGGTATAGGGTTTAAATATTTTTATTATAACATCTCGATGTGATTAATGGGTTTTTCGGATTTGAAAATTCAAACAAATGTATTAGATCTGTATCGTATAGGCTTTGGCATTTTTGTTTTGTTCTAAGAGATGGGATAAATTGGGGTTTAAATCCTTAATCTTGTGATTAGCACCTTCTCAAAATTTAAGTTTATTTTGTTGAGATGCCAAGTTTCTTTGGTTCTGTTGAAGGTTTTTTAAAAAAAAAATTATTTATTAATAAAACATAATTTAACATAAGAAGGTTATCGGTTATAGATTCAAAATTTAAATTCAATTTTTTTTAATAATGTTACATTTCATTAATATCAAAATATCACATAAAATAACCAATAAAATAAAGGACACAATCAATTGTTGAAAAAATAATAAATTAGTTAGATGATATTGATCTTAATAATAAGTCATGTTACTTGATATCTTATATATATATTTTTTTATTATTCGTTATCTTAAAAAAAAAAGTCTAATTTCCTCTCATTGGTGTACCACTAATCTCTTTTTTTTCCGTCATTGTTATTCGACGGCGGCACCAACTTTAATGTTGGTTGCCGACGGCCGGTATTCTTTATTGTAGTTTTCTTCTCTATATCATATTTTTTTTTAAATAAGTCTACTTGTGTTTCAAGTTTTTATATGCTTTTATAGCTTGTTTTCTTATGATGTTTGTCATGTTTTTCGATTCTTTGACCCTTTTTTTATTTATCATTTTTCTAAGGGTTGATTTGACATCACCACGACTAATCAAGATGACGCTTATATGATATCTTGTTGATCTTCCCTGCTTTGGACCCTCGGATTGGATTTGGATACCCGATATGCGTTCGTGGATAGTTTTTCATGTTGTTCGAGTCTCATTTGTGGTTTTGTCGATGTTCTTTAATAACTTGATCTCCTTTTGTGGTTCGTTTGTCGATGTGCTCAGATCTATTTGTATCTATCTTTGTTCGAGTTTCTTCATTAGATTTAATCTTTTATTGTATGGTCCTTATGTGATCTTAAGTTACTATTTTTGTTTCAATGATTATAGTTTCCTAATTATGTGCTTAATTTACGATTCCGATTGTAAATCTTTATTGAAATTTGAGATATTTCCTATTTTAAATAAAATTGTTACTCTTATAAAAAATAATAATAAGTCATGTTACTTGAGGAATAAACATGTTAATAATTAGTCATATCACTTAGTAAATAAACCTATTAATTTTTAGTTTAAAGTTATATTCATTCAATCATTTTTATTAACTTTTTAATAATTCTCTTCATCATATGGTCTTAACCTTTCAACTCGTTTCTTCTTCACAATATAAGGCTAGTTGAGACACAACTTAGACACAATTTTGAAAAGAACAAAACTTGGAAAAAATTCCTTCTAAATTCATTTTTCTCGTAATAAATAAAGGCAAAGTTGTGTTTGATTGTTTATTATTATTGTGTTTACTATTGTGATCGTTTGATGTTGTATCCTAGGAGACCGACATCCAACATTACTCATAACAATAAAGAATGAAAAAAAATTCTTAAGAAAATTGTAACACACCTCAACAAAAAATCTTCTCATGCTTTTCTAACTCTACCTAGTTACAAGTTTTATTCTAATTTTATTTCGATATATTTTTGTTATGTTACTACTATAACATTATATTACGACGACATTTTATTGCATTATTATTAGTACGACACTACATCATTTATTATTGCTATGATATTGCATTGTTACTGTTAGATTATCTTTACTACAACCCTAAATTTTTATTACAATATTAAAATAGAATCATTATTGTAGGTTAATCTAAGTCAAACATATTACGGTGACAACATATTTAGGTTGATTTAAACTTTTATTTCAAATTGTAATTTATTTTTTATTTTTTATTTTGATTCTGATTATAGAAAAATGTCTGATACTTATAAGAATTCATCCAATTCACAACTTGATGCAATTTTTGCTACTCATGCTCTGATAGCGAGTCAAATGTCTATGACTACGAGTCATAATAAAAAGCTTACAAAATTCACTAGAGAAAATTTCGAAAGATGGAAACAGAAAATGTTGGTCTATTTGGCGATGTTGAATTTGACCAAATTTCTAGAGGGTGATCCTCATATTATTTGAGAGGATGAGGTGAACATTGTTACTACCTTCAACATTGCCAAAGCATGGAAGCACTCTGATTTCCTATGTCGTAGCTACATCTTGAATGATTTATTTGATGCACTTTATGAAGTGTAAATTGTAAAGAAAACGACTAAGGAATTATGATAATCATTAGATCATAAATACAAAACTAAAGATATTGATACTAAAAAATTCTTAGTTGTCAAATTCTTAAACTTTGTAATGGTTGATTCTAAAGTTGTGAAGTAAGTGCAAGGATTGCAACTGATCATTCACAATATTAATTTTCATAGAAGGGGTGTTTACAAGTGAATCCTTTCAAGTACAACCATTATTGAATAACTCCTCTTACTTGGAATGACTTAAAAAACTATCTTAAGCATAAGAAAAAGAAAATGACATTGGAAGATCTAATTGTGATACTTTAGATTGAAGAAGCCAATCGAGGTACGACTAAAAAGAAAAACAAAGCAATCAATCCTAATATTGTCAAGAAAAATATGATGGAAGTTAAGAAGGACTTCAAGAAAAGAAAACAATCTTAGATTGAGTCTAAACTAGGATCAAATAACAATGTTTTAAAAAATTAAAAATTTCAAGAAAAAAGCTTTAATTGCAATAAGATGAGACACATGTCATCCGACTATAGGTTTCCAAAAATTCAAAATAAATGAGGCTGATGTTGTGACATAAATTTCCAAGAAGTATTTGAACTTACCTATGTGTTGTGCTCTTTGAAGTCGATTTGGTTGATTCAAAACCAAAACAATGATGTCTTGATATTATTACACATCATATTTATTGTGATAATAACTCTTTTATTGAGTTGATTCACTACAGAACAATAGGTTTTAGTGGCATTTTTCAGTCATATAGTGGTTTTTTTAAGCACCGCTAAAAACCCTTGTGGCGCAAAAACAAACGCCGCAAAAAGACGTGGTGTTTGTTGATTGTGGCTTTTAGCGATATCTTTTTTACGAACGCCGCTAAAGGTTATGATATTTAGCGGCGTTTTCCCAAAACACTGTTAATTATCTTTTCTTTTGTTGTGTTTGTTCCCAAAAACGCCGCTAAATGTTCTGACATTTAGTGGCGCTTTTTGTATAAACGTCGCAAATGATCTAGAACTTTAGTGACATTTTTTTAAAAAATGTTGGTATTGACTATGTATTTAGTGGTATTTTTATACAAACGATGCTAATTAAAACTGATTTTTCAAATACCGTTTTATGCTCTTTTGTTACCCAAATTTAAAATTTTAACATGTAGCATTATTCAATAAACTTGACATCCATAACAACAAACTTGAAATTCATAATAATAAATCAAAGACAACATTAACGTAAAATATAATGTAGTTTAACATTGTTAAGTAGAATAAACAAATCATATATCTAAAATAACACCAAAGATGGTGGACTCTGGGGCTGATTTTGTCGTATCATCTGCATCACAGCTTGAAGTTGATTTTGAAAGTCTTCACATTTTTTTGATATACTGCTTCTCTCTCTGCTTCCCTCGCTTCAGTTTGAACTTTCATTTGAGCAATTTTTTATCCATTTCAGCCAACTATTGTTTTAAACAACTAACTTCTAATTGGGAAGACTGAATGTGTGATGACATGTACGGAGATGAACTGGATCCAAAATATTTGGCCGGGGTAACAAATGATCCTTGATAGCGAACTCAACCATATCTTTCAAGACCCAAAACTTCATTAATAACTTTACTACCAGACTTATTTTCACACAATGTAGAATAAAAATTAAGTCTTGCAAAAAAATAATTAATAATATAAGTAATTTTCGTTACTATGTGCTACCAACTATAAATCACTATGTGAATAATCAATAATACCTCATCATTAGCTATACAAACAAAGCTCTTCGATCCAACTGCGTCAGTGAACTTTTTTTATTGTCTACTAGCAACACCAACATGCTCTATGTCATACAATTTAAAATATTTACTTATAAAGTCAATATTATAATGACATTATATTTTTTTTGAAAAATACGTCACACGTGTCCTTTATTTTAACTCCAAAACCTGATTGCATCTTCCCATTGATACTTGAGCATTCCATGTGGGACAATTTGCAGTTTCTCTTCAAGGCTGAGATCATTCTTGAAAATTTTATTTTTTAAAGAACTCTTGTGTTCTCTCCATTTATTCCCTAACGCTTGCTTCAAATAATCGTATGAGACATCTAAAGAAAATTTCTCCTACAAATAGTATAAGTGTTCAAAGTAAATATAAATTACTATTGAACAATAATATGGATTATCTATTATAATGACATTATTACCTTGAAAAAATTCACAGCCTGATTTTTGTTACTATTTGGCATTTCACATAATGACTCATAATTGATCGGTAAAAGATTAGCATTACATGCAACCATGCCTAAGTAACCGGATAGAAGATGTGCTTCTGGGCCAATAGGTTGACCGACATCGTTTCTTGAAACTTTCACACTGTTCCTAGGAGGAAGTTCGTATAATTTCTTCAACGTTGTGGGTCCTCTTGTCTTGCGTCTTCCACCATTTTCAACTATATAAGAAATAGTTCAATGTAAGTTTTTAAAATCAATCAGCAATTAAAGAAAGTGTCGAACATTGCCTTCAATTTGTACAACTTCTTCAATAGTAATTGGAACTACCGAAGATCCAACACCAATCGATTCCTCATTATTTGTTTCTTTCTCCTCTTGAGAAGCTCGAACAATCCACAAATCACTTAATTTTCTCATGGGCACAATATCTGTAATAAACAAACAACAATTTTAGAAAAGTTTGGACTCCATTTTGATATTCGTCGCTTACCCTTGACATATCCATCCAACTCTTATCCATTTCATATTTCTAGAATATCAATTTCTAATGTTAATTGCTAATATTATAATATTATTTTTTGGCAATATAAATTTATTAGTTTTGTTGAGGTAGTAATGTCTAAGATTGAATAACTACTCCTTTAAGTCAAGATTATTAGAATTCAAGGATGCGGTTTATTTATATTAGTGTAAAATTATATAGTATTACATATTCTATAAAATTATTATATATATAAAAGTTGTGGAACAACCCTAAACATGTATGAACTAAAATGTGAAAAGGAGATATATATACCGCATATTTGTAGAGGACTGCTATAAAAAAAACACAATACTTTGGTGTCTACTTTGATGATCCAGGTACTGTTGGGGACCCAAAATATTGAAGTCAAATCATTCAGAGGCCATATCCCAGCCACAAATGACTTTAATCATCATGAATTCAAGGGCTCAATCCCTGTAAGCAAATTCAGGGCAAACAAAAATCTTTCCAAAGCCTAATTAAAATTCCCCTTGGTTTATTAATGTTTGAACCCCAAACTGCTAAATTTGGAAAATTTTGGCAGTGGTATTTAAGTGTTGGCTAATTTCTGACCAAGAGCTTCACAGCAGGTAATATCATTATCATCCACCTCATTGGTTCATCTTCCGTATTTCATTCAATAATAGATATCAGTCGACTTTGCGAAATTTTATTAAATATTTGTTTTTAAAATCTTATGTCCTAACTTAAATTCTTACGTCCACTCCTGAGAGGTTATCTTACAAGGGTAACACTCGAATCATCTTGAACTAGCATAACAATGGACATTCCTATCATTGGGCTTCAAAAACCAGCATAGTCTCCTTAGATAGTTTAACCCGATATAAAGATGGTAGCTTGATCAAGAAGAAAATCCCAGACATTATGAACTCATTGAGTAGCATTGTCTCCTTAGATTTATGTCTTTGGGAAGAAAGGATTTGATGTGATCCAATTCAGCATCATGTTTACCATGACTATTCCACCCTCACAAGGGAAGAAACTTTCTAACTTTACACATATATATGTTTATTTCAAATGTTATAATATAGTTATTTTCATATATATAATATCTATGGTTATTATAATAACTTAATCATTAATATATGAGATATAAGTTATTATATACTATAGTTCACATTCTTATATTATACATTATATAAGTTTATATACTTAGTTTTGTCGAAACGATTTTTGAACGGTGGGGAGCGAGATTTTGAAAACCGCATCATTTTTAATTATTTTCTTTACAATCTAATTTTAATTAAAAACCATGTGATTTTATAAAACCTCTCGTTTCGAAAATTTGGGAATTCATTTACGATAAAAACACAGGTTCGAAGAGTCGCCACCAATCTTTGATTAGGGTGTGATTGGGCACCCAAAAATATTGTCATTTTAAATAAAAATTAATTTTAATTAAAACAACAAATTTAAGTCCGCGTTACCAGAAAATGAGTTCGGGAGTCGATTACGCGTGGAGAAGGATTAGCACCCCACAACGCCCTACCTCGTCGATTAATTAATGTCTTTGCAATGAAATTTACAAATTCGAGTTTAATTTGGTTTATGATCCCCGACAAAACAAAACATGAATTTTACAACATTCAAAAGCACCAAAATTGATTAAATTAAAATTATCAAGCATTTAGAAAGATAAAGAATATTCGATTATTTACAAATATCGAGACGAGATCTTAGATAAGTTCTATCTACCTTTTCTCGATAAATTTAAATAGCCGAATATTTTTTTTCTTCCGTTCCCAAATTTTAAAACGATAGATCAAAATTTTTTAAAGTGTCAATAATGGGATATACTTTTAATTTAAAATCATCAAAAGCGGATATCTAATCAGTTAAGACAACCCACTTAAAACAATTTTAAATTAAAAGGATAGTACCCTTAATTAAATTATGTAATAAGAGTCAAGTTATGCACGTGAGGGTATCATGTAAATTATGCAAAAATGATGTCATGCAAAGATTAATTAAATAAAAATATATGTTACATCTAAATCCATGCTTATGAACCACGTAATAACATATGCACACATATCATCATCATTCAAACCTAGGATAAGTATACACCCGAAACAAACCCTAACTAACAATACATGCATACACATAAGAAACTTAAACATGGACTAAAACGTAACATGTAGAAACTTGAAGCCCTAATGTCTAAATGACAAAAACAAAATAACCAACATTTATGACTAAAATTAAATAAGCATGAAATACAACGATCAAATTAAAACACAACAGATTAGATTTAAAGACTAAAACGCCAATTAATCCAAAATTACATGCTAAATGCGAAAACAAACAAAAAAAGAAAGAAAAATACACAAACTAATGACTAAAAAAAACTGACAAATATGAAGATCAAATTAAAACCTTGGAAACTTCGATTCAATGACTAAAATCAAATGCACGCAACAATTGATAACAAAATTAAAAAAAGAAAAGTTTCATTCTAGGACTAAAATATAACCTGTGTAAAAGCATAAACAAACAGAAACTAAATACATTATCAGTTAGGACCTAAATTGAATTCGGGTAAAACAGGGTGACAAAATCAGAAGTACAAAAACATCGATTTAAGGATTAAAACGCATAAATATGGAAATTTAAATGGCTAAAACCGAAGATAAACCCTATGCAAAATGGATACCCTAAACCCTCTAAACATCACCATTTTATGCTTTGCCTATAACCCTACTTAAACTAAAATTAAAACCCTACTCATCATTTACCAGCTTCAGCCGCAAACCCCCCTTTCTTCTCAAACAGCACCTCTCACCCCTCTCTCTCACTTACAACGCCGCTCGAGAGCTCCAAAGCTCGCCGGCCAGCATACGTTGGTGGCCTCCTTTCACTCAACCACAATCGTTCACCACCCCAACCTAGGGAGATCAAAACCTCGGCGCAACTCCGGTAAACCTAACACGAAACTCCCTACTCCAGCGAAGACTCAAACCCAAGAAGTAAGCTAAGTTGAAACTCTCCTCTTTGTTTTCTATACTCTATAAAACTAAAGGAGACAACCCTATTTAGAGCAGGACCCCTCGGTTGCTCGAGCCTCTCCACTCCGATGGCTTCAACTCCGGCGTCGAGACCTTCTCTGGATGGTAAGTAATTTCTCTCTACTCTTTGCACAATATATTTATTAAGAACAAAAATGGATATGGCTCTGTCGATTTTAAGAGAAAAAAAAATACCTCTGAAGAAATTACTTGATTTTTGCTGTGCTTTGAATGAGTGAATCAAAAATGCTTTATATTGCTTTGTTATCTTCTTCACAAACAGAAAAGGAAAAAGTGCTTTTCATTCGAAAATGAGAGGAGAATCCCTTAATACATTGTTTTTCGAAATAAAGAAAAAAATCCTGAGTCAAAGCCCCCTCCTAATCCCTTGTTGAATCTGTTTTTGCTTGCTCTTTTGATGTGTCCTCTCCCCTGTTCGTTACAAAGAGTCCCCTTTTTTTTTGCTTTTCTGCTTTAACCCCTTTTGCCGTCCGTTCCCCGTTTCGTGAATCGTTGTTGCTTTTTATCTCCTCCCTTTTAATTGCTTTTTTTCTCTGGTTTCATCCATGACATTGTAGGGTATGGACACGATTAAAGCTGTCGGGCGTGGTGCTCCACGCCGAGGCTTGGAATTGTCACCAACATGGGTCTTTGCCCGGGATACAAAAATCAGCAAGACCAACGTAGCTTAATCAATTAGCTGCTGGAGTCTCCATCGGGGCATGGTGTTGTAGAGCAGTGTGTTTGCTCGGTTGGGGTACTACATTGGAGCATGGGTACATGGCCTTCACGTGGGCAGCATGGGGCTTCTGCAACGCATGGGTCTCCTGTTGTGGATTCATGGGTGGCCGGCAGGGGCTGTTGTTGGGCGTGGTGCTCAAGACTAATGTTTGATCTATACAACTGGTGACCGAGTGACGTGGAGCATAAAAAAGCCTTCAAGTGGGAGCTAGCTGCCAAAACCGGGTCTGGTCTTGAAGCCTGAGTTTGAATGTAATTACTGTTGGGTTTTGTAATTGGATCTATTATTTTGTAATTTGGTTTGAGCTTGTGAGATGGACTCTAGATAATTAATTCGGGGTTGAAATTTAATTTGTCTCTCAATCTCCAAAATGAAACATATACGATCAATCCAATTAAGCACTTCAAGCTTTCAAAAGCAAATGCCCATGATTTATCACTTGAATTAATTCATCATCGAACACAACCTCCAAATTAATTCTCAAGCATATTCAAATGGCCCGAACAAAATTAAGGTATTACAGCTGCCCCTCTTTGCTCGTTGTTGTGAACACAAGAATGTAGCAAAGATAAAAAATAACCTAATTTTGTTTGACCGAATCGTCTATTCCTTTCTTTAGTCTTCTTCTTGACTTTCGCTTCCATCTCACGTGCACAAACCCTTTCAATCGTTTTCCCGCTTCTTCGTACCCGAGAATCTTTGATTTCCTTCCACATCTGATGATCTGATGGTTTGCTCTAACACTCTTCAAAAAAGGCTAAAAATGACTCAGATGACTTATTATCTTGGTGAAAAACATCTTGATTGAAGGTCTTATGGATGACCCGAAGGATTTATTCATCACGCTCGAAAGACTTACTGATGAATTTGCTTCACTACTCTTCTGTGAAGGCTTAAAAATTACCCGAAGGATTTAATCATCACGCTCGAAAGACTTACTGATGGCCCGAAGGTCTTATAGATGGCCCGAAGGGCTTATCATCTTGCTCTAAAGGCTTACAGATGACCCGAAGGATTTAAGCATCATGCTCGAAAAACTTACTGATGGCCCGAATGACTGATAAATTGTGAAATTTTTGAAAATCACATTCTTTATTTTCAAAAAAATTTCATCTTATCAAATCATCATTTTTCTTCATTTTCAAATTCATGTGAAAACATCCTACCCGAAGGTATTACGGATGGCCAGAAGGACTTATCATCTTTCTCTAAAGGCTTATAGATGACTCGAAGGATTTAAGCATCATGCTCGAAAGACTTACTGATGGCCCGAAGGACTTATAAATTGTGAAATTTTGAAAATCGCATTCTTCATTTTCAAAAATTCCATCTTCTTAAAACATCATTTTTTCATTTCAAATTCATTTGAAAACATCCTACCCGAAGGTCTTATGGATGGCCCGAAGGACTTATCATCTTGCTCTAACGGCTTACAGATGACCCGAAAGATTTAAGCATCATGCTCGAAAGACTTACTGATGGCCCGAAGGACTTATAAATTTTGAAATTTTGAAAATCATATTCTTCATTTTCAAAAATTCCATCTTCTTAAAACATCATTTTTTCATTTCAAATTCATTTGAAAACATCCTACCCGAAGGTCTTATGGATGGCCCGAAGGACTTATCATCTTGCTCTAAAGGCTTACAGATGACCCGAAGGATTTAAGCATCATGCTTGAAAGACTTACAGATGGCCCGAATGACTTATAAATTGTGAAATTTTGAAAATCGCATTCTTCGTTTTCAAAAATTTCATCTTAAAACGTCATTTTTTATTTTTCAAATTCATGTGAAAATATCCTACCTGAAGGTTTTATGGATGGCCTGAAGGACTTATCATCTTGCTCTAAAGGCTTACAGATGACCCGAAGGATTTAAGCATCATGCTCAAAAGACTTACTGATGGCCCGAAGGACTTATAAATTGTGAAATTTTGAGAATCGCATTCTTCGTTTTCAAAAATTCCATCTTCTTAAAACATCATTTTTTTTTCATTTCAAATTCATTTGAAAACATCCTACCTGAAGGTTTTATGGATGGCCTGAAGGACTTATCATCTTTGGAAATAGTTTACTAGGTAAGAAACCTTTCTTACTTTTCAAAGATTTCATTTCTTCAAATTTTAATGAGAAATCTTTCTCATTTCCTTTCATAAAACAACTTAATGGTCGGGCCACATACCCTGCTTCAAAGTAATGCTTAGTCTGTGGACTGGACCTCTTAATTCTTCAGGGTATACCTCTCTAAACATGACTTCTTGTGTTTGAGGTTTGAAATCTCCCTTTCAACTTGTTGGGATTTTGACATCCTGTATCTTCTCTTTTCACTGGAAGACCTGTCAAAACCTTGTGTCTATGCATGAAACACTAATGCAACTAAATGTATCAGTGTAATGCATTTTCTTTTATGCAAATGATGCTTTCATGAATGCATAAATATTGAATCAATCTTCACTTGGCTTTAGAGTGGTGATCTTGATCTTCTTCTATTTGATCATTCTTTCAAGGGTCTACTTCATATGCTTGTGTAGCAACCCATAGTTTCCAACTTGAATCTTTGACGAACCCTCTGATCTTCTTCTATCTTCTTGTTGTCTTTGTTTTCTTTCTTCATTTTGGTGAAAGTGTTTTCTCTCTCAACATCTTGCTATAGTCAGAAATACGACTGTGTTGCCCTATTTCCGTCCTTGGCTCGATTATGCTTTACAGAGTTGTTCTTCCAAGACTCTGCCATTGATCAATGCTCAGTTGATTTGTTTTACAAGGTAAGCTCTGCTCAAATTCACGGTCTGCCCCTGACACTTCCAGTTACGAGACTCATTTTTAATAACTTGTTGGTCTGAATGTTTTCATCTCAACATGCTGCGGGTTCAGTCGTGCCCCAACATGGTACGAGCCTTCAAAATGCCCCATCACCTCAAATTGTAAGGCTCATTCTTCATGCCTCCTTGGTCTAAATCTCGTCATCTTAACATGATGTGGGTTAAGTCGTGCCCCAAAGTGGGTATTCATGGATCTCTTCATGTCCAAAATATCTTAACTTGGATGTTCTCATTCTGGTGTCACTACACAATAGTGTTGTCAAGTAGTTTGAGGGCTTCTTTTCATACTACCTAAGGAGTGATCAATTCTTCTCTTCATATAAGCTATGATATGTGCCCCTTTCAAATATGACGGTCATCTATTTCCTTGATGGGTTACTATCGGTCTCACAAGGAAATACTGCCAGTTCTAACTTTCCTCCATTCCGATCTCTCGGACCATTTGCTTCAAGATTGTGGAATGTTTCATGTTCTGAAATTGTTTATTCTTCTTCTCCCATAGAGGCATAATGAGACTCACCAGCTTCAAGGACCTTTCACATTTGAGCTGTCCTGTTTGAAAATGTTTTTCCCCTTTCTCTTATTTTAGGGATAAAAGAATGAAAGAATTTTATAAAATATTGCCCTTTAATTCAGGCTCACAATTGAATCAAATCATAAACATGAGTTCACAAAATATCAAAAGAATTAATAGCTCTTTAATGTTTTCAGGGTTATAGCTCTTTGACAAGTGTCAAAATTGAGGGGTTGGTTTCAGGTTGGCTTCCTATTTTCTAAGGTTTTGGCCACCAAAATATCACTTCTTTCTTGATCATTTTGAACATCGCAACATGCCCATATTTCATGGCTTGGTATTTTAATCGAATGCGGACAAAATGACACAACTAGCACAATCAATTACTAGACTTTCTAGAACCCTTCCATTTCAGTTCTCTGAAATCTTCCATTTGTTTAAGCTTCGTAGACTCCTCTAACCAAGGAAGTGCAGAAATATCGATCTAAAAATGCAATTTCTGAGTGCACGTATGAAACTGACTATAACAGGTGTTCCTTAACTCCCTTAGTCTATCTTTACTGAAACTCCTTATTTATAAAATTAATTTAATTTGCCATTGTCTGGCTAGCTGAAATTAACTTTATTGTAATTTGTCTTTATCGGGCTAGCTGAAGGATTCATCTCATCACAAAGTCTTTGACTTGACAATCACAGTGGAGCATACACCGAATTGCCAAGTACCCGATCAAGGTCATGGTTTGAATATAATCTATTCATAAAGCCAGGGCTTTCGAGTTTCCTCTATAACCAATTGCCTTAGTGGAATAGCTCAGCTTTATTGTAATCACATATTATATATATATATATATATATATATATATATATATATATTGGGTATACGGATTCCATTTCTTAAGCTTGCTGAGGAGAACCTGTTATAGTCTAGGTGTTGTTGAAAGTCAGAAAATCTCATCGTTAGAGTTCAATTTCCAAGCAACTGACCTAAACTAGATTCACCTACTCGACTATTCCATCCGTAAAGATCATAATCATCATTGAACTGTCATAAAAAAAAGTATGTTCTAGACAGTTTTGTAACGTCGTACACAAAAGATTCCCCATGTTGTCCGCTCTTATGCATATCTGAATACCAAGCCTATGGTTTATTTCATTATGATAGAAGAAGGCTATATCGGTCCCTGCAATAAAAAGTATGGTGTTCGATTGTATCTTCTGGGGGTAAGGTCTAGGGTCCTTGTTTTATCAGGTTTCAACCTTGCCATTTTGTCAAAAATTTATAACTCTACTCATTAAAGAGCTTTTAATTCAATTGATATTCAATGAATTTCAAGTCGTAAATTCAATTTAATGCTCACCCTCCTTAAAGTAATATGAATTCATTTAAACATCATTGCAAAAAATTGATGAGAAAATCCAAAAAAACATGTTCAAACAAGATGTTGCAAATGACAAAAAGTTTCATGATGAACAAAATGATTTCTGCGCAGTCAGGATGCCCCATTATTCTTCTGATGCAGTGGCGTTTGATTCGATCGGGTGCTATATATTGTGCTCTAGTGCCCCACTCTAGCTCGTCATCCATTGTTCCACTAGTTCTTGTGTCAACGTCCCATTTTCCACAAGCATCTCTATCTCTTTTAACAATGGCCTACAATTTCCCGTAGAATGCCCCAATGCCCCCAAGTGAAAATCACAAACACCATCTGGATCATAGCTGTAAGCAGAAGGGTTTGGTTGCACTTTCACTAGCCTCGGTGTGAGGTATTGACCTTTAACCAAATGGGGATACAGATATGAGATAGAAGTTTGGAACACTTTCAAAGTATTTTTCAATCTTGGTACCTTCTTTGGATGACTTGAGCAACCAGCTGCCCCTTTTCTCTTACGGTTGTGAGAGCTTTAAACGTGACATTCATTCACCTCATAAACTCTTCCCTCTTGATTTTTCAGGCTTTTGGAAGTGACTTTCAAGTTTCATTTGCTGATTGCATCTTCAATTGATTCTCCAGCCACCATAATATCCTTGAAGCCATTCATCGAATTTCCCAGCATTAACTCAAAATAAGGAGCTGGGAGAGAATCATGAAACATACATGATATTTCTTCTTCTAGCAAAGGAGGTTGAACTTGTGCCGCCACTCCTCTCTATTTTAGGGCATATTCTTTAAAGCTCTCAGTAACTTTCATCCTCATCTTTTAAAGGTGATGACGTTTTGGGGGTAAGCCTTTAACATATCGATATTGCCCCAGAAAAGCATCAGCTAGGTTGACCCAAGTCTTGATATGCTCATTGTTCAGATGATTGTACCATACCACAGCTGGCCCAGCAAGACTATCATGGAAATAATGAATTAACAGATTATCATCATCTAAGTACCCTTCTATCTTTCTGCAAAACATTTTCAGATGAATTAGGGGGCAACTGGTGCCATCATATTTCTCAAAATTAGGTACTCTAAATTCATGTGGGATGACCAAATCAGGGACCAAACTGAGTTCTCTGGCTTCTAACTCCTTGTGAGTGGCATTAACAACTTTCATATTTTTAACGGCTTCATTCAACCACTTAAATTCGTTTTCAAATTTTACATAATTGAAGAGGCTCTTCCCTTGGCTTGAGTCAGATGCTCCGGGGCAAACTATCGCTCTGGATGCATTAACATGATGACATTGATTTCCTTTTTCTTTACCAACAGCTCGTGGTGCCAGCACCTGGATCAATTGATTCGATGCGCCTTGCAGAGAATCTGATACTTGATTCCTCGTACCTTGTTGTAACTCGACCGACTGCTCTTGCAACTGATCTTGCGGTTCCTTATTAGATTGTTCCAATGCTTTCATTTGTTTTTCCATGATGATGAGGAAGTAATATGAATGAATGATCTTGTTATTACTGTCACATAATCTTTCATAAGTTATTTCCATGTTTCCATAATTAATGCATATAACAGGCTTAAATAAATATATGCAATGCAAATGCAAATGCTAAATGCAAATACAAAAGGTGTCATTCCAGAGTGATCATCTTAAAACAACTTTTATTGAACACAAAGGTCTCGGTACATCAAACAAACTTTACATATAATGGACAGCTTTCACTCCTAGCTTTTCTATCTCATTCAAAAGCCAAAGTAACTTCCACTCATGCTCGGGGGTTTAGTTGTCAATCTGCTTCAATTCTCTTGCAAAGCCAGCTAAATCAACCCATTTGTGAGCCACATTGCTTACTTGGGTCATAGCTTCTTTCATGACTTTGTCCCTTTTTTCTATCTTGAGTGCCAATTCTTGGAGCTGCAGACACTACTCTTGATTTTTCCTTGTAAGAAAGTCATTTTGGTTATGAAAATCCTTCATAAGATCACTACAGTCATCCACCATCTTCATCAACTTCTTGCTCTTAGCTCTAGTGGCTTCTAGCTCGGCTTCATTCTCCCGCTTATGGCGTTGATATGAAATTTCCATGTTGGCTATAGACCTATTTAACGTCTGGATTTTAGCTTGATATCTACCCAAATCACCGATAGCTGCATCGTGCCTTTTCTCTGCAATCTATAATTCATAAGAAAACTTATCCGATCGGCCTTTATGCACCTTGCAATTCTTTCTCCACTGTTTAACATCATTCTTCAATTTAGCGACCCCAATTATCCACTCATCTGGGACATTTCCTATGCCAGAAAATTTAAAGGCTTGGCTGATCATTTGAAAACTATCTCGCATTACTTCCATCTCTCTGCTCAATCTATCATTTTTTCTCAAACGATGAATCCGAGCTTCATATCTTGGCAAACTATCTTTTTCTTGGTTGTCCTCACTGATACCCTTACCTTTGGTCTCTTTTGGCTCAAACTCAACAGGACAATCTGTTATCAAACTATGTTGATCTTTCAATTTGAACTCCAATACTCCATGATCTAAAAGATGCTGGATTCGATGTTTGAAGGTAGATCAATTCTCGATAGAATGTCCTTGAACTCCAGCATGATAATCACAATGAACATTGACGTCATACCAACGTGGATATGGAGGCTGCAAAGGTTTCCATAATGTGGGGCCACTTCTCGGGCTTCTAATAGTGCATCATACAACTCCTTATATGATATTGGGATAGAATCAAAACGAGGGCCACCTCTCGACTTGGATTGAGCTGGAGTTTCAAGTTTTATCTCCCCTGATGTGGGGAGTAGACTATCAAACACCAACAAGTTCTGGTTGCATTGCTTCTTTTCAATCTTCTGAACTTCTACAGTTTCTACTATTTCTTTGGCGTTTCCAAACAGCTTGTTGATACGAACAATGATTGTGCGTGGCTTCTCATACTGACTAGAATCAGTAGGCTCTAAAGCAGTCTCCTGCACATTTGACACCTCAAGATCGAGCTCTTTCTTTTCTATTGTAGAAGTCCCACTTCCTTCGGCCAAAGCATCTATTCTATCCATCATCTTCGACATCTGCTCTTTCAATTCTCTTATCTCCCTTTGCCGCTCGTCAGCCATGCGATCTTTGGGCGCAGATCTCTCCACTATTCTCGAAGCTTTCTCAGGATGCCAATTCTTGACCGTGTTATAGCTTGCTTGATCACGAAACCCTTTGTCCATCATGAAAACCTTTTACTATGATGAACACTCACAAATCAACACCTTTTAATTATATCATGATCATACAATGCAGACAAAGAGAAAAACAATATAACAAACAAGTTAGTACAAATGAGATATCAAAATGACAAAAAGTAACAATAGCAAGATAAAATAAATAAACTAATAAGCTAATGTAAAATAAGAATGCCAATGCAAATGCCCAAGGTGTTAATTCCAAAAGTGACCACTATAGAACAACCTTCATTCAGACAACAGGAATTCATTACACCCTATAGTCAAAATACAATTGTGATTCTTCATTTCTTCATTTCTTCGAGCCGTACTTCTAAGTTGTCAGTGTACTTTATCACATTTAATGATGTCGAATGTTGAATATTGAGATCTCCATTTTAATTCAATGCAAAGTGGCCTTTATGTCTTTGCGGAAGGTCTTCTCGTCCTTGGTATGATTCCATCTATCTCCTGAGGGGACATCTTTGGTTTCGGCTCCTTTGAAGGTAGTCTTCAATCAACTTGAAACTTCTTCAATCAACTTGAAACTTCTTCATTCATCAGATGAGTTGTTTGAACATCTTTGGATCTCCCTATTTTGACTACATGGTCAAGAATTTCTTGTCTCATTATGAACAACCTTCTTATTAGTCAATCACTTGTGAATTAACACCTTTGGATGAAGATGAAAATGCGATAAATTCAAAATAAAATAGACAAAACCAAAAATAGGTTAGTACACAAAATATGAACAACAAAATGATGAGTATCATAATAAATAAAACCTACCCTCACATGCTGGCTACTCGATCATGCTTAGTATATTCTACCCAACATGATATTTACCCCCAAGCTTTGTTATTTACAAAAAATTCTAACCGCATGATATCTAATTCACATGATTGTTTGAGAAAATAAACCTAACCGCATGATTTCTAGTTCGCATGCATTTATTCGAAAAAGAAAAAATAAATGACTCGAAAATTTTCCTTGTCTACACTCATCACGGGACTCTTAAGGTTCGGGTTAGGCTCAACCTAAGTTCAAGCTCTATGTTCACTACATGCTGGGTTCAGTTCTAAAGTATTAGGTTCTCGAATTGTCCTTGCCGATGCCCACTTGGGCTGTCGAACCCTCAATCCTAGCCCATCACAGGCTCTTGGGATCGAGTTCAATTTCGAGGGAACACACCTCCTTATGTCCATGCGGAGGTGAATACCATCATGAGGACCATAAGGAGTGAGCTCCAGGACTGATCCATTATCCCATGCGGAGGTGAAAACCACACGAGGGAGTAGTCTCTCACTCCTACTTAATTAGGACGGAGCGGGGTTTTAGCTCATGTTATGCAAATGCAACTGTGCAGTGTGTGAGGAAAAGTGAAAATAAAAATTACACATATTCACATAACACCAAAAAATCAAACCCTTTTATACACATACTTAATCTGAAACCATTAACAAACAGATCAGTACAACTATTTATTTGTTAATCAAATTACAAACAAATGATATTAAAACCAAACAGGGGATCAAAAACCAAATTAAAACGAATTTATAACTTCCAATTGCAAAGACAATCAATTAATTGACTATAAGCCTGACTCTCTAACAAAAGTCACCAGCAGAGTCGCCAAGCTGTCGAAATGATTTTTGAACGGTGGGGAGTGAGATTTTGAAAACCGCATCATTTTTTATTATTTTCTTTATGATTTAATTTTAATTAAAAACCATGTGATTTTAGAAAACCTCTCGTTTCGAAAATTTGGGAATTCATTTACAATAAAAACAAAGGTTCGAAGAGTCGCCACGATTCTTTGATTAGGGTGTGATTGGGCCCCCAAAAATGTTTTGTCATTTTAAATAAAAATTAATTTTAATTAAAACAACAAATTTAAGTCCGCGTTACCAGAAAATGAGTTCGGGAGTCGGTTACGCGTGGAGAAGGATTAGCACCCTTACAATGCCCTACCTCGTCGATTAATTAATGTCTTTGCAATGAAATTTACAAATTCGAGTTTAATTTGGTTTATGATCCCCGACAAAACAACACATGAATTTTACAACATTCAAAAGCACCAAAATTGATTAAATTAAAATTACCAAGCATTTAGAAAGATAAAGAATATTCGATTATTTACAAATATCGAGACGAGATCCTAGATAAGTTCTAACTACCTTTTCTCGATAAATTTAAATAGCCGAATATTTATTTTTCTTCCGTTCCCAAATTTTAAAACGATAGATCAATTTTTTTTAAAGTGTCAATAATGGGATATACTTTTAATTTAAAATCATCAAAAGCGGATATCTAATCAGTTAAGACAACCCACTTAAAACAATTTTAAATTAAAAGGATAGTACCCTTAATTAAATTATGTAATAAGAGTCAAGTTATGCACGTGAGGGTATCATGTAAATTATGCAAAAATGATGTCATACAAAGATTAATTAAATAAAAATATATGTTACATCTAAATCCATGCTTATGAACCACGTAATAACATATGCACACATATCATCATCATTCAAACCTAGGATAAGTATACACCCGAAACGAACCCTAACTAACCATACATGCATACACATAAGAAACTTAAACATGGACTAAAACGTAACATGTAGAAACTTGAAACCCTAATGTCTAAATGACAAAAACAAAGTAACCAACATTTATGACTAAAATTAAATAAGCATGAAATACAACGATCAAATTAAAACACAACATATTAGATTTAAAGACTAAAACACCAATTAATCCAAAATTACATGCTAAATAAGAAAACAAACAAAAAAAGAAAGAAAAATACACAAACTGATGACTAAAAAAAACTGACAAATATGAAGATCAAATTAAAACCTTGGAAACTTCGATTCAATGACTAAAATCAAATGCACGCAACAATTGATAACAAAATAAAAAAAAAAAGAAAAGTTTCATTCTAGGACTAAAATATAACCTGTGTAAAAGAACAAATCAAAAGCATAAACAAACAGAAACTAAATACATTATCAGTTAGGACCTAAATTGAATTCGGGTAAAACAGGGTGACAAAATCAGAAGTACAAAAACATCGATTTAAGGATTAAAACGCATAAATATGGAAATTTAAATGGCTAAAACCGAAGATAAACCCTGTGCAAAATGGATACCCTAAACCCTCTAAACGTCACCATTTTATGCTTTGCCTATAACCCTACTTAAACTAAAATTAAAACCCTACTCATCATTTACCAGCTTCAGCCGTAAACCCCCCTTTCTTCTCAAACAGCACCTCTCACCCCTCTCCCTCACTTACAGCACCGCTCGAGAGCTCCAAAGCTCATCGGCCAGCATATGTTGGTGGCCTCCTTTCACTCAACCACAACCGTTCACCACCCCAACCTAGAGAGATCAAAACCTCGGCGCAACTCCGGTAAACCTAACACGAAACTCCCTACTTCAGCGAAGACTCAAACCCAAGAAGTAAGCTAAGTTGAAACTCTCCTCTTTGTTCTCTATACTCTATAAAACTAAAGGAGATAACCCTGTTTGGAGCAGGACCCCTCGGTTGCTCGAGCCTCTCCACTCCGATGGCTTCAACTCCGGCGTCGAGACCTTCTCTGGATGGTAAGTAATTTCTCTCTACTCTATGCACAATATATTTATTAAGAACAAAAATGGATATGGCTCTGTCGATTTTAAGAGAAAAAAATACCTCTGAAGAAATTACTTGGTTTTCGCTGTGCTTTGAATGAGTGAATCGAAATTGCTTTATATTGCTTTGTTATCTTCTTCACAAACAGAAAAGGAAAAAGTGCTTTTCATTCGAAAATGAGAGGAGAAGCCCTTAATACATTATTTTTTGAAATAAAGAAAAAAAATCCTGAGTCAAAGCCCCCTCCTAATCCCTTGTTGAATCTGTTTTTGCTTGCTCTCCTGATGTGTCATCTCCCCTGTTCGTTACCAAGAGTCCCCTTTTTTTTTGCTTTTCTGCTTTAACCCCTTTTGCCGTCCGTTCCCCGTTTCGTGAATCGTTGTTGCTTTTTATCTCCTCCCTTTTAATTGCTTTTTTTTCTCTGGTTTCATCCGTGACATTGTAGGGTATGGGCACGATTAGTGCTGTCAGGCGTGGTACTCCACGCCGAGGCTTGGAAATGTCACCAACATGGGTCTTTGCCCGGGATACAGAAATCTGCAAGACCAACGCAGCTTAATCAATTAGCTGCTGGAATCTCCATCGGGGCATGGTGTTGTGGAGCAGTGTGTTTGCTCGGTTGGATTGCTACATTGGAGCATGGGCATAGGGCCTTCACGTGGGCAGCATGGGGCTGCTGCAACGCATGGGTCTCCTGTTGTGGATTCACGAGTGGCCGACAGGGGCTGCTGTTGGGCGTGGTGCTCACGACTACTGTTTGATCTGTACAACTGGTGATTGAGTGACGTGGAGCAGAACAAAGCCTTCAAGTGGGAGCTAGCTGCCAAAATCGGGTCTGGTCTTGAAGCCTGAGTTTAAATGTAATTACTGCTGGGCTTTGTAATTGGATCTATTATTTTGTAATTTGGTTTGAGCTTGTGAGATGGGCTCTAGATAATTAATTTGGTGTTGAATTTTAATTTGTCTCTCAATCTCCAAAATGAAACATATGCGATCAATCCAATTAAGCACTTCAAGCTTTCAAACGAAAATACCCATGATTTATCACTTGAATTAATTCATCATCGAACACAAAACCTCCAAATTAATTCTCAAGCATCTTCAAATGATTCAAATGGCCCGGAAAAAGTTAGGGTATTACAAGTTTATTTCTTTATGTTATGCATGTGGGCACATTCGACCAATACTTGGGAGCTACATTGGAGCTAAATGGAGCATGCAACAATAAGGATACTTACATGGGAACGATTAAGAGAGCATAAAGAGCAAATTGGTGAAAAATTGTCTAGAGGCCGTGAGCTCATAGCTGGATTGAGTTGAAGATTTGAGCTACAAGATGACCTCCTTTCAGCTGGGGAGATGCACCATCATCATCACCACTTAGGACACTTCAAATATGTCCTAAGTCAAAATTTGTGAAATCGTACCTTTTCGCGAATAGTTGCCACCTCAAGAGGTACCTTTTCACAAGGAGCTGCCATAGTGTTCACCATGCTACAAGTCACCTATGGCCAGCTCACCTTTAACTCATTTACACCATAAGTAGCTCAAACATTAAGGGTTACCTTTCTCAAACATTGTGACCTTTCATGAATGATGTTGCCCATGAAGATGCCTTTACATCAAGAGCATGCTGGTGAAGACATTGTAATCATTGGAGGCTTAAATTACCATGGAACATGATATAAAGCTTTATATATATTCAGCCACAACACATGATATGCACATGAGAGCATTTGGCGCCAACATGAGGAGATACAAGCCCATTCGGCCACAGAGAAGAAAATGGCGCCAAGATGAACAAGCATGCCTATTCGGCCAAGGGAGATACCTTCCCATCCTTAGTCAAATCATCGAGCCCCTTTCATGAAGGGATAGCCAAACCAACACCAAGCCTATAGACATGTTCTTTTATTTTGAAGCATTATGTATATTCCTAAAGTCATGTATCTAGCCGAAACATCATGTAACCATTCGGCCAAGCCCTCTCATTTCCTATAAATAGAGTGGCTTGCCATCATTTGTACTTATCTCATCTCATATATAAAAATTACTCTTGTGAGTTAATTTCTCTTCAAAGTTCTTTGTGAACTTTATCGATTAAACAAGTATAATTCCTATACTTGTGGCGTCATTCCTTCCATCCTGATTCCTAAATTCCTAGATTAATATCTAGTGGGTTAAAGACACTATCACCACCCCTCAAACAAGTTTGTGAAGACCAGGATTGTGCTCCTTAGCACTATTTCATCTTTGGCGTGTTTGAGATACAACAACAACACCATCTCCATTTTTCAGCATCAACACTATCAACTTCATCCATCAAGACCATCATTTCCGCAACCATCTCTATCCCTACTATTTCATTTCATTATTTATCTTATTATTCCATTTATTATTCCCATATTAATCTTATTTGCAACCGAAGCTTATAATTCAAGGACATCAGTACTTGTCAATCTTAGATCGGGACTTAATAAGACTATCTACTCTCTTCTCCCAAAGCGTGTAGAACACCTTACATCAGGATTGCACCTAATTTGCATCTTATTGATGAAAAAACTAGAAAAGGAAAATAAAAAAGGACTCGAACCTCAAAAGTAAAAACCTATGAGAGAACAAGGACACACCTTACTACCGAACCAAGATTAATATGGGATCATAGTCAACAATATTTTATATATTAATTTAAATCCAATTATTTTCTACAAGTTTAAAAAAATTGTAGTAAAGTACAGACGTTTCTTTCTCCCCCAATCCCACATGGATAGAAAAAGTTGGCATTATATTTTTGCTGGCATTTCCTGGCATTAACTTCAAAAATTATAATTTTAATTTAAAATAGGTGAGTGATTCGGGTGCAATTGTTCAAAGATGAAATATACAGCGCTGAAAGTTTACTTGAAAATAAACGTTTTCAACTAGAAAATCCCTGGAAAATTCCAAGCAAAACGAAAGAGAATAGGAGGGTAAAGCAAAGACAAGAAATGTTTTTTTTTTCCATCCCTTGACATGGCCAAGAGATTATAGAGAGAATCGTGGAACCAATAAATCTAGTTGCATCTAAAATATGAATCCTATAACAGTGTGAAGAAGAGGCAAAGAAATTATAGAGAGAATAGAAGAGAACATGTGAAGAGATTATACCTGTGAAAATGGTGAAATTCGCACCTCAAATCAGAGAGTTGAGCGTTGATGGTGTAACGTTGGAGGCCTCGTCGGCTTCCAGCGACGACGAGCATCAACAGTTTAGTGGGTATTTGGGTATGCAGGGCCGGTCCTGACTATTTTTAGGCTCGGGGAGAAAATTAAAAAAATAGGCCTCTAATATAAAAAAAATTAAGAAATATCTAATATAAATATTTTATTAGATTTTTTAAAATTAAAAAATAGTAATTCATTACAATATAAAAGATGTCAAAAAATATATTTAAGAATACTAATACTTATAAAAAAATATTACATTCGAATATTTTAATGCAAAACCATTGATGATAGTGTCAACATCAATGCTTTCCAACATATTTTTCTCAATACATATCATAACATTTGAAAATGAAAGAACGATCTTTTCTATTTCTAGAATTTGAAAATATATAAAATTAAAAGAAAGAATTTGAAAACATGATCTACCTAGAATTTTAAGAACAATCTTCAATATTATTCAAGCACCATAATCGATAACAAACAATTGTGACTTTACGTGTGATACAAATATGATAAATTAAAAAATGAGAATAATAATTTTTAGATGAATCGTGAAAATGAAAGAGAAAAAAAACATACTAATTATACTTAAATTTTTTTCTCTCATTAAGTTTTGAAAAAAAATAATGTTAATATATATTTTTTCATTGATATGAAAATCGGGAAAGAGATTTGGTGAATTGATAGTGGGAATTTGGAAAGACCAAATTAAAGAGTTCAATTGATTTTTTTTTTTGAATTTTGAGAAAGAAATATTAAATTAGAATTTTATGGAAGAATAGCTTATTTATGTTAATATAAAATTCAATAAAGATAACTGACACCTTAATAAATTCTTGGGCCCCATTATTTTATTGAGTAAATTATGTATTTAGTACCAAAATTATCAGTTTGATATGTTTTAATAGCTAAACTTTTAATTTTTTTCAAAATCATACGTAAAGTTTAGTTTTTGTTTCATTTTAGTACCCACCATTAAAAACTATAGTTTTTTTTTCATTTTAGTATCCATTCAAAATTTAACATTAAGTTTTAATTTTTTTTGAAATTTTAGATACTAAAACAAACCAAAACTGATAGTTATGTACTAAACGCATTAAGTTTTTAACGACGGGTACTAAAATGAAATGAAAACTAAAGGTTATATATGATTTTGTAAAAAATTTAAAATTTAGGTACTAAAACGGATCAAAACTGATAGTATAGGTACTAAATGCATAGATTACTCTATTTTGTTTTACAATCTTTTAATTTATTATCAGAAAAAATAAAAAATATTATACTGAAAAAAAATTATTTTGTGGCCCCTGGGCGGGTGCCCGTCCTGCCCTGGCCCAGGGCCGGCCCTGTGGGTATGTCCGCCGGAGATGGGAAATAGGAAAGGGGATTGTGGGAGCAGATGGAAAAGGGGAAAGGGTTTCACACGATTAAAATGAACAAACATTACGATGTTTTTAGACACAAACGCCACCATTTATCATTCTATAGTGGTTTTCTAAAAAATTGCCACTAAAGTACATGTTTGTCACGACGTTTGTTTAAAAACGCCACTATATATGAAACTTATTGCGACATTTTTAGAAAACGTCACTAAAGTACAAGTCTGTTTCTTCAAAATTGCCACTATATATGAAACCTATTTTGGCGTTTGTGTAAAAAAACGGCATTAAAGTACTAATTTGTTGCGGCGGTTTTCTAAAAACACCATGATATATGTATACCATTGTAGCGTTTGTCAAAAAAAGCTACTATATATGTATCCTATTGCGGCTTTTGTTTAAAAAAGCCACAGAATCCACTAAAGGACGAGTCTGTGGCGGCGTTTGCTTAAAAACACCACTAAAGTACTTATCTATACTTATCTATAGCGGCGTTTGTCAAATAAATGCGTACTAGTTTTAGTGGTGTTTGTTGAAAAACGCCGTTAATGTTACCATTTAGTGGCGTTTTGGATATAAACGCCGCAATATGTATAAATTTAGTGGCGTTTTCATTGAAAACACCGCTAAAAATGCCACTATATATTTGTTTTGATGTAGTGATTCTTTATGGGAAAGGTGAAAACTCTATATGGACAACGCTTCAACTTACAAAATCAAGGAAAACATTACAATTTTAAAGATGACTCATATTTTAGGCACCACATTGTACTCATGTTATAAGCATAATATTATTTCTACTCCTCAGACACTATATTCTTCACACGCACTATATGGAGATCTTCACGCTTCAGGCGTAGATATTTTGTGCCTCGTGCATCCTTGTTCACACTTCGTGTACACTATTCGAATATGCACCACAATATATTGTCAATATTTGTATCCCAAAGTGTCATATTATATTCTGTTTATATATTATAAGGAAGCAAATCATGAGAGAATAAAGAACGATCAAATTGATCTTTTTGTATGAACCTAATTAGTAAAAAATAATCTTTGGTAAAATACACACAACAGCTTTGATGATTTGAAATGGTTGTGAATTGGTGCAGCAATGCGCATTTGATAGCATACATATTTGACAGCAGTTCACGGGGTCAAGGGGAGCCTTGGTTCCCCCAAATATTTGTAGGTTTAACGAAGATGACAATTGATCCATCTAGTAAGCTAGCTCGATAACCTGTTACAAATCCAAACCCTTAAAGAATTACGTGGGTTTTTTTTGGCCCAATAGGGCATACGAGTAAATTATTTGGAAAATTAGGGTAAACAGAAGTTTATTTTGAAATCTATAACATTTTTTACAGTGTTCATGGAACTCGTTAATTCAATGATTTTTTTTCTAAATTCGTCTCCTCGATGTGACGAGTTCTAATAAAATATAATTTATATTAAAATTTATCATATTGAGGTAAAATGTTTGAATAAAATTATTTTTTATTGAAACTCGACACCTCGACGTGACAAGTTCATATTACTATAATGTCGTAGATCCCAAAATAAACTTTTACTTATCATATTGGACTAAATAAAAAACCTGTAACCGTACTGGGCCAATTTCGCCGAATTACATGTCAAATTTAGCCCATAAAAGCCTAAGCCTTGGATGAAGCCCAAGTTCAAGAATATTATGAACATCCCATAATTTATCAAGTCTTCTAGTTTAGATAAAAGAAAGTTTCTATGTAATATACCCAAGTTTTAGGATTTTAGACACATATAAATAGGCTTAGAAATTAAATAAATAATTTTAAAGGATTCTCTTGGCGAGTGTTATTTTTCTTTTATTTCAGTTTTTTTAGTTTTTTTTTTTTTTTTTATGTTTTCAAGTGTGAATTTCCAATTATGTTACGTCGATTATTTAATGTTTTCATCCACATCTGGTTTGCTAAGGACATTTGATTGTTAGAAGGTTAGATGCCAAATAATCTGGCTAAAATATATAACTTTTCCTTGGGTTGTTTTCTTTTGATTTCATGTCAAGTCGTATGAGAATTCTTGAATCTTAACTCTTGATATATGATTTTCAGATTCCTCAAGATTATCAAGGGTTTTAATTAGATCCATGCTGCACTACTTTTAACTATGATTTGAGGAAAAGGCAAAGCATTTCATTTTGTCATAGAGTGCAGATTTTAAAACTGAATCTGAGGATTTCCAGTTCTATACAGCAGGAACTAATCCAGATGAAATTACATCTCAAAATTTATATTAACAAAACAATCAATGATACAGTAAATTATTAAATTGATCATTTCATTTTACGTATATCATGGAGGATCAAAGTTACAAAATCTATCATCTGCAAATTCGATCAGTTTTCCTTATAAAAATGAGTTTGGAAACAGCGGCAATCATGTGCATGGATTCTAATAATTCAATTTTGATCTAAAAGGAAACTATAACGATGAGAAGTTTTTAGTTTGTACTGGAAAAGGAGGAGGTCTGCAAATTGCAAAAGTTGTATGTTTAAGGCCACCACCATATGCTTTGATTTTTCTCTTGTGATGCCGTTCTTTCTTGGCAAATTGTTGTATGTTTCTAACGCTCAACACACGACTAAACGACCGAGATTTTCCCCGGAAATACTTCGAAAGACCTCTCCTGCAGATTAATCACTCGAACCGTAAGGGTTAACCAAGAAAGATTGAATCAACAACTGCTTGAATCCGAGACATCTAAAGAGAAAAAAACACTTTCTTTTATCAACGAAGCTCATGTTAATAATGATATTAATGCATGAACTTACTTGATTGGGAGTTGTGCCATGAGCTCTGATAATTCATATAAAGGTCCATTAGAATTAGTGGAAGTCGATGATGAAGACGAAGATGCGTCGTCTATCATGTCTGATATTGAAGAACGAGTTGTTGAAGAAACTTCCATGGATGATGATTCACAAGCCGAAGTTTCACCGTCATCGTTTTCCATGTTCTTCCACTGATGATCTCTTTGTCTATCCTCTTTCTGATGATGATCAACGAAACCTGGGGACTCGAACAATTCTTTAACATCGTCTTCTTCACCCATTTCTGATAACAATTGAATAAGAAACCAACAAGAAAATGTTCAGCTAATGGAACACATGAAGTTGAAACCTGAAGAAGATTTATATTTATATAAAGAAATAAATGGATTAGGCGTTTTTTTAGAAAAAAAAAGGATAATGATTCCATGACAGCAAATACACAAATTTTTCGTGATGTTCAAGGAGGACAAAAGGAGCTGTTTCACGCAGCATGAGATTTCTAAGATAAATATACTTATTTGCGTGTGGAAGTCTACACTTATTCTGGATATAATTTTATGTAACAAAAAAAATGTTATTTGCTTTTCATATAAATATTTTAATTTTAAAATATCACCATAAAAAATATAATATATATATTTGTATTTTGGGCTATGAGGCTATGATCTAGTTATATTAAATATAAAAATTTTACTTTTATATTTTTTTAAGATTGTTAGATGAATGAAAAAGATAACATAATTTTTTTTTTAATTTTTTTAATGAATATCTTTTTATTTTTCATCGGTAATTTCATTTATGCAATGATCTTAAAAAGAGTTTGAATCAAATGACTTTAGTGATTCCTGAATCAATTATTATGTATATAGGAGTGTTTTGAACGTTTATTGTAAGATGATTATGAATCTTTTGAACATACATTATATTATTTGAAAAAAAATAAATTATAAAAAAATATAAAATTAATTTTTTTTACACATATGAACAGATTCTATCACTTATATTTATTATATATACATAACAATCTATTATAGTTTATATGTATTAATTGAATAATTAAATATATTTATTAACCACAATAAAAAAAATTAATAATAGTGAATAACTTGAAGAGGGTTGGATGAAAATTCCATACACCTTGCTAGTTTGCTTAGGTAGGTCATTGTCAGAAAAAGTAATGCTTCCTAAGCATTTATTTATATTAAAGTGGGTGTCCCTTATCCATATATTCGACATATCTTCTTTTTTTTTAATCTGAATTTATACTCATAATAAAAAGTGGATAAGTTCGCTGCCTTTCAATTTCAATGCCCAATCCTCACTGACTCACCCTCTCATAATCATTAACCGTACATCTTTTTGATTTCTTTCTAATTTTTAAATTTTTCCATTTAATATTAATTAATGCAATTTTTATATATCACAATCGTGTCAACTTGTACTTCAAAAATCAATAATATTTTTTTATTAATTTTAAATTTTGTTTAATTTGAAGGAAAATAAGATGGAAACAATTAGAGATTTAGTTAGTGGAATTTGTAAATGATGTCATGAAAATGATATGAGAATTTGTTTAAATTTTTAGAGATTAAAGTAGAAAAAAAAATATACAAATTAATAAATTTTATAAAACTTGAAAATTAAATATGTCCTTATATCAATTACTAAACGTATGTTTCATCCTCTCATTAAAAATTAACCGCATAATAAATTTAATCCTAATTTTATCTCAATGGTTGTTTAAAATAAGATTAATTTAAAATAAAATAAAGAAAGAAAAATAAAAAAGAAATCACAATACATGGAAGAAGGCGAGGGCGTGTTTCCAGGAAATCAAGTATTTCAATTATATTAAACATGATAATTATATTAAAGATGAGGAAAAATCAGGATGAATTAAAAGTTAAACGGTGGTGTTAAATAAATATGAAAAAGGAATAGATAAAAAAAGGGTAAATTAAAAAGTGGAAAATAATAAAGAAATCAAATTAAGGTAAATTGAAAATGAAAGTGGAAAGGAAAATCAAAACAAATGGAAGAAATAAACGGCAGTACTGAAGAAAATCCAAAAAGATAAGAGATACAGGAGGGACAGAAATGAATTTTCAAGAAAATAATGGGGTATCTATTAAAAATCACAGTTACCCTAAGGAATTTGAATCAGGTCCTCAGATTATTTAATTGAATTTTTTAAAAATAATTATTCATAAAAAAAAGTTGAAACAAAAAATAGGTATGTTAATACAAAGGGAAAAGAGTTAACATGACATAATCCTTCAATCAATTTCACTGAAGAGTTTCAAAGTGAGCAAGATCTCATCAAGATCATTATCACTTGTTCATGAGCTCTTCTCTCAATGGGTTTGCAAATAAAAAAGAATAAAGGACCAAGCGAGCATCAAAGTATTAGCATGAAAGCAAGAAGAACATGAGAAAGATTCAAAAATTCCACCTTTTATTGTTTTTCTTTTTTGGGTCTTCTTACAAGAATTTTCCCATATTTTCACCTTTTTCTCTCTTCTCCCTTCTCTTTTTCCCCATTTTCTTTTTTTTCTTCCGCTTTTACCTCTCCTTTTTTTTGGGATGGAAAAGACATATATCTATAATTGAGCTTTTTTACATCCAATGATCTATAAATTATTTACATTGACGATTAAGATTTACCCATATCATACAGTATCCCCTATCTAAGAACATAATATCCAGTCCTATCTAATTACACAATTAGCATAACCATTTCCTTTGATAGGAGATCACACATATGTCAAGATTCTTCCAAGATATTCTCTGATATGACGATACTTTCATTTTCTTCATGGTTAGTTTGATTGGGCTCTCTAGCATTTCCTAAGGAAAATACATATTTAGATAAGTTTGGAACCTGGAAAAAAAATTATGTATTACAACTGCCCCTCTTTGCTCACTAACGTCGAACGAGAGTAAAGCAAAGACTAAAAATAACCAATTTTTGTTCGATTAAGGCAACTCTGTATTTGCATAAACTTGGAAAATTGATATGTTTCACTACGATTTGGGGAGATATGATCTATGTTGATTTACTTAATTGCCCTTTCGTGAAGATCAAATATAGTCTCCTCAACCGTTTCTTGGGGAGACATGATTCCTTGGTTTAAGGATGTCAAAACTAGGAATGATCTTGCTCCTTCGATTGGAGGGCAACAAGTCACGGTTATCTTAAAACTCATCAAATAGTTGGTGATGACATATAATTGGTGATGACATATATTGGCTCAGAACACTCACAAGATAAGCAATATCAGGATGCATTACAGTAAGACAATTCAATTTTCCAATCAATCTTCTGTACCTTTCAAGATCTTCAAATAATTCACCTTCTTTGGATAATTGTAGGTTGGGGACCATTGATGTACTACAAGTTTTAGCACCCAATTTTCCCGACTCCAATAATAGATCAATCACATATTTTTTTGGGATAGAAATATTCTTCTTTTCCTTCTGTTCACCTCAACTCCCAAAAAATATTTTAACATCTAAAATCTTTGGTGTAAAACTGAGTATGGAGAACAGACTTCAGAGCTAAATTTCCGCAAAAGTCACTTTCAGTTATTACAATATCATCCATATAAACAACTAATAAGATAATGCCCTAATCAGACTTTCTAAATAAAACAAAATGGTCTCACTTATTTTTCTATATCCCGAACTTCTCAATAGACTGACTAAACTTCCCAAACCACGCATGAGGACTTTGTTTCAAGCTGTATAAAGATTTATTCAAACGAAATACTTTCCTATACTCCCCATGAGCAACAAAACTAGGTGGTTGCTCCATATGCACCTCTTCAAGATCACCATGAAGAAAGACATTTTTTATATCCAACTGATGCAAAGGCCAATCAAAAGTGACTACAAGTGAGATGGATAATCTGACCAAAGCAAGTTTAGCAACATGAGAAATGTATCATAATAATCCACTCCATAAGTCCGAGTATATCCTTCGGCAACAAGTCGAGCTATTATTTAACAGTAAACACCCATTTGCACCTAATAACTTGTTTATCAGTAGTTAAAGGTACCAAAGTCTACATACCATTGTCTTCTAGAATAGTCATTTCCTCAAGCATAGCTATATGTAATCCCATATGAGCTAATATCTGTCGAATAATTTTATGGATAGAAATAGTATATAAGGACGTAAGAAAAGCACGAGAAGAGGATAAAAATGATTATAGGAAACAAAAGAAGAAATTGGGTATGCACATGTACGTTTACCTTTTCGAAGGGCAATAGGAATATCAAGATCATATGTGGTAATCGAATATGATGATGAAGATATTGGCTCAATAGGACATGATTGTAGAACCTCTATAACCAGGTTAGAACTGTGCAATTGTGGGTGATGTGAATAGGTAATTTTAATGGAAGCTATCAAATTAAGGCTGAACCAATGTAGAGATGATGAATCCAAGTTTGATAGGATATGATAAATTAAGAAATCATCTTCCTCTTGATGCACAAGACCTTAAGAAAAGTGGAAAGGTGTTTTGTTCTAAAAAAGTAACACCGGTAGACACAATATACATACCCAGACTTGGACAATAACAACGATACCCTTTTTATGCACGAGAATAACCCAAAAATACAAATTTCAAGGACTTTGGATCAAGCTTTGTAACATGAGGATAAACATTCTGAACAAAACAAGTACAACAAATTTTTTTAGTGAGACGGGAAACATATTTTTATTTGGGAGTAAAGTATTGAAAGGTGTTTTATCCAAAAAATAAAAGAAGGCGTACAATTGATGAGAAAGTAAGCGGTTGACACGACATCAACCCAAAAACATTTTGGAACCTGCATCTGAAATAACAAGGGACAATCAGTTTCAAGAAGATATCTATTTTTCTTTCAGCAACACCATTTTCAGAAGGGGTATCACCATACAAGGTTTGATGGAGTATTCCTTGATTATGCAAGTATTTTTGAAAAGGACATGAAATATACTCTTTTGCATTATCACTTTGTAATATATTAACAAATGTACCAAACTGAGTTTGAATTTTAGCATAGAAAGAAGAAAAATGAATAAATAATTCAGAACCTGGTTTCAAGAAATTAAGCCATGTTATACTAGAATAATCATCAACAAAGGTAATAAGGTATAAAAAAAGGTTTAGATATAACTATACTAGGACCTTAAACATCATAATGGACTAACTCAAATAGGGTAGAGACACGTTTATTAACTATAGGGTTTGAACTAATGTGATGATGCTTAGCAAACTGAAAAGATTTGTAATCTAAAGACGTTAAGTTTGAAAATTAATAACAAAGTTTCTTTTAAGAGAGAAGCAAGGAATGACCTAAACGACAATGTTCTTCAAAATGAGTGATCATTCCAGTACAGGCAACAATTTTTAGTTCTTAAGTATCGATGACATAGAGACCATCAGACTCATGTCCATTATCAGTAATCTTCTTCATCAAGAGATCCTGAAACAAACAATAACTAAGAAAAAATGAGCAAAATAGTTAAGGAGACGCATAAGTTTACTTGCTGATAAAATAGATGACAAAGGAAGAGATGGAGTAGGATTCGTAGTGCCAGAGCCAGAGGCAAAACTAATGGGGATATGTGGGGGACATGGCCCCCAATATTTTTTAAAAATTATAATTTTACCCCTTAAAATTTTAAAAAATTGAATTTGGCCCCCACAAATTTTTTAGAAATTTAGATTAAATTTTAAAGTTTTTGAATTTTTTTAATTAAACACCTCCCATAATTTTTAAAAATCTCATTAAGCCTATCAAATTTTAAAAAAAGTTAGTTAGACCCTATTTTTTTAAAATGTAAACTGAATCTTTCAAAAAATTTAAAAAGTTTAATTTAAATCTCTATTTTTTTAAAAAAAATTAAGTTGACCATCCTAAACTCTATCACCAAGTTCCGCCATTGGTTGGAGCCAATAACATTGGATGTGAAACCATCGACTAAAGTAACGAGAGTGATAAAATGATGGGATTTAAAATGAGAAAGAAGAGTGGGGTTGCATGTCATGTGGTATGTTGCACCATAATCAATGACTCATTTCAATAAGGTGAAAACAAGATATGTATTGGATTTACCTGACTCAACAAGGGTAGAAAAAAGACCAGACAATTGTTTCATAATTTCTCGAAGATGAAGGAACTTTACGTACTCATCCGCATATATTGTAACAATCATTGAATAAGTTTTTATATTCTTTTTATTATCCATAAATGTAAGGTAACACACAACCTACAAAATAAACAAACCCAATAACCAAACGATACTTAAAAAAAAGGTGACATCTAACCTAAAATGAAAAACAAACAAGAGGCACGGGTTGGTCGTAGGGTGTCGTCGGAATTACCCAGAAATAGTGGCAGAAGGAATCGACGTCAAAAAATGCGGTCATGTGCCCTTAAATTCTTACGCGTGACAGAGTGACAGAAGCCCCTAGCGGCGCATGAGCTTCACGCGTAGGGAATCCAGTGACTGATCTTTTTGAATCAGTCGATCGACGCACAGTGGACCTCCTGGTGCTGGCCTCCAAAAGTTACTGGTAAAAATGACAAAAAACTCATTGTTTGAGACCCAAACAACCCCAAATCTTTTTCAAACACTCAAATATTTTAATACATCTTAATACATTTTAGAATTATGAAGTAGAATACTCTTTCAATTGTATTTTATTGATTAGTAGAAAGGGGTATATATACAAATCATATGTAACACCCAAATTCTGGGCTAGTAGTTTTAGGTTTATCCGAGAGGTAAGTGGGCCTCATGAAATTTATGAATTAAATTGTTGGGCTTAATTGGGTTAGAATTGGGCCCAATTGGCCATTAAAAAGGGATTATGAATCATAAGGCAAATTGTTAACGACCAAAAGAGCAATTAGACCATTGATGGAAATTGAAGATAATTTTAGGGGTTTTATATCAAGTTGGATGTGAGTTTCTCCCATATGCTCTTCATCTTATTCCTTTATCGTTTTCTTACCACTCTAAGCCTCCATAACCTCAAGTGGTGGTAAGGTTTCATTTTTCCCAACTTTATTATGTCTCAATATGTTCCTCTTACTCCCTATAACATTCTTATGTTAAGGAAATGCTTGCATTGTTGCGGTTAAAGTAAAAAGGGAGAAAATCAACCAAGTTCAAAAAGGAAGGTTTTTGTTAGCTAAAGAAGGTTCATTTTGGGTTTCTAAAATCAAGGTAGTGTATTTCTAATCTTTTGGAGCATTAAGTTTTCATAAATCACAAGAAATTGCTAAGATTTGTGTAGTTTAACATTTAGGGTTTTACTTTTGATTCATACCATAAATCATGAATTTGTCATTTTGTATGTGTTTTATGACACCTTAAGACCCTAAATAACTACCCATGACATGGGTGTATGATTTAGAATCAAAGTATGACCTTTAGGATGATTTTTGAGTATTTTTAACCTAAAATACTCATTTCAGAGTTCGAGTGTCTATACTAGGATGAATATTATCGAAACTGGTTAAATTAGGGCAAAAATTGAGGATTTTGGGCTGGAGTATTGATACTATCAAGGGAGTATCGATATTGCCCCTACAGTATCAATACTCAGGGTGACAATATCGATATTGAGGCCTTAATTTTGTAAAAGACTGCATTTTTGGTACCGATATTCATTGGGGTATCGATGTTTGACCATAGGGTATCGATACTACAAGTAGAGTATCAATACTACTTACTTTGGATGATCATATTTTACCCGTTTAAGATCAGTAAGATCTAAGGACGATTAATAATAGTAGGACTTAGTTCGTAAGGGACACAAATAACTAAGCATGCCTAAAAACACTCATAAGAGTGGGTTACATCAGGTGAAACCATATTAAGGTTAATACGCTAAACTATCTTTAATCGAGGATGTATACAGATAGTTGGGACTGAGGATCGTTAAAGGAGGTATTCAATAAGTGTTACGATGAATATATCATATTTAATGTTAACGAAAAGTATGAGCTTTGTGAATGTCAATGAACCCAGAAAAAGTAAGCCATCATTTTCAGTTCAAGGGGCTATGGAGGGAAGTATGATAAGATCGAGTAGAGCACTTCTACTTAGAAATAAACCCAAGCCAAATGTTGAGCTAGCAGTTCCTCAAATAATAAGTATGTCTTCGCATAACATTCCAAATGTGAGAACGAGCGAAATATCAGCTAGTGTGACATTGACCTCACTTTAGTGAGTCCAACTATGTTAAGGTATACCCAGGTTAGCTTAGTTGCCCTAGTCGGGCATTGTCAATGCGTGAGGCACTTCAGGGGCTAACTAGGCTGTGAGGCCCGAACACTCGCGATGAGTGGGTTAGTGATGTTTGTGTTATGTGTCTTGTGGGCCTTAGATATGCATGGGTAGATATGTCAGTTCAGTTAAATCGGGTAAGGTTTCGATGTACGTAAATTCCATTTCTTACTCCTAGGGTAATCCATATTCATGGTAGACTAGGGTGTTGTTCCCAGATACATGTAAATTTCTCCGATCACACCATCAGACCTACCTCATGACTATTTTTGTCAGTTATGCATGTACAGTCTCATCAATTCAGTACGTCTGATATGTAAAAGCTTGGCTTGAAGGCTATGTGAGACCCGACCAATGCTTCAGTTTGTGCGAGAATTGTATTGATGCTATGTGACACCAGATTCCCCTTAATGATCTACCTAATGACTATATAAGGACCATAAGATTATTTAGTACGTTTGGTGGGAATTACGCTTATGCTATGTGATATAATGTTCCCTCAATAACTAGTGACTGTGAGCTATGTGAGACTAGATAATAGTCAGACTTACATTCAGATAAAACACAGTATGTCAGATTCTCATTCAGATAATGCACGATGTGTTAGGTTTGCATTCAGAGAATGAACATGAGCATCAATAGCGCATTTAAATAATGAGTGGCATGTTTAGTCATTAAGGTTAGAGACCCTTTAGAGGTGTATTCATGGTGAGGCCCTTATTAGAGAACTAAGGGAAGCGTGAGACTCCCTCATCCAAGGTAGAATAGTAAAGCCTAAGTATGTAGCACTTGACCTAGATCATGCATGTACCTACTACTTCGGAGGTTCCGTTAGACGCGAGAGTTGATGGGGTGACCTTCTTCGAAGGTTTCACTTCTAGTTAGTGGATGTCATTCGTAAAGCGTAAACTATACACTTGGCCACCTAGAGTGATGATTTAATTTCGGCTGATCAATGGTTAAAGACAAAGGGCCATCTCTCGACGCTCTTACATTGTCAAGACATGTTTCACCAAGACCCCAGGCAATTTCTCGAAGCTCTTATAGTGTCAAGGAGAAATATTCAAACAATGAACAAAACAGTTATGAGCAAAATCATAATTCATCATTCATAAAGCAAAAAATAATTGTTTAGGCAAAACAAAGATTAACACCAAGTAAGACAATTCATGGCATTATCGAAAAGTCAACCAAGTATCATCATTTTAATACAACCCCAAATGCGTAAAGAAGTTAAGAACATAGGAAGAACAACTCCCAAAATGAGGGCTCTGTTGTGATAATTCTAATCAACACCGCGCTTGCCCTGACGGTCAACCTCTCTCGAGACCAGACTGTCGCTCTACTACAGTCTGGCTATGGAGGACACCAAGGAAGGTCGATTGGTAAACGGTGGGAAAGCACTGTAGTTGTTCGCTCACATTTCAAGTAAAGCTCTTATAACTTTCTCCCCCTTTCTTTTTGGCAGCTCTGTCTGGGTATTTATAAAGGGAAATCTCCTAGGGTTTCGCATAAATAAAGATTCCCTAGATACCCATTATTGTCTTGTCCAGGCTAAAAAAGGAAAGGTGGCTAGATGTTGTCAGAATCTTGAGGGCTTGCCTGCATGTGAAGGAAGTCGTACAACTGGCATATGATATGGGCGATTTTGCCATATCCGCTTCAAACTTTCCAGATAAAGCTTACCTTGGTGAGATAAATATGCTTCTCACTTTCTTTAACTTCTATATCCCATTGGCCCTTACAAATTACGTTGTCGCGATTGAAATTTTCTTCCTAAGTAAATTTCCTGCACAATCCACACAGACCCTTTCTCTTCAGTAGCATCAGTCAAACCAAATAAAAGTTGTCGAAGTAAAACTTATCCACCACAAATATAAGCTATATGCAAATAAAATGTTGTGCATACTTTGTTTAGACGAGCAATAACTTAAGTAAAAAGACTAGAAATTAAGTTTTTTATGGAGTTATCAACGATGTTCTATCCTGCTTGTTAGATAGTAGAGTAGGATTGCCAGGATGCTGATTACGCATGTGAGATGCCAGATATGTTTTCAGATGTCTCATCTTTTTATGTTGCTTCAGTAGGCACTAGTGCATACATTTTTGTGGTGTTAAGTGAACTAGAAAATGGGAGAATTAGTGTGAGGATCTAAGTGTCGAGTTGGTAGACCTAGCATAATATGCAAAGTTATTTTAGATTTTTTTCGAGGGTTCGTGTGATCGACCCGCAGAAAATTTTAAAATCCCAAGTTTAGTGTTGAGGATGAGAATCTCCATGAGTTACCTAGTTAGTATATCGATCACTATGTTATCATGAACATCAGAGTGTACCTCAGTCAGTGCCAAGGCACTTTAGTTGCTAACTGGGTGCAGATGCCCCAAGTACCCTCGAGGAGTAAGTTAGCCAAGGGTATGTTTTGATATAACAGTTTTGAGATTCTTCTGATTTCGTCAGTGTGCATTCGTGCATGTTTTGTAAGTGAATCAACTAAGTGAGCTAAGCTTCGTCATATATGTTTTCGTGTTGGTATATGACTGTGGGCTATATACAACACCTAACAACATGCAGTGTGGTATATCACCATAGATTTTAGTCCTTTAGACTAAAGGAGATCAAGTACATTAAGATTTGTTTGATTAGAGTTAGTTGTAAGTGAACAACTCAGTGGTGGTAAGCGATATTGTGTGTCAGATGCAGGATCTCAGAACCCTTAAGTCAGAGTTTAGCCTTGTGAGATCTCCGCTTTATGATGTGTTCTCTCCGGTAGAGTCAAATGTTGTTAGTTATGCTTAGTAAGTGATTGATTTTTGGTTGTGATCCCTTTAGATACTTGTTATGGTGAACATATCGTATATAGGCTGTAAGGTTTATGAGAATCCACCAGGTATTATGATTGAGTCTTGAATTAGAGTTACGCAACATAAGCATAGAGATCGATGTTGGTCGTAATCTATCACCACCTCTTTGATAGTCAGTATCAAGATAGTGTTGGCAAGTTTCGTAATGTATTAGGGTGTGGCATGATAAGTTGTCTGTGTTTATGAAGAAAAAGAGGTTATTGAGTGAGTTAACTCGATTAAATAAGGTTAACCATAAAAGGGATTTAACAATATCATATCTTAGAGTAGAGCCATCCTTGTGGAACGTTTCGAGCGTACAGTGTCATAAAGGAAGAATATAATTTCAATAGCTTCATACTTCTCGAAGGTTTCTACTTGAAGGTTGATGTTGGTGGCACTCTTTGGAAATCTTAAATCAATTTTACTAATCTCGAGCCGCATGTCAGTTTGTATGGACTTCTTTTTTCAGAATAATTGTTGATATAAGTTTCCTAAGTGTTGATATAACTTAGGATAAGTCGTTGTTTAGATCGAGTAAAATTCGAGGATGAAATTTCTTCTAATGAGAGAAGAGTTGTAACACCCAAAATTTTGGGCTAGTAGTTTTGGGCTTACTTGAGAGATAAGTGGACCTCGTGAAATTTATGAATTAAGTCGTTCGGCTTAATTAGGTTAAAATTGGGCCCAATTGCCCATAAAAAGGGATTTGAATTATAAGGAAAATTTTCAGGGACCAAAAGAGCAATTAGACTACTGATAGAAATTGAAGTTAATTTTGGGGGTTTTATATCAAGTTGGACGTGGGTTTCTCCCATATGCTCTTCATTTTCTTCATTTATCTTCTTCTTACCTCCACAAGACTCTTTTACCTCAAGTGGTGATAATATTTCATTTTCTCAACTTTAGTAAGTCTCAAATCTATCCCTTTTACTCCCTATAATATTCTTATATTAAGGAAATCCTTATATTGTTGTGGCGAAAGGAAAAAGGGAGAAAAATCAACTAAGTTAAAAAAAAAGAAGGTGCTTGCTAGCTAAAGGAGGTTCATTTTGGGTTTCTAAAATCAAGGTAGTGTATTTATAATCCTTTGGAGTATTAAGTTTTCATAAATCACAAGAAATTGCTAAGATTTGTATAGTTGAGTATTTAGGGTTTCACTTTTGATTCATACCTTAAATCACGAATTTGTTATTTAGTATGTGTTTTATGACACCATAAGACCCTAAATAACTACCAATAACATTGGTGCATGATTTAGAATCGAATTATGACCCTTAGGATGATTTTTGAGTGATTTCTAAACCTAAAATACCCATTTCAATGTGTAAGTATCGATATCGGGACGAACAATATCGATATTGGTTTGAACATAATCGATACTGGTTAAATTGGGGTAAAATTTAGGGATTTTGGGTCAGAGTATCGATACTTTCAATGGGAGTATCGATATTGCCCCTACAGTATCGATACTCAGGGTGACAGTATCGATACTAAGGCCCTTATTTCGTAACAAAATACAATTTTTGTATATATATTCCTAGGGGTATCGATACTTGACCCTAGGTTATCGATATTTGAAGTAGAGTATCGATACTACTCACTTTTAATGGTCAGATTTGACCCGTTTAAGATCTGTAAGAACTAAGGACAATCCGTAATAGTTAGACTTAGTTCGTGAAGGACACAAATGATCGAGCATGCCTAAAAACACTCGTAAGAGTGGGTTATATCGGGTGTAACCATATTAAGCATAATACGTCGAACTATCTTCAATCAAGGATATATACATATATTTGGGACCGAGGATCGTTAAAGCAGTCATTCGATAAGCAACACGATGAAAATTTCATATTCAGTGGCAGCAACAAGTATGAGCTTCGTCAATGTCAATGAACCCAGGAAAAGTAAGATGTCCTTTTTAGTTAAAGGGGCTTGAAAGGAACGTACGATAAGATCGAATAAAGCACCGCTACTTAGAAATGAACCCGGGTCAGATATCGAGATAGCTAATTCCTTAGATAATAAGTATGTCTTTGTATAACGGTCTAGATGAGAGAACGAGTGAGATATCAACTAGTGTGATGTTGACCTCACTTTAGTGAGTCCAACTATGTTAAGGTATACCAAGGTTACCATAGTTGCCCTAGTCAGGCATTGTTAGTGTGCGAGGAATTTAGGGGCTAGTTAGAGTGTGAGGCCCGAACACTCGTGAGGAGTGGGTTAGCAATGTCAGTGTTATGTAGCATATGAGCCTTAGATATGCATGGGTATATATGTAAGTTCAGTTCAGTGGGGTAAGCTTCCGATGCACATAAATTCTGGTTTTTACCCCTATGCTTATTAGTATTCATGGTAGACTAGGGTATTTCTTAAGATGCACGTAAATTCCTCCGATCACACCCCCAGACCTACCTCATGTCTATTTGTGTCAGTTATATATGTACAATCTTATCAGTTTAGTACATCAGATATGTAAAAACTTGGCATGATGGCTATGTGAGACCCAGCCAATGCGCCAGAATTGTACTGATACTATATGACACCAGGTTCCCCTTAGTACTCTACCTGATAGCTATGTGAGGACCAGGAGATCATTCAGTATGTTTGATGGGAATTATGCCGATACTATGTGATATTGGGGTTCCCTCAGTAATTAGTGTTTGAGAGCTATGTGAGACCAGATACTAGTCAAACTTGCATTCAAATAATGTACAGTATGTCAGGTTCGTATTCAAATAATGCACAGTATGTCAGGTTTGCATTCAGTGAATGCACAGGAGCATCAGTGTTGTATTTAGATAATTATTAACATATTCAGTCATTAAGGTTAGAGACCCTTTAGAGGTGTACTCATTGTGAGGTCCTTAGCAAAGAACTAAGGGAAGCGTGAGACTCCCTCGTCCAAACAGTAAAGCCAAAGTAGGTAGAAATTGACATATATCATGCATGTACCTACCGCTTAATTCCATGTCTACAACATGCTTATGTTTATGAAATTCTTATACTGCTCTATATTAGAAAATATATTGTTCGGCTTTGTAAGCTCAGCTTTCGGATGTTTTCTGTTGACAGGTCAGTAGCTTGGGCAGTTCGTGGAGCACCGACACAGTAGGACTTCTAGTATCTCCGGTAGAGTATTGTACTGTAGCTTTAGTGGGCATGTGTTTTCACAGAACCTTACTTATGTATTTGAGTTGTAAACTTCAAGATATATTATTTGTTTTAAATTATGCATCACAGAGCTCTGGTTTTGTAAAATGTTTTTATAGCAGTTATTTATGTTTAATTATGATACCATTCAACATGTTTGAAAAGAAAATGAACAGGTTTTCCAATTTTGGGCTTGCCTCGACATCATAATGTGGAACTTTAGGCCCAATTAGGTTTAGGGTGTTACATTTAATCTTGCTAAACTAGGTAACATAATGTAATACCCTAATTTTGTCCAGGGACCAAACTTGTAATATTACCCATTTGAGGGCTATAAAAGCCAATCAAAAACCAAAAAGAAAATCTCGGGCCCCCCGTTTTTGTAAACCCACCAGTTTTGTAGAAAAGAAAAATAAAAGCTAGATCTCTTTAATAATTTTTGGATGCTTGTGTTCTTTCCTCTTTTAGTATTAACAGAGAAAGGTGGTAAACAATTTTTTTGGGTGTTCGGTTTGGATTTTTTTAGAATAGGGGGTATTTTAGTTTTTGTTTTATGGTTCTGTTGTTTCTAGTTTGTGTTTTCGATGGCCACCGTGGATGGTGGCTGGTGAAGGCTTGGCTATGGCCATTTCGGCCGAAACAAAGAGAAAGAAAATGGAGCCTCTTAGAGGATATTTTGCCTCGGATGGGTGGACCCTTCGACCACCCGTGTGAGGTCCAGTGTGTGGCTAGGGAGTGAGATGCCATGCTTGGCAGTCGATGGTGTCGTGGGGCTCTAAATAGGGTCATCGTTGGTTTTGAAAGGGATAACGGTTGTATGTAGAGAAGAAAGAAAATAGGGGTTGTCTGTTTTCACATTTTGGGTAAATTGCATGTAAGCCCTCCACATTTTTGCCCATTTTACATTTTGGTCACTTATTTAGGGGCTAATCGCCCATAAGTCCTCCCAACTTCAACGTGTTCCACACTTTGGTCACTATTGGGGAAAATCACCTTTAAACCCCTATAGTTTAGCCATTTTTGCACTTTAGTCACTCATTTTTTTTATTTATTTCGAATATGCATACAAGTTTCACTAATTTTTAATTTGGTCGCTATTATGTTATGTTATTTATTTCAAACTAACTACTAACTTTTATTTTATTGCACTTTAACCATTGTTATTTATTTATTGTTTCTAATATTCGATTCGACCTTGTGGTGATCTTATCCGGGGTTTTAATCCTCATTATTATGGTTCAGACTCTGCTAACTACTGACTTTTATTTTATTCCACTCTAACCATTGTTTATTTATTTATTGTTTCTAATATTCGATTCGACCTTGAGGTGACCCGATCCGGGGTATGATCCACATTATTATGGTTCAGACTTTGGTAACCACTAACTTTTTATCTTATTTATTTTATTTTATTTTATTTTTTTAAATTATTCAATTCGACCTTGTGGTGACCCAATTCGGGGTATGATCCACATTATTATGGTTCAGACTCTGTTAACTATTAACTTTTTATTTTATTTATTTTATGCTATATATTTGTTTGAATTATTTGATTCGACCTCGTGGTGACCTGATCCGAGGTATGACTCGCATTATTATGGTTCAGACTCTACTAACCGCTAATTTTTCTAACAACTAACTTTTTTAACCGCTAATTACTAACTGCTAACCTTATGTTTATTTATTTGTTTTATTTTATGTTTAAACCATGTACGACCCTGCGACGACCTGCCCTGGAGTATGACTCACATTATTTACGGTACGAGAAAAATAATAAAATTTGATACTAACATTTTATTTTTGTTATTTAACTTTATGCACTTTTAAATTTATGCTTTTTTAATTTCTTTATTTATTTTTAGTATTTACATTTTATTTGCTTTAATGTTCTAAATGTTTATTTCTGTCTCTTTATTTTTCAATACTTTATTTTTTTTCATTTAATTATTGTGTTTTATTGTCTGTTTATTTTAATTTTATAATTTAATTTTTGCATAGTTAGATTTTGTTTCCTTACATTTTTATCATCTATGTATATTGTATATTTGTTCGTATTATTTATGTATGTATATATTATTTGCTATTTGGAATTGGTTTTCAATGATTGTACAAAATGTTTATTTCATTCATTTTTAATGTTTTTTTACTCGAATATTTTCAAGAACACTTATTTGTAGAATGGGCCTAGAGAGCACTGCTTGGTCAAAGTAGTGTGATCCGATACGACATTAGAACGAAATATGAACTTGAAATAAATAGAAGTTATTTTTTAAAGTGCTAATTAATTCGTTTTTATTCAAATGATGCAATGCATATTTTTTAATAATTTATTTTATGCAATTACCGATAGTCAATTTATATTCGATTTTTTCTTTTGACAACACTGAGGAGGGGATATTTCTCGTATAAATGAGAAGTAAATAGGATAGCCTTCCTATTGGACAATGTACAAATCCCGTGTTTTTTTCTCAAATTAAAGAATGTTCCCTAATAATTAATTCGAAGCAAATTACTTAAACTTCAATAAATGGATCATATTCTAACTGTATATTCGATTTATAATTTCCACTACCGCGACAATATATAAGCGACTAAGTACCAATTTTGGGCGCTTTGGGAGTGTTAATCCTTCCCCACTCGTAATCAACTCCCAGACCCGTTAAATTGGATTTTTGGTAAACGCATACCAATTTTTGTCTTTTAAATTATTTTCTGAATTGTTTAAAAGACATTTTTAGGTATTCAACCTACCTAATCTAAAGGTCGATGGCGACTCCAATTCAAAATTTTCAAATTAATTCAAAATCACCAATTTTTTTCAAATAAAAGTCATAACTGTTTTTTAAAATCATATTTAATTGTTTTCAAAAAATGGTTATGACAGCTTTGTGACTCCACTGGGGACTTAGAGAGTCAGTCTGTAAGTTGCTTACACATTGTCATTATGGTGGAAATCGTGATTTTGAGTCTTTAGATAGTTTATGATCCATTTATTGAAGTTTTTATAATTTCTTTAAATTATTGTACTAATGTTTTAATTTATGTTTTCAGCTTTGTCAAGGTTTCTATCAAGTTTTTTCCCTTCTGTGTGAGTCAAAGGTTTGTATGTTCCTCCTCACACACATCACGTGTATCCGCATGACATAAGCTCTATATCCAAGCTTCGTCTCGAGTAAGTAGGGGTGAATGCTTTACTCTCGTAAGAATTTATTCTTCGTATAAGTTTTAGCAAATAACCCCTAGGATACATATGTCTTATTCCTTCGTTGGGATTTATTCATCGTATGGGTATAAGGAAGTGAATCCCCTCAAATTGAGCTCGATCCATTTATGCCTGTAATGGGTTAGGATTGAGAGTTTGGCAGCCCAATGGGGCACTGACATCAAGGACAATTCGAGTACACTTTCCTTATAGAGCCAAAACATGCTAGGTATAGCCATCCCGAACCTCTGTCCATCAGTAGGTACCAAAATAGGTGTACACGAAGGAGGATTATTTCTGAACCTTTACCTTTTGCTTTAAATTCTGTTGAATAAAAGCATGTAAACTAGATACCATGCGGTTAACATCAATTTCTTGAAAACAAATCATTTTGGTAGAAAGCATGTTCATGTAGGATTGATATATAATGAAAGCATGCTCGGGTAGATACCATGATTGGGTATATGTTATATTTAAATAACATCTTTTAATTCTATCGATTATCTTACCTGTACTAACTTGTTTCTTTTCTTTTTGTGCCATTTTCACATTTTTTTTGCATTGCATTTCATCAACATGACATAATGCGAAAGTGTTGGTCCGCAAAGGAATATTTAAGTGAAAATTTTCATAAGTAAAGATAAAATTTTTCAATCAAGCAGTCGCATACGTAGACATGCACCAAGGACTAAAAGGAATTCATATAGTACAAGAAGGAAACTTGCTTGAGCATCATGCAACACTCAAGACTGGAAAGATATCCATTGATCTAAGAAGTAATCCAGTAGTAGAGTCTTATCTACGATCATTCAATCACTAATTACCAATGAGTGACGTGTGACTTCAGTACCGCATAGGGCATTAACGGAGTTAGGTTACAGAGAACTTGAGGGGCATCGTTTTCAAGTATGAAGATCTGAGACAAAACACCGACCTTTTAGACTCAACATCTAAGAGAAAGCATGTCTATAAAAAGGACTATCTTGTAGTGTGAGGGATTTTACTTCTGATGAAAATTGTTCTACGATATTCATCTTTGGGATCAACCTTTTTGCATCTGTATTTGCATCTTTGCATTTTTCACCTGTATTCCATTTATTTAAACATTTTCACATGCATCATTCATTAAAACATGGGGAATAATTCATGGAGAATTCAATGGAAGTGGTCCTAATCATGTGACATACTGAGAGTAAATTTCAAAAAATTGAAGGAAGAACTGCAAGAGAATTTACAGAGAATGCAATGAGATTGGAAAGTTAAATTAGAGCAATCACAAAAGGCTACCATATACCACATCTTGCAAACCCAAGCTAGCGTGGTCGATCAGATTGTTGAGAAATTGGTTGGGCTCAATTAGGAAAAAGGAAAAAAGCATGCCTTTTTATCCATGAAAACCTCTGAGTGTGTGATGGCACAAGCTAATCCATGACTACTTATTTCACCCGAGAGGCTTCCAATATACCAAGTAGGCTTCTCCGCCACTAAGACAACTATGTTTGATCCACAGGATGACTCCATAAATCATAACATGTCAAATCCTGATAGGATAGAAGAATCCAAGAATGAGATCCCTGAGAACTTAAAAATTGGTGCAGAGAGACATTCAAAAGAATGAGAGGAAAAAGCTGTCATATTGAAACAGATGCAAGTGAACTAGTATTGGTTCTTGAATTGGTGCTTCCGCCCAAATTCAAAATGCCCAATTTTAAAAAATACAATGGAACCAATTTCCCTACATCCCATCTCACAATGTTTATTCGAAAGATAACTGGATACAAAAAAAATGATTAGATGTTGATGCCACATGCAGTAATCACATAGGAAGCTCAGGGCAACCCACTGAGAACTGTAGAGTATTGAAGCGTAAGGTCCATAATCTGATTGATTTAGGAGCATGGACATTCGAAGAATAATGAGGCATTCTAATGCTAATCAAGAAGAGATCTTGGCATCTATCAGGAAGTTTTTTTTTTGCAATTGCATTAAGAGCATTGTTTTGTTTGAACTCATTTTTTTCTATCTTTAGTATTTGCTTTAATATTTTTTAAATCTTCTAATGATTGAATTTATGCTACCTTTTTAGGTTGAATAATTGAACGAGTTTTAATCTTGTAGTTCTTCGAATATTGAATGAATTACTGATTCTTTTAGCCTTTCAAGAATTATAGAGTTTTAACATATGGAAAGATTAGACCTTTTTTTATCCCATCTAACCAAAAATAAAACTTCTTGATTCTTTACCCGGAATAATTCATGGTCACTACCAAATAACCAAATTTTGACATCACCTCTCTTGAGACTTTGAAATATAGTCTTTATCTTTTTCGAGACACAAAAAGTCATGCCCTTATCTTCCGTTGAGCCAATAAAGTCACACCATAGTCTTCTTAGACGCAATACCGACATTTTTTCTACCAATAAAACCTAAAGGCATTGAGTACAAGATGTTCATTTGAACTTGAACCTTCCTACAAGAAGAAACAATGTGGAGCATCTCGAATCAATTTTCTGAAGATGAGCCTGAACAATTGAGATATATTGGGAGCAAGAAGAAAAATAAAGGAAATTAATTCAAAATAATTTTATTATACATTAAATACATTGTTTTCATGTGAATGAAATTAATCCTGAAAAAGTATCCCCTTGGGATACCTATTCTGCAAGGACTTCCGTGTATGAAATGATGAACAAATTTCTTTCATTATCTCTTCACAAAATGAGAAAATATATCCCTTGTTGTCCCAATTTGAGCCTAAATATTATTTTCTTCTGATTCAACCCTAACCAAGGATCACCCTCCACACTGAGGGGTAAGGTAAAGAAAATATGCTCGCATGAGTGAAGACCATTAATCTAGATAAGATACTGAAAGGTGAACCAAATGCAAAGTATGAAGATCAATGAAGGCGAGGACAGAAAAGAAAAGAGAGAGAAAAGAAAAAAAAGAAAAAAAAAGGAAAAGAACAAAGAGAAAACCAAAAAGAAGAAAAGAAGAAAGAAAGAAAAAGAAAAAAACAGATCAAGTATTTCAAGATGAGTGACTCGTTAAGCCTCAAGCCATAAGATTGATCAAGTACGATCGGCTCAAAGATCCAGAATCAATTCACCAGAAGACCATAAAAGACATACGAGCATACTCAAATCGAGCAAGATAAGATTGAAGGCATTAGAATGAATTGATACATGGTTCAATTACCCTTAAACACTTGTTTGGGGCTATTTATCCTTTTCTTTCATAATCGTGAACCATAACCTACATTGCGTGCCTTAAAAGTTCCTTCTAATCATATATGGATTTCTAAATAGAAGAGACTATCTTCAGATCTCATCCCGCCCATTAGGATTAATCTTTTATTTATAAAAGGTTTTTTTAAAATATTTAATGTATGATAGAGAAAAAATAACAAAAGGGGGTTCAAGACGTAAAATTATGAATAACGTCTTGAAACCAAAGGAGGATTCGAGTTAAAAACCTGAAAAGGCGACTCAAATATAAAGATCGTGCAATTGTTATACATGAGAAGATCTCACAAATCCCTTGATAAGGCATCGCACAACCCGAATGTGCTCATGAGAGTTGAAAATTGGAGAACACTTCCAATAGATGAGGATAAAAGCTATTCCATCAGATTAGTGAACATCAAAGAAAATAGAATGTCAGATCTCGACCAATTACGACATCCCGAGACACCTTATTCTTTCATTACTTAACCCTACCTCAAACATAGCATTAATCTTGACACTTGTCAAATACCTATAATTTGTTGAAGGATTAAAAGTGTAATTAATTCTTTGATATCCAATGAACTATTGTTTTATGATTTCTCTCAATTGTGAATACTTTTTTCAAAATTTTTTATTAAACATTTTTCAAAATACTTTTAATTAATCTTTTCTAAATTTTTAAAAATAAAAGAAGAAGAAAAACATTTTCAAACAAGACAATCTCTCTGGAGTATATCTTGGTGGTTGACGCATGTCTCCCAAACATAGAAGCTCATGTTTAGAATCAGTGCTGGAGCAAGAAATGGTAAATGTTGGGATATTTTTTAGAGGCTCGTATCATCCAGAAGTACAACATCATTTAATTGAGCGGACATCAATGAGTTAGAAAGGCGTGACAACTAAAAATGGTGAAACAAAGACAGTGGAGCTTATTATATGATTGTTTTGCCCTTTGTCACAACATACAGTTGCATTGTTCTGGTGATTGCCCATACATTAATGTTGGCAAGCCAAAGCGTCCCACTTTCATTCCCACTGAGCTTTACTCTTTAGTGTCCTTGCAATGCTATACAAAAGCTCTGAACACCATGCAAAGAGCTTCCCTGGTTGAAAAAACTAGGCAGAAGCTACAAGAAATGATGAATAAATTGTTGAATATTTTATGAAGTAGAAACAATGTGCTAAACCAATGATTCGATCATATGAGGGATTTTATATTCGATTTCCTCTCAAGTTGAAGTTCATGTTCTGCCTGTGTCAAGGTTAAAAGTTCTTTTCATGGAATGAGCCATGAAATCTTAACAGCAATAAACTAGTTGAGCTAATTAAAAAAAGAGTTGTAGTTAACTTCCTAACATGATATGATACAAATAGCCTCATTTGGGATTCAATTTAGATAGACCCTCTTTTTAGGGTAAGTCAAAATCTAAATCAGAGCAAACTCCACTATCTCATTGTAAGGATTTGAAGAAGTGATTGAAGACATCCAATCTAAGTTTCCTTGAGCTCCACAGTTCCTCCTTTGTGCTTTATCTGATATGAAAATTTTGATCTCTATGAGTCTTGCCAAGTTTGGCATTATCGCACAAGTGTATGGCTCCAACTAGGGTCAATGATCACCACCTTACACATATGCTTCTAAAAGTCAATGCAACGCTTGGAGGACTGAATTTGATGTTAGCAATTGAGCAAACACCATCAATTCCAGTTGTTTCTAAGAGTCCAACAATCATCATTGGCATAAATATGTCCCGTGGCTCTCCTGGGCAGTTTGATATCTCATCAATTATTGAGGTAGGCAGCTTCAGGTAATGGTATTTAATTTCTTGGTACAGGGCAGCTGTGTGTACACGATCTCCAAAGCTTGAAATGATAGATTCTCTTTTCAATCTATCTATCGAGGATAATGATGGCATCAGAAAGGAAGCTCTGTTGGATTTCTACACAAGTTCAGAAAAGATAAGCCAATTTTATCAGGGGAAATTTTTTGTTGTTGGGGAAATTAGAAATTGACACGAATCAATAATTATAAGGATGCACGCTGGTACAAACAAAGAGTGAAGATAATGAAATATTGGATAGAATGAATACTGCCCATGAAATCATTCCCACCATTGATTAAGAAAACATACATCAACATATACATACATGTTACATGAAATGTGCATCTTTGCATCTCATATTCATCATCACATTGTAATAAAAAAAGTTTTTCTCTTCTCATAAGGATACTTTTATAATTGTTTTTGAGAAACTAATTTCGTATTTCTCAAGATCGTATGTCTAAAAACATCAATCTAGTATTTCTTTAGATTGTTTTTCCTAAAATCCTTATTTCATTTTCTTTCAAAGGTCATTTTTCTCCTCTCACGAGGACATCGTCTAATTTCCCTTTCTCAATATCGTTTTCTCCTTTCACAAGGACAAATTCAAAAAAGTCATTTTTATCAAAATAAAAATCAAGTTAAATACATGAAGTCAACTTCATCATAACATCCAAGATAGTCATTCATAAATGCTTCATTTTTATATTGATCTTTTAGGAAATATAAGTTTGGTGATGACAAGATGTCCTCAACACGAATGAACAATGTCATCTAGAGATTTGACATCATGAATTGAAAATTAGATCTTTTAAAGGAACATTACTCAACATGCAGGAGCATGCAATCTCTAATCCTTTGAGATTGTTTTTCTCAAAACAAATTTCGTCTCACTTTAGATGGTTTTCCACAAATTTTGAAAATTTTGAAACAAAATTGATCTCACTTGAGATTTTTTTTTCAAAACAAACTTTGTCTCTCTTGATATAGTTTCATTCGAAACATAAATTTTGAAATTGTTTCACTTGAAACAAATTTGCTAACAATTGAGATTGTTTTTCATCTCGCATGAGACAACTTTCCACAAATTTTTAAATTTTTGAAACAAAATTGATCTCACTTGAGATTATTTTCCCAAATAAATTTCGTCTTGCTTGAGACATTTTCTCTTGAAACATAAACCTTTGATATTGTTTTTCCAAACAAAATCTTGTCTCGCTTGAGACATTTTCTCTTGAAACATAAACCTTTGAGATTGTTTTCCCAAACAAAATTCAGTCTCGCTTGAGACATTTTCTCTTGAAACATAAGCCTTTGAGATTGTTTCTCTAAAAACAAATTTCATCTCGCTTGAGATATTTTTCCCTTGAGATGAAAAATTTGAATTTGTTTCACTTGAAACAAAGTTGATCTAAAAAAAAATGTTGTCTCACTTGAGACACTCTTTGTTGAATAATCGGGTAAAGAAAACAGAAAGAACACAAGAATTTTAACAAGGTTCAAAAATGTGCTTACGTCATCGGCGCCTTACGCGGCACTATAATTTTATTCAATTCAATGTCTCATAGGTTTAGGTTACATCTCCTTTTATAATAAATAAACCCTGGTACATATTTACAAAAATAACCATGTACCATACCGCAGGGCCGCAGCCCCCGCACCCCAACCCACATAATCGTAACCCCCACTACGAGACTTTCTCGGTATATTTATGAGCCATACCTAACAAATCTCCACCTTGGCGATTATCCTTCCCCTTAGGAAACATTCAATGTGGGTTGGGTTACCTTACTTCTTTAACAACTCGAAACACTCAACAAGACCAAGCAATGCATGAACTTGTTTGTCGTAACTGGCTTGGTGAACATATCATCAACATTTTCATCAGTATGTACCTTCTAAAACAAAATATCTTCAGATGTAACCAACTCTCTGATCTTGTGAAACTTTACATCAATATGCTTAGTTCTAGCATGATATACCTTTTTCTTAGCCAAGTGAATAGTACTTTGATTATCACAAAGCAATTGAACTCCACCTTGTTGAACACCCAACTCTTTCACTAAACCAGTGAGCCATAAATTTTCGTTTTCAGCTTTAGCCGCTGCCATGTATTCAACTTCAGTTGTAGATAATGCCACAATAAATTGAATAGTAGACTTCCAACAAATAGGCCCTCCACCAAGAGTAAAGAAATACCCTATCGTAGATCTTCTATTATCCAAAACACCCGCATAGTCTAAATCCACATATCCTACAACCAAAGGATTATCCCGCTGACTACAAAAAAATAATTCCATGTCCCACAGTACCCTTTAAGTACCTAAAGATCCACTTGACTGCTTTCTAATGTTGCTTACCAGGTTTAGATATACACTTATAAACTTGACTAACAGCATGAGCTAAATCAGGATGAGTACATACCATTGCATACATTAAGCAGCCAACATCATTAGAATATGGAACTTTTGCCATATCTTCAGCTTCCTTATCTCTCTTAGGGCACTGTTCTGATGAGAGCTTAAAGTGATTCGCCAATGGAGTGTTCACTGGTTTTGCGCTGCTCATCGCAAACCTTTCTAGCATTTTCTCAACATAACCCCGTTTAGATAGCCACAGTTTCATTGAGTCTATCTCCCTGCAAATTTCAATTCCAAAAATTTTCTTTGTAGCACCTAAATCTTTCATATCAAATTCCTGACTTAATAAAGTTTTCAAACCGATAACATCATCCATTTTCTTCGTATCAATTAACATATGATCAACATACATTAACAGAAAAATAAAAGAACCATCATCAAGGCTCTTAACATAGATACAACAATCTTATTCACATCGTTTGTAGCCAATCTTGATCATATAGGAGTCAAATCGTTTGTACTATTGTCTCGAAGACTGTTTCAACCCGTACAAAGATTTATTCAATCTGCAAACTAAATGCTCATTTCCAGGTTGAGTGAAACCTTCAGGCTGCTATATATAGATCTGCTCCTCTAAATCACCATGCAAAAAAGTAGTTTTAACATCCATCTGCTCTAAATGGAAATCCCAACTAGCCACCAAAGCAAGTACTGCTCGGATTGAAGTGTGCCTGACCACAGGAAAACAAATTTCATCATAATCAACTCCTTTATGTTGTGAAAAACTCTTTGCTACCAAATGAGCCTTGAACTTCTCCCCCTCTTTTTCTGTTACTGCTGGTTTCTTCTTATACACTCATTTGCAACCAATCAGCTTCTTACCCTCAAAAAGGCAAACTAACTCTCATGTACGATTGTGATTCGAAGACTCCATCTCCTCAACCATGGCAGCCATCCACTTATCGTTTTCCTGACTAGTAATAGCATCATGAAAAGTAACCATATCATCACTGCTAACAGTAAGTGCAAAAGAGACCAAGTCTTCAAAACCCAATATGTTCGGAGGCTTTATATTCGTCTGTTTCACCCTGTATCTGGCGAGACTATAATCCTGCAAATCAACCGTAGCGGAACCACCAGGATTCGGTTGAGAAGTTTCTATTTTCTTAACTGGAAACTGCTCGAAATCCACCACCTCGTGTCTTTCTTCTGCTGCAACATGGACTTTTCATAAAAAACAACATCTCTATTGATCACAATTTTCTTCATAACTGGATCCCAGAACTTGAATCCTTTAACACCTTTCTTGTAACCCAGAAAAATGCACTACTTTGATTTTGCATCAGTTTGGATCTCTCATCAACAAATACATGCACATAAGCAGGACAACCAAAAATTCGTAAATGATCAAAGTAACATCATGACCAGTCCATACCTCTTATGCAACTTTCCCATCCAATGATGCCCTTGGTGATCTATTGATAAGATAACACGCCATGTTAACAACCAGAAGTGTTTGGGAAGCCCCGCATTCAACCGCAAATATCTGGCTCTTTCATTCAATGACATGTTCATCCGTTCCAAAACACCATTCTTTTGTGGTGTCTTGCGCACTGTAAAATATCTCTTAATCCCATGCTCCTTACAGAAGTTTAGAAACTGTGAATTTGTGTACTCTGTACCATTGTCAGACTACAAACACTTGATTTTCCATCCTGTTTGGTTTTCTACCTCAGCTTTCCATAGCTTAAACTTCTCAAAAATGTTAGACTTCTGTTTCAAAAAATACACCCAAAATTTTCATGAAAAATCGTTAATAAAAGTAGCATAATACCTAGATCCACCCAAAGACGATGTCGTGAAAGGCCCCCATACATCAGAATGCACATTATCAAGAATCCCTTCAGTTGTGTGCTTCACAATCTTGAAACGAACTTTAGTCTGTTTACCAAGAACACAATACTTACAAAAATCGACCTTACATCTTTTAACACCATGCAATAGATTTCTTTTATCTAATTCAACCATACCACGTTCACTAAGATGAGCAAGACGCATATACCACAGTTTAGTAGCATCATCACAGGACTCAACAGAATGAACTCCACCTATAACGGTACTCCTTAACAATCTGTAAATATTCTCTGCAATCATCTTTCCTTTCATCACAGTCAAAGCTCCTTTAACAATCTGAATGGTTTTCCTATCCTCATCAGCCTTAGGGATAAAACCATTCTTGTGCAAAGTGCCTAAAGAAATCAAATTCTTCTTCAAATCTAGGATATGTCAAACACCACACAACGTCCGAACAATACCATCATATATCTTAATTCTGACATCACCAATACCAACAATATTAAAACATCGATCGTCACCCAAATTAACAAAACCAGAATTAACCGACCTGTATGTCGAAAACCATCCCATATTTGGCGTGATGTGATAAGAACATCCAGAATCAAGAATCCAGGCATCCGTTAGTTGAGTCGTTGAAATAGAGAGCATATCACCCTCACTGCAATCAGAATTGTCATCCTCGACCACATTCACAGACTTGGATGAGTCATCACGCTTCTCATAAGTCTGGTTTTTCAACTTCGGACAGTCTCACTTCATATGTCCCACCTCCTTATACTTGTAATAGTGAATTGTCTTATTATCCCTAGATTTGGATCTGAAATTTCGCTTCCCATACCTTGCCTTCTCTGGCTTTCGTCCACGGTCTCGATTACCCTTGACATATAAGCCATCAGCTTGAGAGCTTTCCCCTGCATTCTACTTCCGCTAGTTGTGAGCTGACAAGGCTGCAGTAATCTCCTCAACTTTGGTAGTCTCTTTCCCATATGTAAGAGCAGTCACCATGTATTCGTAAGAGGATGGGAACAAACAAAACAAAATCATCGCTTTATTTTCATCCTCAATTTTCACATTAAGCCGAGCCAAATAAGAAATGATTTGATTGAAGACATTTACGTGTTGCGCCAAATCATGATCATCCTGAATCTTCAGCCCATACAGCCGCTGCTTTAGATACAATTTAGATGTTAAGGATTTGGAAATAAACTGACTTTCTAACTTATTACAAATTTCATCTGGAGACGACAGATGCATGACGTGATACATGACCTCATCCACCAAACATAATCGTATGGTTCCTATCGCTCACTGTTGCAATTCTTCGTAATCTTCCTCCTCCATCGACGTCGACTTTGTAGGTCGCAAAGCCTTCAAGATCCCTTGCTGTGCCAACAGATCCTTCACCCTTGTTTTCAATAATCCGAAGTTACCCTGACCATTGAATTTCATAACTTCGAATTTGGCTCCTGACATCTGATACCAATTGTTGAATAATCGGGTAAAGAAAACAGAAAGAACACAATAATTTTAACGAGGTTCAGCAATGTGCTTACATCCTCGGTACCTTAGGCGGTGCTAGAATTTTTATTCAATTCAATGTCTCGTAGGTTTAGGTTATATCTCTTTTTATAATAAATAAACATTGGTACATATTTACAAAAATAACCCTGTACCATACCACAAGGCCACAACCCCCACACCCCAACCAACATAATCGTAACCACCACTACGAGACTTTCTCGGTATATTTATAAGCAATACCTAACAGAATTCTTTGAGACACGAACACTTGAGATTGTTTCCCTCAAAACAAAATTTCATCTCGCTAGAGACATTTTTTCTTGAAACAAAATTTTATCTCACCGGAGATAGCTTCTCTTAAAATAAATTTCTTTCTACTCATTTATTTACATTCACATATTTGACAAGAATTCAACGTAGCAAAGAATTCATTCCACAATTCCATGTTGGAAAAGAAGATTTCATTTCAAGTCATTCACCATCAACCAACCAGATCTCCTCAACGCGTAGCAGTAGCGTCATCCTCTGATAACTAGACTTCCTTATCGCGTAGGAACTGTGTTGTCTCCAAATTATCCCTAACAATAGCTAGACATCCTCATCACGAAGGAACAATGTTGTCCACCAACCAGATCTCCTCAACGCGTAGGAGCAGCATTATCCTCAGATAACCAGACTTCCTTATCGCGTAGGAACCGTGTTGTATCCAAATTATCCCTAAAGATGGCTAGACATCCTCATCATATAGGAAAAATGTCGTCCACCGAACATATCTCCTTAACACGTAGGAGCAGCATCATCATCAGATAACCAGACTTCCTCATCGCGTAGGAACCATGTTATCTCCAAATTATCCCTAAATACGGCTAGACATCCTCATCACGTAGGAACAATATCATCCACCAACTAGATCTCCTCAACGCGTAGGAGCAGCGTCATCCTCAGACAATTAGACTTCCTTATCACGTAGGAACTGTGTTGTCTCTAAATTATCCCTAAAGATGGATAGATATTCTTATCACGTAGGAATATTGCTTCCACCAACCAGATCTCCTCAATATGTAGGAGCAGCGTTATCCTCAGATAATCAAACTTCCTCATCACGTAGGAACCGTGTTGTCTCCAAATTATCCCTAAAGACGGCTAGATGTCCTCATCACGAAGGAACAATGTCATCCACGGACCAGATCTCCCCAACACGAAGGAGTAGCGTCATCCCCATATTGACTCGACTTCCTCAACATGAAGGAACAATGCCATTCTTAAATCCTCTATTTTCAAACAAAAAATTAGAGCTCTAGATGCGGAGCAAACATCATAGTTAGATAAAATTAGGCCGTTATTTATCTTTGCTTCGTCATTGTTTACACAACAGACGAGCAAAGAGGGGCAGTTGTAATACCCTAATTTTTTCTAGGGACCAAACTTGTAATATTATCCATTTATAACTTGGTGGGGCTATAAAAGTTAACCAAAAACCATAAAAAATCTCGAGCCCTTGTTTTTGTAAGCCCCCGGTTTTGTAGGAAAAAAAGAAAATAAAAGCTAGATCTATTTCATATTTTTTTGGATAATTGTGTTCTTTTCTCTTTTAGTATTAACAAAGAAAGGTGGTAAACAATTTTTTTGGGTGTTCGATTTGGCTTTTTTTTAGAATAGGGGGCTAGTTTAGTTTTTGTTTTATGGTTCTGTTGTTTCTAGTTTAGGTTTCCGGTGGCCACCGTGGATGGTGGATGATGAAGGCTTAGCCATGGCCACTTTGGCCGAAACAAAGAGAACGAAAAGGGAGCCTCTTAGGGGCTATTTTTCCTCGGTTTGGTGGACCCTTCGACCACCCGTGCGAGGTTCAGTGTACGGCGAAAAAGTGGGCTGCCATGGCTTGGCAGTTGATGGTGCCGTGGTGCTCCAAACGGGGTAGCCGACAGGGTTAGTTTTGAAAGGGATAACAGTTGCGCGTAGAGAAGAAAGATAACGGGGGTTGTCTGTTTTCATCTTTTGGGTAAATTACATGTAAGCCCTCCATATTTTTTCCTATTTTACGTTTTGGTCACTTATTTTAGGGGCTAATCGCCCATAAGTCCTCTCAGCTTCAACGTGTTCTACACTTTGGTCACTATTGGAGAAAAATCACTTTTAAGCCTCTTGTATTTTAGCCAGTTTTGCACTTGAGTCACTCAATTTTTTATTTATTTTGAATATGCATGCAGATTTTACTAATTTTTAATTTGGTCATTATTTTGCTATGTTATTTATTTCAAACTAACTATTAACATTTATTTTATTGCACTTTAACCATTGTTATTTATTTATTTATTTATTGTTTCTAATATTCGATTCGACCTTGTGGTGATCCGATCCGGTGTATGATCCACATTATTATGGTTCAGATTCTGCTAACTACTGACTTTTATTTTATTGCACTCTAACCATTATTTATTTATTTATTTATTGTTTCTAATATTCGATTTGACCATATGGTGATCGATACGGGGTATAATCCACATTATTATTGTTTGGACTCTGCTAAACACAAACTTTTTAACTTATTTTATTTTATTTTATTTGTTTATTTTATTTTATTTGTATATATTTGTTTGAATTATTCGATTCGACCTTGTGGTGACCCGATCTGGGGTATTATCCATATTATTATGGTTCGAACTCTGCTAACCACTAACTTTTTATTTTATTTAATTTATGCTATTTTATTTATATATATATTTGTTTGAATTATTCGATTCGACCTTGTGGTGACTTGATCCGAGGTATGACCCGTATTTTTATGGTTCGGACTCTACTAACCGCTAACTTCTCTAACCGCTAACTTTTCTAACCGCTAATTATTAACTGCTAACCTTTTGTTAATTTATTTGTTTTATTTTATGATCGAACCATGTACGACCTTGCGACAACCCGCCCTGTAGTATGACTCGCATTATTTACTGTACGGGATAAATAATAAAATTTGATACCAACATTTTATTTTTATTACATTTTATTTCAGTTATTTAACTTTATGCACTTTTAAATTTATGCCTTTTTATTTTCTTTATTTAATTTCAGTGTTTACATTTTATTTTCTTTAATGTTCTTATCATTTATTTATGTCTCTTTATTTTTTAGTATTTTAATTTTGTTCATTTAATTATTGTGTTTTATTGTTTGTTTATTTTATTTACATTTTGTTTCATTACATTTTTATCATGTATGGATATTGTATATTTGTTCGTATTATTTATGTATGTATATATTATTTTCTCTTTGGAATTGGTTTTGAATGATTGTACAAAATGTCTGTTTCATTCATTTTTAATGTTTTTTTACTCGAATGTTTTCAAGAACACTTATTTGTAGAATGGGCGTGGAAAGCACTGTTTGGTCGAAGTAGTGCAATCTGATATGACATTTGAGCAAAATGTGAACTTGAAATAAATCGAAGTTATTTTTTAATGTGCTAATTAATTCATTTTTATTCAAATGACGCATTGCATGTTTTTTTAATAATTTATTTTATGCAATTACCGATAGTCAATTTATATTTGATTTTTGTTTTTGACAACACTGAGGAGGGGACATTTCTCATATAAAGGAGAAATAAATGGGAAAGCCTTCCCATTGAAGGATGTGCAAATCCCGTGATTTTTTCTCAAATTAAGGAATGTTCCCTAATAATTAATTCAAAGCAAATTAATTAAACTTCAATAAATGGATCATATTCTTACTTTATATTCGATTTATAATTTCCACTACCGCGACAATATATAAGCGACTAAGTACCAATTTTGGGTACTGTGGGGCTGTTAATCATTCCCCACTCGTAATTGACTCCTGGACCAGTTAAATTGGATTTTTGGTAAACGCAAACTAATTTCTCTTTTTAATTATTTTTCTAAATTGTTTAAAAGATGTTTTTAGGTATTCGACCTGCCTAACCTAAAGTTCTATGGCGACTCCAATTCAAAATTTTCAAACTAATTCAAAATGGTCAATTTTTCAAATAAAAGTCATAATTGTTTTAAAAAAATGGTTATGACACATAATATATTACATTAAAGGTAATTAGCCTAATAATCAACCTACCAATTAGCCCAAGAATCTGTAACACACAATATCCATTATCTAAGGAAATAACATCCAATCTTATCTAATCACATAAGAGATCACACTAGATATGTCAATATTCTTTCAAGTTATTCTATGATATGATTATACTTCTTTTCTTCATGATTAGTGTGAACGAGCTCTCTAGCATTCCCCAAGGAAAGGGCTCGTTCAGATAAGTTTGGAGTCCAGACAAAACTTGGGTATACAATTTTCTTTAAAATAAATTCAAGTGACAAAAGCTTAATCTTACTAATTGTATAGTCCAATGACTGTTATGTTAGAACTAAATCATAATAAACATAAAATCAATAATTTAAGATTTAGCATGTCAAATGATTGAAAATAAAATATTAGATACAAAAGCGTACCTGAATTAATTAATAGATTGTAATCATTGAATATTTCTTTAGTTGTGATCTTCTAAGAAGATAAGTTTTCTCTCACCGTAAAAACTCTATGACGGGTATAGGAGTAATAAAAGTTAACCTATTTATTGAGGATCACTATTTCTCTATATAGACTAAATATTAAATCAATCTTTTATGTATATTTAAGACTTAATATAAAAAAGTACCCAAACTATATCCATTTTTCTATTTAGGCACCAAAAATTTTTTTCGGTCAATCCAAGTGTCTAACATTATAAATCTTACCATTTTTAAGTGTCTCAACCGTAACGATAACTAAAAATACTATTAAGTGACATGTTTTGTATTATGATAATTTTGAAAATTTTATCATTTTTAAAATATTATATAAAAATATTGTAACCCCTAGATTCGACCTACGTGTTACGACCAAATCTAGCGGACTACGATAAAGTTTTCCAAAACATTTTCAATAATTTAAAACCATATTCTGAATAAACATCTTTAACAATAGATTTGATAATATTAAAATTTAATTTCCGTAAATAAAAGTCGTCGTATGGACTTAATAAAAATAAAATATTCCAACATCAGTATCGAAGGCAATATAAATCATAAAACCAACATTTTCAAAATATAGGAACATGTCACCTAAAATAAATACAGCTCGAAAGATAAATACATTACAACAAAATATCATTGTACTAATGTGTTGATCCTCCAAGTGCAAAGTCTAGGATGCGTATCCAAAATATTTGAAAAGAGACAAGTTTGAGGGAGTGAGCTAGGGAGCTCAGTATGTTCCAACAGTGCAGAAATAAACATATAGTTTATATTTCAAAATTAGTTCATTAATAAAAACATAAATGTCAGTAGAGTTCCCAAAATAAGTTCAGTTCCAAATTGTGAAAACGCTAGTAGTGTTTTTAACTTAAAACACATAATCGCCCTCAAACCGAACACCATATGCAGTTCCCCAGAACTGCATCCATAAAGACTTACCCTAGGCCCAAAGAACGTAGGTGTCAACCTAAGGGAGCACCTTGGGTCCATAACCCTAGCCGAAGCGTAGGTGCCCGCCTGAGGGGTGTGCCCTCAGGCCTATAAGGACTTACCCAATGCACACAGCAGATGAGCCACCCTAAAGGAGTACCTTAGGGTCCATAATGTCTTATCACTAGGCCCACTGAGCCTAGGAGCCCACCCAAGGGTCACCTTAGTTCCATAAGGAATTACCAGTTCGATCAATATGAACCTATATAAGGAATTACCAGTTTGACCGAGATGAACCTGCAGAGACTTCATACTAAATCCCAGAGTACCCCAGAGAAAAATATTTTTTAGACAGTAACCAGTGGTAGCAGGAAATCATAGTTCAGACATATTTATTTATCAGTAAAAATAGTAACCAAAGAACAGAAATCAGCCAATCAGGCTTACTTTAGTAAATCAGAAATCAGACTTTAAATCAGATAATTCATACGGAATCAAGTCAAACAGATAGACACATTGTAAATCATATAAAACAATCATGTGCACATGGTATTTCAAACATATATTTAAAACATATATATGACACACAAGGAACACACATCACAAAAAGAATCATTCCGGGAGATCTATCGAGCATCGACTTCAATACGCTCTTCTGATGTATGAGAACCTAAGTCATATCAGAACTGGGTTATAATCAGAGTAATAATCTAAATCAAATATTTAACAGGGTTACAGATCTATACGAGAAATCATGGGATTGCAAGGACGGACGGATCAGGAGGAACCGGGTCGAGCAGACGAACGATCAGGAGATCCACAAGTACATTAAATAAACGATAACATACTTCAGTTATTGACCTTAAATTAAATGAACTTAATTAAATTTCTTAAATTACATATGCACTTTCAGGTTTAACGATCAATTCGAAGGATGTTGGCTTTGAATTTGGAAAACAAACTTCAGATCTGGACTCAAGACGTCAAAAAACATAAAATATGACTTTTCAGAAAATTTGACTTTTTGGTCAAAGTCAACGGTCAATAATTAGGTCAACGGTCAGGGGCAGGTCAATGTTTCGGGTCATGGTTAATTGATCAAACCAAGTTCTGGTTGACTCAGCTTGGTCCGAGTTGACTCAGACCAGTTCGAGTTGATTTGGTCCGGTTGGACCGTTTCTAGAACGTTTCCAAGAGAAAAGACGAGTCCCATGCACACGCGACGGTGCGTGACGATGACGACGGGTCTAGGGACAGTTGCTAACTACTCCAAGATCATCCAAACATCAAATACAAGCAACAACAACGCTCAATTTCAACTAAAACCACCGAAACAAAAGAAAAAAGATCGAAACGCTTACGTATGTCGGGGACAAGGAAAATGATGATGACAACTCAACCCACCAGTCGGGTTTTGAGCGGAAGGAGGTGGGGAGTACGGACGTGATAGCGATGTAGCCAATCGATAGCTAGAATGGTCGGAATCGAGGGAAAAATGGTGGCAACACAAGGGTTTTTGGTCAACTCTTCGGCTTAAATCACGATGATCGATGATCAATCTCATTGAGGAATACGAGGGGTTTTGGCCGCACGAGGTCGCCGGTCACGTTGGTAGGGTCGGGGCACTGTAACGGAAGTTGGAGAGGGGTAAACCGTAGAGGGGTACGGCGACTAGGGTTGGAGAATAAGAGTTTAGGATTTAGGGTTTGATGCACGAAGGGGGTTCTACCTTGGATCTAGGTTATAACCCAATCTAAATTATAATAAATATATATATATTCATAATTTAAGTCACAAATAGTGACCTAGGCCGGTTGGTAAGGTGATGGTTGGCTACTTTATGGTCAGGGGTTCGAACCCTTCCAATCACCCCTTATTTTATTTTTTGTGCCAGGTGGTTTATGGCTAATCCTAAACGTCCTACATATTCAAATTTAACCCATAAATCTCCAGAATTATTTATTTTGGTCCCTTAATTAATTAAATAAATTATTATTTTTAAGTAAAATTTGGGGTGTGACAAATATTATTATATTTAAAAATAATCTAATTTCTCTAAAATTTTAAAAAAATCCTTAAAAATCCCTAACCATAACCTTACCATCTCCCTTGCTGACCACTGCCATCGCTGCCACCTTTTCCATCTCCCTTCTTAGCAGTCATCGCCCTTATCATCGATTTCGTCAGGCAACGTGGATTTGTTGGGTTCACCTAGTTTTTTTATAAATATTTTCAAAGTTTTGAGAGAATTTGTCTGATTCATCTTTTTTTCAGGTGAAGCTTCGATCAGGTGGAAGTTCAACAGCAATGGCTACAAACAATGATGGTCAGTGTGAGTATAGGGATTGGAATTAAGATTTTCAAAGTTTTGAGTTCTTTTTTGAGATTTTTGAAAATTTTGGAATCTTTTAAAAGAATTTATATTTTAAAATTTTTATTTAAAAATTTTTTAAAAAATTTCTAAACGTGACATGTGACACTAAACGGAATTTTTTAATGATCGTTACGGTCGATGCACTTAAAATGGTAATGTTTGTAACATTATACACCTAAATTAATCAAAAAAATAGTTTAGGCACATAAATGGGAAAAAGAGTATAGTTTAGGCACTTTTTATATTAAGCCTATTTATAATTCTGCCTCTCATCCAACTATAAATATAACTTATGATATCTACACTTTTTTCTATGATACTTTAGGACAATGTTATAATTTGTACGTATATACCTACAATTATTGATTTTGATCCAACATGTGAATGTAGTTCACTCTAAATAAAATGATTAAATTAGATTGAGCATTCACTTGACATGAATGTCTCACGTTGGAACCAATTCGAATCAAATTTATATATTAAAGATAATCTAACATCAGATTTGATATTGTATTTATTAAATATAATAATATTAAGGTTTAATGAATAAGTAAACGTTTCAGTCATTTTACCAATTTAAATTCTCTAGATAAGTATTGTTTGATTGATCCACTCTATTGGGGCATACATTAGTGAATTGAATTATCCAACTTTTTTAAAATAAAATATTTAATATAAATTTCAAAATATATTTTTTATTAGTTAAAGAATAATAATATTGATCAATATGATCTCTCCGATCCAAATTACAAAAGTTTCTCATCTAAGATAAGAGAAAATTCAAATCAATTTTATATATTATAAATCACCTAGCATCATATTTGATAATATACATGTAATACTTCAATTAATAATAAAATTTTATTTTTCGAACATTATGAGTTGGAACGTATTTTTCTTAAATATTTGGGGTGATTCCGATAAGAAATCGTAATTTGAATAGATGCGTGAATTTAAATTTAATTTTTTTTAAAATTATTCTTTTAAATAAGATTCTTGAAAACCATGAATTTAAATCCAGCCCATAATAAATTGATTTAAAATTTTCAAAAGAACACGATACAATAATAATATGACTTCAATTTTAGAAAGATATATAGCCCTAAATCAAATTCCACTAATACCATAACATGAAAGAAATCCGAACAACATACTATATATTATAGTGAGTTGCCAAAATCAGAGAACAAAGGGAGAAACATAGAAAAACCAGGAATCATTAGCATGATTTATTATCATCAATAATTCCAAAAGAAAAAAAATAAATCAAAGCCAGTTAATGGGAATGGAAGAGAGAGATGCAAAGGGGGGAAAAAGCAACAGGAAATCAAAAAGGCTTGGGGGAGGAGAGGGGTTAAAAGGGCTACATACCCTGATCAACAAGATAGTCACCCAACCCCTCAGCCACCATGTTGCACTGTCCGGGAGTCACCGGTTCTTCATATATGTCGAAAATCAACGCTTGCCCAGTCTTCTTCACGGTCACGCCCTCCGTGCCCTGAAAGATTAATCACAACCATTTCTAAATATATTAACAGCACAAATTTTTAGTATATAACTTTTATATATAAGTGAACACAATCAATAAAATAGATAATTAATTAAAAAAATATTGCCAACAAGCAACAATAAGTAATATAATTCACAATTAAAGATGATAAATGAAAGAGTACAAGGATTGACCTTCTTCCCACGAACCACAGCTCTTGGTTCTCCCTGGATCACCATGTACTTAGCGCCACCAAGGTGCAGCCCAGTTGGTGCCAGAGAGCCAGGCTCATCAAAATCTTTCATGATCGCGGTGATCTCTTCGGGCTTAAACTGTCAACGAAAGAGTGAAGATCGAAAGAAAATATACATCATGAAAGAAGATGATGATGAAGAAGAATTGAAGAATAAGATGAGACTCGAAGAGAGAGAGACCATGGGAAAAGCGGAGCTCTGGGCTCAAACACTTCCGTCGAGACCGATGATAGCGGCGGCGGTCAAATGATTGCCGTTCTCGATTTCGCACATCAAGTGCTCATCAACGTAAGTTTGCCACGACATTCTTGTTCGATCAAAAGTCAAAAACACCCACGATTTTCACTTCCTTTTCAGCTTTTTCGAAGGGCCGAGAGCAGTATAAATACAAGGGTTAGTGGTTTCAAAAGGAAAAGGGGAGAAGTTGCACCCATGCAAAAAGGAGTTAATCGTGGGACGGATCTGCTGTCGTGGCTGCACATCGTCTGGCCACCTCATCATGTATGGATTTGTTAAAAACAGCCCTGAACTCGCCGATCCAATCAGTTAATTGCCTTTCCATTCTTTCTTCTATATACCTTTTTTTTATTTATTAACAATTTGGATGTGGTATATAAATTCAACTTTCCTTTTTAGTGAATAATGATATTATTTTTTAAGATTTTATATTGTTTTCATATAGTGTTTTCATGTGAAAACCAAAAGAATAAATAATAATAATAATTTTTCATATGTTCTTCACTGAATTTTCTTCTCCTTCCATATTTGTCCTGTCAAGTAAACAAGCATTATGAATCTATTGAGGTAAACAAGCATCCATTACCACAAAGATTTAACAAGGAAAAAACAGCCTATTAAACTTATTTTTTTACTTAAAATGTTTTCCCCTCAATCCCGAATTTAATGACAATAAGAGATTCCAAAGTGTTTATCATGTTGCTAGAGTTCAACTGCTAGGCGTGTTTAGTTTGTCTTATGGAACCACACTCTTTAAGCTGTCTTCTCACATTTTCCAACATCATTGATTTGAAGTTTGAACGAGCATAGAAGGTTGAAAATTTCCAAAAAACTTGGCGGAGAGAAATACAAAATATTTCATTTAGTTGATAAGTATTGTATCTTGTGACATTGATCCAAACTGGGAATTGATAAAGATCAATGAGCTGAGATTCAATATCTACGAGTATTAAAACAAATTCCTTCCATTTTGTATGATTCCATGACAATTTAAATTGCGGTTGCGGCCACATTTTCGGTTGTGTTGCATTTCATGATTGTGGCCATAATAGATACTATTGCGATCATTGTGGGTATTCTGATCATATAATAACAATTGTGAATAGCACTATTATCACTATATAACGTTCATTGTTATGTTGGTGGAACGCTATTTAAACCTTCATCGTGAAAATATCGTAACTTTGGATGAATCTAGGGATTATATAAAGTAGACTTAGGAGTTTAATAATATATATGTATCGTTTGCAAATTCACTTGCCAAAAGAGAAGCATAAACATGTGGTAAGCAATTAGAGTGGGGGTGGCTTTCAATATCACGCTTTGAGTTGAATCAAGGAGACACCCAAATTGGCTGATTTGCACTCTCTCAGTCTTAGAGATTACATTAAACAAAGAGTTATATATAAAAGCTCCAAAAAAAAACAAAGCTTTTTAAGTGCAGAGAATACATTAAACAAAGAATAAAGTGATCCTAATCACTACTTATGTCCCTTCATCCTAATCATAAGTGCTATAACTACAAAGCTTTTGGACCTGAATTCAACTCTAGATTACAGAAGATATAACGATGAAACTGATGATTAAGGGATTTGGGATTATTTTCTTTTGTATGTTACTGATTTGTGATGAATTATGAAAGGATGAAAAGATCATGGGTGGTGGATATGATTAGGTTTTAAGAAAAGAAAATTATGTTTTGCCTTGGGACCTAAGTTTTCTAGTGCCTTGACTTGTGACCTAAGGAACTTCAGGTAATTTGCAGCCTCATCAAGCATTGATGCGGTATCCATCTTGTTCCCACCAGGTACCAGCCTCTGCAAAACCCTAATTCTCTCACTTATCCTTTCCCTCCTTTGTCTTGCAGCCACGGTTTGTGGATCAGTCGAGATCCTAACGTTCTTCCTCTTCGGTTTCTCCACCACTTCCGTGCCTAAGTTTACAGGCCTGAACGCTGCTGCTCGATAAATCACCTCTTTCATTTGTGCAATGGCTTCCGGATCGGGCTCATCGATGGAAGATGATGCTGATGAACAACTTGGAAGCTGAAACTTTATGTTGGGTGACCTTGGGACCGCCTTTTCTAATCTGGGTTTCTTTGCTTTTGGTTGGTTCTCAGTAACGAGCTTGAAACCACCTTCTCTTGTAGAAGAATCAGTGTGAAGAAGATTAAAGTAACCAAAGTTTAGACCAGATTTTAACTCTCCATTGCCTCTCTTTGAACAACCAGTCTTGATGTATTGATCTGAAGAAATCTGAGACATTATCTCGTTGCCGGCGTTTGCGCCATTGTTTCCGGACTCTCCTGCAGCAGCAGTACTGGTAGCAACAAAGTTCCATAAGCTCTTACAACCAGAGAATATCATTGAAATCCCATCATCTCCAACTGATGCATCAGTGTTGCTATTAGTAGCTGAGAGCAAGCAGTCAAGGGACTCAACAGAGCTTGTTTTCGTAGCACCGGTGATGACTTGCGAGTGAACCTCCATGCCCATATCAGAAACTGAAGCTGATGATCTATTCAAAAAGGGAGAAGATCAACATTCTTGTGCTAACCTATCTCTCCATTTCAGCATATCAAAGTTTGTGGCAACATTTATTGAATCTGAAGCAGGAAGTAGTGTTTGTGGATGCATTTCAGATACTATATCTGAATCTGGTCTTATATGGAGTTGTTGAATTGGATTAATGAAGATATCTTCTGTTAGGTTCATCTTGTCAACATAAATGGAAGAGCCTGAGTTGGAAATTAAGAATCTTTCTTCCACTTCTAAGCTATCCCAACCCAAGCCATCCATGGCTGAACTGAAACCTTTTTTTTTTTCTGAGCCAAGATGAAAGGATAAAATAACTTCAACAGATTAATCCAAGGACTGAAAGAAATAATAGTTGGTAGAACTTTGAGTAAAACTACATACCAAAAAGGTATCCAACAAATGAAGAATATTTGATGCAGTTCTTCTAACAGAGACAAATTTGGATCAAACAATCTTTATTACTTGATCATGAAGAAACACCACTGCTAGTTAGCATCAGTCAATGCAACTGAATGAGAGAAAAACGAAAAAGATTGAAGAAATTGCCCCTACAAAGCTATGAACATGAAAGCATAAACAAAGTCATGTATGCAAAGTATTTAGGGAATTAGATATTTCATCTACCTTGAGCTATTCTGGAGTAACATGATTGACACAGTAATATGTTTAAAAAGAAGATGCTTGTTTATATAGATAGGAAGAATAATAAAACTAATATTATATAAAATGTAATATATATATATATATATATATATGAAAAAGAGTTGAGGGTATCTTAGTATAAAATATAATTTCATAAGTTGAAAAGATGTATAATCAATAATGTGGGGTTAGAAAAAGATAGGGTTTTTTGGGTCCGTTTGGTGGGTGCGAAGGAGCATATATTTCTGCAGATAGGGAGCATTGAGAAATTATTAGAGAAGCATATTTCAATCTTAATTGCATAGTTTATATGTTTATATAATTTGGAAATGTTAGATTTGATTTTTATATAGTTTATATATATTTTTAGCGGGGAAAATGATCTGACATCCTTTTGGTTGCTTATGTAAATTTCATGCGCAGTGACTTTCAGAGAGAAAAAATTGCAGTCAAAACAATCATCTTTTAATATAATTGCTTTCTCATTCTAAAAGCTTTACATTAATCATAGTATTAATCATGACTGACACCCTAGTTTTGGTACCAACATATCAGAGTAAAACCGACTAAATTAAGCGGTACTCAAATTTCAACATTTCTGCACAATTTCATCAATTAAACAGTGGGATTGAAACTTGAAAAAGTAACAGCAGTGACATTTGTTAGGATTGAATATAAATAAGAGTAGTGGGGGACTGCCATATGTTGAGAACAATTGAAAAAGATATATTTGCAGGCTAAAAGTAAAGGGTAGTCAGAGGATCAGAGGAAGAAGATAATAGATAGAGCAAGCAACAACAGCAGAAAGCAAGTTGCTTATATAATTTTGTCTCTTCAACCATCCAATACCCTTTAAATCTACATGCGAATATTTATATATAATCTTTTCTCTCCTTTTTCTTTTCACATTTTTAAAAATACAGATAGTTATGCATGCTAGAAGGAAAGGAAAGAAAGAGATAATAAAAGACAGGGTTTAAGAGTCCTACCTACAGTGGCCCCATCATCATTACAGATCAATGAATGGGTTCTCATAGCATTTGCTTTCTATATGCTATTGCCAGCCTTTCCCTTGCATATACGTTTACTATCTATATTTTTATCCTTCACCAAGTCAGATAACGAGGGAGAATATATACACGACCGAGGTATGATTTTATGTTAAGAGGGATGAACTTATAAAATTTTAAGGAGGTGATAATCTATAAAATTTTTAGGGATGAAATATATTTTTAATAAAAAATATTAAGAAAATATTTAAAATAGATGAGAATTTAAAATTTTTTAGGGACAATGGCTCTTTCCTGCCCCTCGATCTCTGAATATATGTATACAAGGGAGAATTAAATGAGGCTTTTACTTAAAAGAACCCTAGTTGGTGTTGGTCTCAATCCTAGAGTGTTTATAGGTGAGTTTGACACTTGAACGTGATTGACACTATCACAATTATGGAACTATGACCTTATTGAAAGATACATGTAAAAATCACATTGCCGCCTACTGTAAAACAAGAAGTACGAATTAATTAGAATGGACAAATATGAATGAGAACTCCAACCTTGAGTAAGATGACAGTGTTAGAAATAACGCACTAATAATTTAATAATTATTCAATTGTAAATAATATTACAGTAAATTACTTGAAATTGAAAGTAGTCTGAAGTAGCTTCCGGAAGCTTCAAGAAAAAAAACTGGAAGATAGGAGTTTTAGAGCTTCAAAATTCACACAACGAAGGTCCGGAGGCTTACTTCAATGTAGATAGGGGTATTGATACCATATTCAAATTTCAGATTCCAACAGCTATTTTGGTATCGATACTAATAGTGTGTATCGATACTGATTATTAATTTTCAAACATCGAATCCAGTCCCTAAAGGTACCGATACTCTAACTAGGCGTATCGATACTATGAGGTTTTCTCAAATTCCTATAGTCAATTTTAATATTGGTACTAAGGGTGAATATCGATAATGAATGATCAGTATCAATACTGAAAAGCTTAATATCGATACCATAAGGTCTCTTTAGACTGCAACAACTAGTTTTGGTATCGGTACCAAAGATGGGTACGAATACTAAAAGATCAATAATGATATTGAAAGGCTTAGTATCGGTACCATCGTCCTGAATTGGGCAAGAAACATGTTTTGATTCAAGGGTTTTTGGGAATGGGGCCTAGGATCACAAAGCTTCTCTAATAAAACTACAAGTGAGAACAATATGTGAATACATTAACAACTTAAGAATATTATGAAATAAGATATCATAAAACTAGTAATTGTGTGACGCTCAGGAAACAATAATGACACCCAAGTTATTATAGTAGTATGACGATTGTTTTGTATGTTAGAATATCTAGATATACCTTAGTTAGTATCAAGGCACTTCTGTTTTTAGTCTGGCGTAAATGCCCTTTGTACTCACGAGGAGTAGGTTTACCGGGTGTAAATTTTTTATGCAAAAATTTTGAGTCTCATCTTAGGTCGGATAGAGGGGTGTGTCCCGAGATGTAACGAATAATTTGACCACATCATGATGCCTACCTCAAAATGTTTGTTAGCGTACTTGTATGTTTATGTCCTTACTTGCTAGCATGACCATATAATGAACGCATGTAGTATAGTTTAGTTATCAGTGTGGCATTGAGATTGAGAGCTCAACATTCAGAATTTGTTTCTGTGCGCAGGTTCTTAGAAGGATCTCGATGAGCTTATTGCACAACCTATTTTCCATACCGTTCAGAGTAGTAGAGCACGTCTTGAGTCTTTTCTTAGAGGGTATATACTATTCATAGTCTTTCGTGTATTCGAGTCATAATTTTATTTTGAAATACTTGAATTGTATTATTTTAGGACATATTTGGGAGCTCCCCATTTTGTAAACTTGAAATCTTATGTTTTTATCTTATGGTTTCAATTAATGGTATTTAAATGATGATTTTCATGTGTTTTAAAGAAAAAATTTATGTTAACCACTTCGGTGGTACCATGTGATACTTTAGTCGGTTGATCTTCAGGTCGGATCATATTATGGTGTTACATCCTATATAGAAATTTAATTAGTGATGAAATTAAAAATGTTAAATCCTACATGGGATAGGAAAAATAAGTTGTGGTAGTTTATATATCATTTCCTTCTATATTAAACTTTTATTTTGATATAATAAATTATTGTAAAATTGATTTTGAGCTTAATCAAATTTGTTAAAAAATATTAAAAATAATTCAAATTCTAAATTAACTTGAAAATATGTTTTAAATATTTTCCAACATAATCGAACATTTTCAAACAATTACTCGATCGTTTTCACGCTTAAAAGTTAATTATTTTTAGGATTTTTTTTGCTCAAATGATCAATCCATTAGCAAAAAGGTCAATCCCTTTGCTCAAAGGATCGATCCTTTTATGAGATGGATCGATCCCTTGTATTCAAGTAGAAATTGAATTGACCCATTTTTAAAAATATCTAATTTCTTTTTAGGAAAACCTAAAATGATTGATCATTTGAGGGAAATTGTAACACCACAATTTAGGGGCTAAATTTTAGAAATTATATAGTATTGGATTTAAAGTGGTATTTTGAAAGAAATTGGGGATTAAAGTGTAAAATCGCAAAGTTAGAATACAATTTTAAGAAGTGCAGGAAATTCAGTGACTAACCCATTTTTTATATGATGAATTATAAACCCCTTTCCCCCCGTATATTTTCGGCAGATTTTTCCTCAAATCCCTCATCCGGTCAACCCACTTTAAGCTCCGATCTATTCACCGTCCGAGCACCGTTCGACGAACCGAAACTACCATCGTGTTTATTGTCGACCGAAGAACAAAACCCCCCAAATCTCTCGTCGTGAATCGGGGACGTTTTTCATAAATTTCAACCGGAAGTATTGTCGATTTTAACTCAATCTCCGTTGGTTTTTCGTCGATTCACGTCGATCCGGCCACCCGTTTTTGCCACCTCCCGTACTATCGTGTTCCTTGCATCGTTTAGAGTCTAGCGGTGTGCTCCGTGTCTCCGTCTTCGCCGGCGCGTGGAGGGGTGAGGAAGTCAAAGTTTCTGACGTTTCGGAATAGAGCTCTCCACTGTTCAAAATTGTGAACCGAGCTTGGTAAGTGTCTCAAAATGCCATAAAATAATTTTTAAAAATTTTACGGACACCGTAGCACTGTTCACGTACCCCCACGCGCCGCCCCTGCGAGTGGAGGAGCTTCAGAAACTGTAGGGACTGTTGACTTTGACCGTTGACTTTGACCAAAAGTCAATTTTTTTTTAAAAAGTCATATTTTATGTTTTTCGACGTCCTGAGTCCGATTCCGAAGTTCGTTTTTCAAAATTTTAACCCGAAAGCCTCAAAATTGTCAGTCAAAACCGTCAACTTTGACTTGGACAAAAAAGTTAAAATTTTTGAAAAGTCATATTTTATGTTTTTCGACATCCTGAATCCGAATACGAAGTCTGTTTCGCCAAATTCAAACCCGATAAGTTGTTTTTCCCTGATTTATCACCAGATTCGATCCGTATTTCGTAATTAAGCTTTGTTTTTAATGTAATTTTTGTTGACATGTATCTGAGGAATTATTGGAAGTTGATTTTATAATTGAGGGCGTTCAAATAGAGTTTAAATGGTCGATCAGTATGGCACAAAAAATGAGGTAATACATTACTACCTCTTTATGCTTTATAGAACATATTGATAATGAATAAATGCATAGATGTATATGATTGGACTATTATATATTTTTGATTATGGATGGATTCGAACCAAATACGATTTAAGTGATAAGTTATGAGAATACTTCGATTAGGTAAAATTACAAAAATACCCTTATGTTGTAAAAAGATAAGAATTGACCCTGGAAGTTGGATAAGAATTTGTAAAGACATATTGATGTGATAAAACTACTAATGTGCATAGAAAATGTTAGTTTTGCTTAAAAAATCTCGGTAACCGATTTCTAAACCCAAGATGACTTGTATAATAATTAACCCTAAATTTTATTTATCCATGTTAAGAGTTTTAATACCGAAGTTACCTAGTTAAGGAATTACGAAAATACCCTTGGGAGATAAAAATAGTTCGAGTTAACCCTGAATAAGAAAGCACCCTAAGGATTAGTACCTAACCCGATAAATTACAGATTTAATTGTTAAGATCATGTTTTTGTACAAAAAATTCCTGATAACTTGTTTGTAACATCTGAGAAGGCACTTGACCCGAAATTCTCCGAATTAAGAGTAAATACTTGAAGAATAAGTTATCGAGAGTACTCCTTTGTAAGAATTGTTCGAAATGACGGAATAGATGATAAGTTTAAATTAAATAATAAGGTCGGACGGAAGGAAAGGATTTAAATACCCTGAATCTATAAAATGACTAAAATACCCCTGGAATGGAAATGACCCAAGAATATCACTAAGCCTAGGAATGATTAGATATCCTCAAGCTATTAAATGATTGAAATAACATGGAGCACTAAAATGACCAAAATACCCTTATGGCCTAGAGTAAATAAATGTCTTGGATTAATTAAGGAATCCAAATAAACATGGGTGTTGTACTACCCTTAAAAGTTATGGAACACAACCTAAGTGAGCCGATCAACCCCAATGATATGTTAGTACCTGAATGACATAGATATCACTTGAATGTGTGTTCTTCTTCTTAAGTTTGACTTGATGATAATTTTGGAAGCAACTCAACTCAACTCTAGATCACATTTAGTACTATGAAGTGGACATTCGTTAGACAAATCAACCACAAAGACCAAATTGATCTGAAAAGAAGTACAATACGTATTCAAAATTCAAAAACGTCCGAATTACTCTGGAAAACTCTAAAGTAACCGAGATAGACTTGACTGCTAAATAAACTAAGTAGCCTCAATGATTGAGGATTAAATAAGTGATTTGGATGAGTTTGGGAATGCTAATGAATTTACATGATGTACTGTCCTTATGGGTCATGAACTACAAACAAAGCACGTCAGCATTTCATGATATTGTGGAAGTGTGGAAATGAAAGAAAGACATTGGAAGATATATTCAACGATGATTTCGAAGATGATATATGGACAAGAATTTGTGGTATTAAAGAATAAATACCCTGGAAGACAATGAATTAACCAGTCGTCAAGCATTAGTTATGGGAACTATTTATCTAGAGTTGTTCGATAATCCGATCAATCGACATAGATTGTAAAGGTCCTGAATCTTCGTTCTCTCTTATCAGCTCAAATCACTCTGGTCATATCTGAAAACATAAGTAACTCAAATATAAAGGATTTTGAATAACTGATGATTTCATCAGTTAACGAACTCTTGTAATAGTAATTCTAAATTCCAACATTCTATCGGTATACTGAAGATTCATGTTTCTCTGCCTGATAAGATTATCTAGTACCTCTGAATAATATCTGTAAATTCTAGTGTGTTCCCTAATCACATGAATATTTTATTTGATTTTCGATTTGAATTCTGTTATGATACCTTACCTGGATTCTGATATGATACTTGACCTGGATTTTGTTATGATACCTGACCTAGATTCTGATTTGATACTTGACCTGAATTCTGTTATGATATCTGACCTGAATTATGTTTTTATTTTTTATATATTCGTTTACAGATGGAACATGTTTTATTTGGGGGGTATTGTTGGAGGAAACATACCTGGAGGCTCCTCGGCTTTGTGCTCAGGACCTTACTAGACTTGACGGTGTGTGTATGGTTCTGGGGAATCTACACATTTTGGACTTGATAGATGAGGGTAGTGTTCATGTTTTTAATACATGTTACATAAACTGATTTTGTTGAAATATTTTATCTGTGTCTTTTAATTGGTTTTACGGGGAACACATTAGATAACCTATTCTAATCTCTTGAACCAAATCAATGAAATATTTCCCTCTGAACTGAAAGCTTACTATCTGTTACTACCTGAAATATCAGTAGGATATCCGCTCAACATAAAGATCTGTAGATATATGGATCAATAAGGAAATATATGTTTATTTGTATCTGCACATTCTTCAGCATCATCTAGTAGTTTTGTATTATTGTGCTTTCCAAAGCTCACTCTATTACTCACAATTGTAGGTTAAAAGAATAGTATCAGTGTATCTATCGACATCAGTATGGGAGTTCTTCTGGCGTTACTTGCAGGGAATGGTACATGTGATTGTGGGACATGTAATTGTATTTTGTTTTATATATGAGTTTAAAAATATGTTTTCTCTGGATACTAGTAAATCATTTTATGAGTTTATATGTTTAATAAAAGTTTTAAATTTTCTGCTATTTTTATGGTGGGTCACTCCGGTGGCCCTAATGTGACACCCTAAATCGGATCGGGTTACCCGTATCGATCTGAGGGGTTACAATTAGTGGTATCAGAGGATAGGTTGAGTCAAAATTTTCAAGATAGATTGGTCGGTCGAATTTCATAAGATGTCTGATCAGTACATGCCCCTAGACTACAATCGTACTTCTCTGAGCCAGAAACCCTATTTGTAACGAGTAAACCTAAGTTTTCTATCCGTTAGGACTCTACCATTGCATAAAAGAATACCAGTAACGTCTGTCTAAATTCTATAAAGTACTTCATGAGCCATGTGATAGTTACTCATTTGAGAAATTTCGAACCAACTCCAGAAATGAAATTGGGATATGTTATCGCTCTATGAGTCTATTCTCATAACCAAGGTTGAATTGATTCCACCAGGAGAAATCTATTCTGATTATTTTATTGGAATGAGGGAGAGTTCTGAAGAAAATGTATACTCAGCTGGTTAAGGATTAATTTAGTATCGATACTTCTATAAAAGCTACTGAAAGATATGAAAGAACTGATGAAAGTTTCATTTATGCAATTCTGTGACATAAATGAATTTCGAGGATGAACTTCTTTTAAGGAGGAGAGAATTGTAACACCCTAATTTAGGGGCTAAATTTTAAAAATTATAAAGTATTGGATTTAAAGTGGTATTTTGAAAGAAATTAGGGATTAAAGTGTAAAATCACAAAGTTAGAATACAATTTTAAGAAGTGCAGGAAATTCAGTGACTAAACTCATAATTTACCCATTTTTTATATGATGAATTATAAACCCCCTTTCCCCGTATGTTTTCTGCAGATTTTTCCTCATTTCTCTCCTCCGATCAACTAACTTTGAGCTCCGATCTATTCACCGTCCGGCCACCGTTCGACGAACCGAAACCACCATCGTGTTCATTGTCGACGAAGAACAAAACTCCCTAAACCTCTCATCGTGAATCGGCGTCATTTGTCGTAAATTTCAACTGGAAGTATTGTCGATTTTAACTCAATCTCCGTTGATTTTTCATTGATTCACGTCGATCTGGCCACCTTTTTTTGACACCTCCCACACCATCGTGTTCATTGCATCGTTTCGAGTCTACCAGTATGCTTCGTGTCTCCGTCGTCTCTGGCACGTGGAGTAGTGAGGAAGTCAAAGTTTTCGACGTTTCGGAATCGAGCTCTCCATCGTTCAAAATTGTGAACTGAGCAAGTGTCTCAAAATGCCATAAAATATTTTTTAAATTTTTTTCGAGAAATTTTCGGACACCATAGTACTGTTCACGCTCCCCCACGCGCAGCCCCTACGAGTGGGGGAGCTAGAGAAACTGTTGGGGCAGTTTGACCGAGTTTTTGACTCGATCCGTTTGACCCAGTTTAACCGGACCCGACCCGTTGACCGTTGACCGACCATTATCCGTTGACTTTAAACGTTGAATTTGAGCAAAAGTCAAATTTTTTGAAAAGTCATATTTTATGTTTTTCGACGTCCTGAGTCTAATTCCGAAGTCCATTTTTCAAAATTGGAACCCAAAAGCCTCGAAACTATCAGTCAAAATCGTCGACTTTGACCAAAAAGTTAAAATTTTTGAAAAGTCATATTTTATGTTTTTCGACGTCCTGAATTCGAATACGAAGTCTGTTTCACCAAATTCAAACCCAATAAGCTGTTTTTTCTTGATTTATCACTATATTCGATCTTTTTTTCGTAATTAAGCTCCGTTTTTTATGTAATTTCTGTTGACATGTATATGAGGAATTCTTGGAAGTTGATTTCAAGATCGAGGGCATTCAAATAGAGTTTAAATGGTCGATTAGTATGGCACGAAAAATGAGGTAGTACATTACTAGCTCTTTATGCTTTTTGGAACATGTTGATAATGAATAAATGCATAGATGTATATGATTGGACTATTATGCCCATTTGATTATGGATGGACTCGAACCGAATACGATTTAAGTGATAAAAATTACTTTAATTAGGTAAAATTAGGAAAATACCCTTATGTTGTAAAAAGACAAGAATTACCTGGAAGTTGGATAAGAATTTGTAAAGACATATTGATGTGATGAAACTACTAATGTGCATAGAAAATGTTAGTTTTACTTAGAAAATCTCGGTAACCGATTTCTAAACCTAAGATAGCTTGTACAATATACTAGAAGTTTGATAAGGAATAATTTCAAGTTCAGAGATTATTCGGAAAAACAATTAACCCTAGGATCTCTAAATTTTATTTATCCCTGTTAAGAGTTTTAATACCGAAATTACCTAGTTAAGGAATTATGAAAATGCCCTTGAGAGGTAAAAATAGTCCGAGTTGACCCTGAATAAGAAAGTACCCTGAGGAGTCATACCTAACCCGATAAATTACAGATTTAATTGTTACGATCATGTTTTTGTACAGAAAATTTCTGATAACTTGTTTGTAACATCTGAGAAGGTAATTGACTTTAAAATCTCCGAATTAAGAGTAAATACTTGAAGAATAAGTTATCTAGAGTACTCCTTTATAAGAATTGTTCGAAATGACTGGAATAGATGATAAGTTTAAATTAAATAATAAGGCCGGACATAAGGAAATGATTTAAATACCCTGAATATGTAAAATGACTAAAATACCCCTAGAATGGAAATGACCCAAGAATATCACCAAGCCTAGGAATGATTGGATATCCTTAAGCTATGAAATGATTGGAATAACATGGAGCACTAAAATGACCAAAATACCCTTATGGCCTAGACTAAGTAAATGTCTTGGATTAATTAAGGAATCTAAATAAACATGGGTGTTGTACTACCCTTAAAAGTTATGGAACACAACCTAAGTGAGCCGATCAACCCCAATGATATGTCAGTACCTGAATGGCATAGATATCACTTGAATGCGTGTTCTTCTTCTTAAGTTTGGCTCGATGATAATTTTGGAAGTATTAAGATTTTCTCAACTCTATATCACATTTGGTACTAAGAAGTGGACATTCGTTAGACAAATCAACCACAAAGACCAAATTGATATGAACAGAAGTACAATATGTATCTGAAATTCAGAAATGTCTGAATTACTCTGGAAACCTCTGAAGTAATCAGGATAGACTTGACTGCTAAATGAACTAAGTAACCTCAATGATTGAGGATTAAATAAGTGATTTGGATGAGTCTGGGAATGCTAATGAACTTACATGATGTACTATCCTTCTGGGTCATAAACTACAAACCAAGCATGTCAGCATTTCATAATATTGTGGAAGCGTGGAAATGAAATAAAGACATTGGAAGATCTATTCAGCGATGATTTTGAAGATGATATATGGACAAGAATTTGTGGTATTAAAGAATAAATACCCTGGATGGACAATGAATTGACCAGTCGACAAGCATTAGTTCTGGGAACTATTCATCTAGAGTTGTTCGATAATCCTACCAGTCGACATAGATTGTAAAGGTCTTGAATCTTCATTCTCTCTTATCAGCTCAAATCACTCTGGTCATATATGAAAACATAAGTAACTCAAATGTAAAGGATTCTGAATAACTGATGATTCTGTCAGTTAACAAACTCTTCTAATAGTAATTCTAAATTCCAACATTCTATCGGTATACTGAAGATCCATGTTTCTCTGCTTGATAAGATTATCCAACACCTCTGAATAATATTTGTAAATTCTAGTGTGTTCCCTAATCACATGAATATTTTACTTAATTTCTGATTTGAATTTTGTTATGATACATAACCTGGATTCTGGTATGATACTTAACCTGGATTTTGTTATGATACCTGACCTGGATTCTGATCTGATACTTGACCTGAATTCTATTATGATATCTGACCTGAATTATGTTTTGATTTTTGATATATCCGTTTATGAATGAAACATATTTTATTTGGGGGTATTGTTGGAGGAAGCATACCTGGAGGCTCCTCGGCTTTGTGCTCAGGGCCTTACTGGACTTGACGGTGGGTGTATGGTTCTGGGGAATCTACATATTTTGGACTTGATGGATGAGGGTAGTGTTCATGTTTTTAATACATATTACATAAATCGATTTTACTGAAATATTTTATCTGTATCTTTTCACTGGTTTTATGGGAACACACTAGATAACCTATTATAATCTCTTGAACCAAATCAATGAAATATTTCCCTCTGAACTGAAAGCTTACTATCTATTACTACCTGAAATATCAGTAGGATATCTGCTCAACATAAAGATTTGAAGATATATGGATCAATTAGGAAATATATGTTTATCTGTATCTGCACATTCTTCAGCATCATCTGGTAGTTTTGTATTATTGTGCTTTCCAAAGCTCACTCTATTACTCACAATTATAGGTTAAAAGAATAGTATCAATGTACCTATCGACATCAGTAAGGGAGTTCTTCTGGCGTTGTGATATAAGGTGAATCTACACGCTTTGAGAGAAGAGGGTAGATAGCCTTATTGTGTCCCGATCTAGGATTGACAAGTACTGATGTCCTTGAATTAATAAGCTTGGGCTGCAAAATAATAAGAAATAAATATGATTAATGATGGGTTTAAGAAATGAATAATAATATAAGTAATGGAATGAAAGAATAAAAATAGAGATGGCTACGGAATTATGGGATTGATGATGGTCTAGATGAAGGATGTTGATGATGAAATGAAGATGGTGGTTATGTTGTATCTCAAACACGCCAAAGAGGAAACTATACTATGAAGCACAATCCCGGTCTTCACAAACTTGCTTGAGGTGTGGTGATAGTGTCTTCAACCCACTAGATATCAATCTAGGAATTTTGGAATCAAAATGGAAGGAATGACGCCACAAGTATAGGAACTATACTTATTTAATCGATAAAGTTCACAAAGAACTTTGAAGAGAAATAACTCACAAGAGTATATTTTATATAAGAGATGAGATGATTACAAATGAAATGCACTAGCCTATTTATAGTTTTTCAAAGGGTTTAGGCTGAATAGACACATGATGGTTTGGCCAAGGTTGAAACCCCTTTGAAAATATATGATTTTTGATGAAAATACATGATTTTAATGAAGATACATGCTCTTGGTCGAATGGTTATGTGTTGGTTCGGCTCTAAGGATGATTTGAATGCATTTGGAAGTTATTTGGGTGACAAAATGAAGAGGAAAGAGTCTTTGGCCGAATAGGAAGCATCCCTTGGTGTTTTGGCACCAATTTGATGTCACATGGAGTGCACATGCTTGAATGATGCACATGGCAACCTACTTGAACGCACATGGGTCTTCTTGCAAGGCTTTGGTGAGGTTGCAACCATAGGATGATGTCTTGAAGTCCATGGGCAGCCTAGAGATGAGCTAGCTTCAAGGTAAGCTAGGTGAGTGTCTTGGTAGCTAACTAGGTAAGTTATAGCTTGATGAACTCAAGCTAGTTAGCTTTGGTCTTCTCAGCTCCTCAGCTACTCTCCCAGCTACTTCCAGCTACCTTTAGTCAACTTTTCAACAATTTGGTCCAAAGCTCTCCTCCAACTAGGTTCAGCTACATGCTAGCTCCTCCAGCTAAGTTGAAGCTCCTTAAGTGATGAAATGAGCTGCCATAACATTCAAGAGCTAGTGTGAGCTGCTATGCTTATCCTTTTAGCTAACCAAGCTACTATAATATGCCTTTCTTTGTGTTTCACCTATAGGAATTAACAAACAAACCAAGTAAGCAATGTGTGAGGTCATTTAAGGTAAAATGCATGCTGTCGTGTGGTGTTTGAGTGATATAAGCTATGAATGATCATCTAGAAAATAAGATAACATGTATATAAGCTAGATAAAAGGCATACGACGTTCATGAGCTTTAAGAAAACATATATGAGCTAGAAAATAGATGCATGCATGCAAATGAGCTAAAGAAACATCGATTTAAAGTTAGTGAGCTAATGTAAACATAACATGAGCTAGAATAACATGGCATGTGAGGCATACGACGTTCATGAGCTTTACGAAAACATATATGAGCTAGAAAATAGATGCATGCATGCAAATGAGCTAAAGAAACATGGATTTAAAGTTAGTGAGCTAATGTAAACATAACATGAGCTAGAATAACATTGCATGTGTTAATGAATGAATGAATACATGCTGCCATGATATCTAAATGATATGCAAACATAATAAATGATTCTAAAACATATGTAAACATAATATAAAGCTAAGTAAAGATGTGAAAACATATGTTATGCATGAAAATCATATAGTTGCAAGTGAATAATAACATATGATTATTCAAGCATAGTTTAAGATGCAAATGTATGCTCATAATAATATAGAGTGCATAAATGAGTAAATATAACATAAAGTAAAGTATAACCCCCTTATATTGAGCATGAGAAATCTTCAATGATGCGAGTGTGTCATGAAGAAAGTTGGTGCAAGACATGTTCACATCATCCTCCCCTTCTTTTAGGCGATTTGTCCTCAAATCGTAAGGTAACTTCTTCTTAGTGTCTTTCCATTCAAATGTTGCTGATTTGACTTCAAAATGTATCCATTCAATAGAAAATTGTTCAAGACATTTCCTTTTGAAACGATCTATGAAAGGTCATGAATCTTGAATAAGTACTTTGAACCTCATTGTCCTAAAAATAAAGAAGACTTTCATAAGTAAGGGAAGTATTAATCATTAGAAAGTTAAAGGTATACTCCCTGTTCACATCTTTTGGATGGCCAAAAGTTATGTCTTTTGAATTACAAGATATGTTGCTTTGAACGATCATGTCCCCAAAAGTCATGTTCCTTGGTCCTCCAATAGGTGTATTCATTGAATCATGAAAGGTTATAACTCTTGGAATGGAAGTGTCCTTAGAATCCTCATAAGACACGTCATTTGGATGATAAAATGTCTCTCTTTTCCTCGTATCTCTTGGCTCTTTGAAGGTCATGTTCCCTAGCCTCCCAATTTGATAAGTTGTGTCGCTTGGAAAATTTGAAAAATCAAAGAAAAAATCTACAATTACATGGTTAGAATAATCGTCCTTGATCTTTCGTTTCATCCATAGGCATTCTCGAATGATCTTGCCATCACCAAGTGATAAGATAATACCATAGATATGAATCGAATTGCTGCAAAATAAATCAAAACATGTAAATGAAAAACTATTGACAAGATGAAAGGAAATATCAAACCAGTGTAGATGTTTAATGGGAGTTGTTGCTGAATTCTTTTCTAGATTGGCAATGTACTTGGAATGTCAACGAACACAACTCTTGGCACTTCAAGTGATGTTTTTTTTGGAACTTCAAATGGCATAACCTTTGAAATATCAAGAGACATGTTTTGTGAATCATCTCCTTGAATCATCTCCTTGAAAAGATATGTCTCTTCAATTATCCTGCAAAACAAAAGAGAGAATAAGAGAAGAAGTAAGGTTAGATAAAAATTGTTATTCACTCTCCTCTTTTCATCCAAATTCATTCTTTTCAACTCCAACGGTTTCTGCATCCACTCTCCGTTCATCATTTTCAACTCCAACATTTTGTTCAATTTCAAAATGCTTTTGTTCATTTGAATTTTTCTCCAAACATTCTTCAGTTGCATTATCTTTAAGTTGTTCTTTCATTGCTTCAATGTTCTTCTTCAAGGAGTTTTGATCTTCATTTACTTGGCTAGGAGATAGTGGAATCAAGATGATTTTCCTTTCATTATGAAAGAAAGAGTATTGGTTTGTGAAACCATCATGAACATCACGCTTGTCAAATTTCCATGGCCTCCCCAAGAGTAAATGACTCGTATTCATATGTACCACGTCACATAGAATCTCTTCTTTGTAACTTCCAAGTGAGAATGGAACAAGTACTTGTTCAGTGACCTTCATCTCTTCCTCGTTGTTCAACCATTACAATTCATATGGGCTGGAATGTTTAATTTTTGTAAGCCCCAATTTGTTCACCATGTATGTACTTGCAATGTTTGTACAACTTCCTCCGTCAATAGCTACAAGACACACTTTACCATTTACATGGCAACGAGTGTGAAATGTGTTTGTTCTTTTCTGTTCGTTCTCCATTGTTTGGAAAGATGAAAGATCATTAGACATTGTTAGTAGAAAGAAAAAAAAATTAAAACCTTACCAGCACGCTCTCAAAGCCTCACAATCTTCACTCCAAAGAAAATTAAGAGATCACTCCACTCAACACTCGTGTTTACTCTCGGGAATATAATTTGGCTTTTAACAATTCCCCTTCTGATCTCACTCTCTCAATTAGCCTTTTTCCACTCAATTTCTCTTGTTAAGTCCTTTGAAGAACTTACTCAAGATTATAACAAGTTAATTCCTTCCTTGTGTGCATTGGCTGCAAATAGGTTAGGGTAGGGGAAAAAATAGAAGATATGGATAGGTAGAAGAAAGGATTCAAGGTATTAAAAGAAGGAAATGGTTGAAGACAAGGAAAATAAAAGTATAAAAAAAAGGGAAAAGGTGACTTACAATTCAATAAACAACACTTATTGCAACCTTTCTCAAGAAACAATAAGGTTATCTTCTCTTAGTGTAGATGACCTCTTTGATGTACTTGCAATGGTAGAACACACTTTCCTTGGCTTTGCTTCTTTTTGAAATTCTTCTTTTTCTTTTCTTCTATTATGATTTTATTTTTCTTTTTGTCTTTTCTTTCTTTTTGCACTCCAATTTTGATGTAGGAGTCTTTTTCTTTTGCTTTGCATGCCAATGACACTTTTGTTGTCAATCCAACTATGCTTTGATTACCGCTTGATGTAAGGTGAATCTACACACTTTGGGAGAAGAGGGTAGATAGCCTTATTGTGTCCGATCTAGGATTGACAAGTACTGATGTCCTTGAATTAATAAGCTTGCGCTGCAAAATAATAAGAAACAAATATGATTAATGATGGGTTTAAGAAATGAATAATAATATAAGTAATGGAATGAAAGAATAAGAATAGAGATGGATGCGGAATTATGGGATTGATGATGGTCTTGATGAAGGATGTTGATGATGTTGATGATGAAATGAAGATGGTGGTGATGTTGTATCTCAAACACGCCAAAGAGGAAACTATGCTATGAAGCACAATCCCGGTCTTCACAAACTTGCTTGAGGGGTGGTGATAGTGTCTTCAACCCACTAGATATCAATCTAGGAATTTTGGAATCAAAATGGAAGGAATGACGCCACAAGTATAGGAACTATACTTGTTTAATCGATAAAGTTCACAAAGAACTTTGAAGAGAAATAACTCACAAGAGTCTATTTTATATAAGAGATGAGATGATTACAAATGAAATACACTAGCCTATTTATAGTTTTTCAAAGGGTTTAGGCCGAATAGACACATGATGGTTCGGCCAAGGTTGAAACCCCTTTGAAAATACATGATTTTTTATGAAAATACATGATTTTAATGAAGATACATGTTCTTGGCCGAATGGTTATGTGTTGGTTCGGCCCTAAGGATGATTTGAATGCATTTGGAAGTTATTTGGGCGCCAAAATGAAGAGGAAAGAGTCTTTGGCCGAATAGGAAGCATCCCTTGGTGTTTTGGCGCCAATTTGATGTCACATGGAGTGCACATGCTTGAATGATGCACATGGCAGCCTACTTGAACGCACATGGGTCTTCTTGCAAGGCTTTGGTGAGGTTGCAACCATAGGATGATGTCTTGAAGTCCATGGGCAGCCTAGAGATGAGCTAGCTTCAAGGTAAGCTAGGTGAGTGTCTTGGTAGCTAACTAGGTAAGTTATAGCTTGATGAACTCAAGCTAGTTAGCTTTGGTCTTCTCAGCTCCTCAGCTACTCTACCAGCTATTTCCAGCTACCTTTAGTCCACATTTCAACAATTTGGTCCAAAGCTCTCCTCCAACTAGGTTCAGCTACATGCTAGCTCCTCCAACTAAGTTTAAGCTCCTTAAGTGATGAAATGAACTACCATAACATTCAAGAGCTAGTGTGAGCTGCTATGCTTATCCTTTTAGCTAACCAAGCTACTATAATATGCCTTGCTTTGTGTTTCACCTATAGGAATTAACAAACAAACCAAGTAAGCAATGTGTGAGCTCATTTAAGGTAAAATGCATTTTGTAGTGAGTGTTTGAGTGATATAAGCTATGAATGATCATCTAGAAGCTAAGATAACATGTATATAAGCTAGATAAAAGGTATACGACGTTCATGAGCTTTAAGAAAACATATCTGAGATAGAAAATAGATGCATGCATGCAAATGAGCTAAAGAAACATGGATTTAAAGTTAGTGAGCTAATGTAAACATAACATGAGCTAGAATAACATGGCATGTGTTAATGAATGAATGAATACATGCTGCCATGTTATCTAAATGATATGAAAACATAATAAATGAATCTAAAACATATGTAAACATAATATAAATCTAAGTAAAGATGTGAAAACATATGTTATGCATGAAAATCATATAGTTGCAAGTGAATGATAACATATGATTATTCAAGCATAGTTTAAGATGCAAATGTATGCTCATAATAATATATAGTGCATAAATGAGTAAATATAACATAAAGTAAGGTATAACTCCCTTATATTGAGCATGAGGAATCTTCAATGATGTGAGTTTGTCATGAAGAAAGTTGGTACAAGACATGATCACATCACGTTGCTTGTAGGGAATGGTACATGTGATTATGGGACATGTAATTGTATTTTGTTTTATATATGAGTCTAAAAATATGTTTTATCTCTGGATACTAGTAAATCATTTTATGAGTTTACATGTTTAATAAAAGTTTTAAATTTTCCGCTATTTTTACGGTGGGTCACTCTGGTGGCCCTATTGTGACACCCTAAATCAGATCGGGTTACCCGTATCAATCTGAGGGGGTTACATTTAGTGGTATCAGAGGATGGGTTGAGTCAAAATTTTCAAGATAGACCGGCCGGTCGAATTTCATAAGATGACTGATCAGTACATGCCCCTAGACTACAATCGTACTTCTCTGAGCCAGAACTCCAAGGTTGAGTCCCTATTTGTAACGAGTAAATCTAAGTTTTCTATCCGTTAGGACTCTACCATTGCATAAAAGAATACCAGTAACGTCTGTCTAAATTCTATAAAGTACTTCATGAGCCATGTGATAGTTACTCATTTGAGAAATTCCGAACCAACTCCAGAAATGAAATTGGGATATGTTACCATTTTGGTGAATCTACATATTTTGGACTTGATGGATGAGGGTAGTGTTCATGTTTTTAATACATATTACATAAACCGATTTTACTGAAATATTTTATATGTATCTTTTCACTGGTTTTACGAGAACACACTAGATAACCTATTCTAATCTCCTGAACCAAATCAAAGAAATATTTCCCTTTGAATTGAAAACTTACTATCTGTTACTACCTAAAATATCAGTAGGATATCCGCTCAACATAATGATATGTTGATGTATGGATCAATAAGGAAATATATGTTTATCTTTATCTGCACATTATTCAGCATTATCTGGTAGTTCTGTATTACTGAACTTTCCAAAGCTCACTCAATTACTCACAATTGCAGGTTAAAAGAATAGTACTAGTGTATCTATCGACATCAATAAGGGAGTTCTTCTAGCATTGCTTGCAGTGAATGGTGCATGTGATTAGGGGCATGTAATTGTATTTAGTTTTATATATGAGTCTAAAAATATGTTTTATCTCTGCATACTAGTAAATCATTTTTTGAGTTTACATGTTTAATAAAAGTTTTAAATTTTCGCTATTTTTACGGTGGGTCGCTCCGGTGGCCCTAATGTGACACCCTAGATCGGATCGGGTTACCCGTATCGGTCTAAGGGGGCTATAGAAATGATCGATCTCTTTTCTAGTAGCAATCAAATGTTTGGGGGAAAATATTAATCCCTTTCACAAAAGAATCAATCTATCATGCCATAAATACTATTTTCTTTGTAGGTAACAACTATTTTGCATTTTAAAGACTCCTAATTGCTAGAATTTACAGAGAAAGTATAAAAACAAGTTAGAAATATCTTAAAAAAACATGAAACATTATTGAATGAAAATATCAACTTAAAGAGCTTTTAAGAGCTTTATTGTTGTACGTTCATTTGTAAAATACATGTGAGCTAAATTGTTCATACAGTTTAAATGTTATTTGAATGAGATCTTATTTATTACAAACTTATTTTCCCTGTGAGATTTTTCTTTAGTTTAATAAAAACAATTTCTCTTTTGGAGAGCTTATAAACAAGATATATGAGTATAAATCTTGAGAACTATTGTATGATTACACATTGTTCTCAAAGGTTAATAAATCTAGCGGATTTGAAAATTCTTTAGTGTGGATACAAAGTTAGTTGATGTAGACTTGGTTTAAAAATCGAATTACTCTAAAAGAGAAAATAACTTCAGTGATCGAAAATGTCTTATAATATACGATTTTAACCAACTTTTTTTGGATTTGCAAAAATAACCAACAAATTCACAACGCGATTTCAAATTCGCAACACGGACTCCAATTTCGCAACACAGTTTCCAAATTCGCAACTCAGTTTTCAGATTCGCAACTCGAATTTCTTTTTTGCAACGCAATTTTCCAAATTCGCAACACAGAAGTGAAATTAGCAACTCGATTTTAACAATTTCGCAACACGATTTTTAATTTCGTAACTCAATTTTTGAATTTGCAACACAAATTTCTTCTCCGCAACTAGATTTTCTTTTTTGCAACACGAATTTATTTTTTGCAACACAAATTTCTTTTTCGCAACTTGATTTTCTTTTTCGCAACACAAATTTTTTGTGTATATAAACTACGCAACAGCAACATCAACTCATAACCTAAATCCCTAAATCGTAACTCAGTCTATCTTCATCTCTCACTCTCTTCGGCGACATCATTTCCTATATTAGACGACATCCTTCCACGTCTCTAATTTTTTTTACATAATTTTATTTCTATATATTGTTTCAATGATTTCTCTCCCAAATTATCAAGTATCAACTTAATAAAGGTATGTTTGTCTCTAAGTTAGTGATGATATCTAGTTTATAGCTCGTTTGTTTAGTAAATTAATTTACAATTTATAGAATGAAATCATCTAATGATGATCATGTTTGGATAGATTTGTGTTATGGAGGGTCATGGGAGAATATTAATGGTGTTTTACAATATATGCCTTTACCTATGAATCTTCAACTAAAATTGTCATTAAATTTGTTAAATTTTGAAACTCTAATGTTATGTGTTTCAAAGAAATTGAATTTAGAGCCTCTAAGTAGATTTAGACTATCTTATCAGAGAAAAGGTAAAGTTTATTTGTTAACCGACAATGAAGATGTTGAACGATTCATTGCTTACATTAGTGTTTCGCAAGATGATGTTACAGTGTATATTGTTGAACCTAGAATAGTGAAGTTGGGTCAGTAACGGGTAGTAATCAACTAAGTTCTTGATCCCCAGCTTATGGTGCTCACAATGTACAACGTTTTTATCAACCTCAAAATTTCATGGTTCCACTACAATTTCATCATCAAGAAAATTTTGTTTCACCGTATTTCCAATACCAAACACAATATCAAACACAATCTCAAAATCCATAACTTTTCCCTAATCCAAATCCCAATCAACTTTCAGCACCAAATTCTGGTTTTCGTATTGACCAGTTAGACGATGATGAGCCAACAGAAAAAATTGTGAGTACTAGTCAGTATTCGAAATTTGATCTTGGTCAATACCCGGACTTTGATCTTGGTCAATACTCGGATTTTGATGATATTTCAGAATAAGAAACAGACCCTACTTGTTATGATTTTGATATTGGTCAATACCTGCATTTTGATGATGAAATAGCCGCTGTTGAGGAAAATGATGTTGATGATAATGAGGAGGAAGTTACGGTTGTGAATGAACATGTTGAACATCCATTATGTAATTCATATAACCCTGAAGAAGAAGAAGTCCCCGAAGAAAAGAAGAAGAAGAAAAAAGAGCCACAAGAGTATAACGGAAAATGCCAGAATTACTTCAGTTACTGGAAGAAGAGTTAGTAAAGATATCAGTTGATTGTTACACAAAAGTTATTCGTATCAAGAAAGATGATTGTTTTGATACAAAGGAAGACTTGAAGATAGCTTTGTATACGAAATGTGTGGAAGATAGGTATCAACTAAAAGTTAACAAATCAAGCAAAGATCGTTTCGAAACAAAGTATAGGATTGACAAAAACTGTACGTGGCGTATGATTGCAAAGAGGATGAAAGATTGCGAAATGTTTCAAGTTAGGACTTTTATTGATAAACATACATGTTCAAGAACCCAAGTTTTTCCTCACCATAGACAGGTAAACAAAAAGGTGTTGGGTGGTTTTCTGGCTGAGTTAATGTTTTTGAATGGTAGGGAATATCGGGGATATGAAATTATGACTGACATGAATGATCGGTTCAAGATTAGTATCTCATATTCTCAAGCTTGGAGAGCCAAATGTTATACATTGGAATTGTTGAGGGGGTCGCCAGAAGCATCGTTTGCCCAACTGTCGGCTTATTGTCACAATTTAAAGCTAAAAAATCCTGGGTCGGTAACTCATATAAAAACATATAGAGATTGACGTTTTGAGTTGTTGTTTATCGCCATTGGTGCTGCGGTTAGTAAATCAATATAATTTTGTTGACTCATTTTTGTTAGTTACATGCATTTCACATTTAAATGATTATATTTCTTGTGTATATTATTTTGTAGATTCGTTCGTTTATTACATGCATGCGCCCAGTTATTATAGTTGACGGAGCACATTTGAAAAATCGATACCTTGGAGTAAACTTATTAGCAATATCCATGGATGCTAACAATGAGATACTGCCAATAGCTTACGGGGTTGGCAAATCTGAAACCTCTGATTCATGGACATGGTTTATGGGGCATCTTAGGGATTGCATAGGTCCTATTAGCAATCTGACAATCATATCCGATAGGGAAAACTCAATTGACAACGCTATTGGAAGGTGTTTCCCAGATGATTTTCATGGACTTTGTGGTGTTCATTTGTACAGAAATATAAAATCAAGGTCTGCTGGTATAAAAAAATCACAAATGGACATACTGGAAGGCTATATAAGCTTATCGGGAAGTGGATTTTAATAAGCATATAAATTGTTTAAGACATGTTTTGCCTCAATGTGCTCAAACACTAGAAGATGTCGGGTTTGAAAGAGGGTCAAGAGTACATCAACTTGGAGCAAGATATGGTTTCATGACGTCTAATAGTGTAGAATCAATCAACGATCTAAGTTGTCATTCCTGAAAATTAACCATTATTATGTTAATGGAATTTTTTCGAGCCTCTATTCAACAGTGGTACTATAAGAAAAGAAATCATGCATGTATTATTTCTTTAAATTCGTAACTTATCATATTTATTAGATTTTACTAAGTATTATTTATTTAAATTTATAGGAACATTGGAACGTCGTGTTACACCATGGACTGAAAAAAAGTTAGCGAAACGTGTTGTGAAGTCAACGTCATTGAGAGTTGAACCATGTTCAAAAACTTTGTTTGAAGTCTTGGATAATAACTTAAATGGGCTTGTCGATCTAAATGCAAAGACGTGTAGTTGTATGAAATGGCAAACATCTGGTTATCCGTGTGGCCATGTTATAAAAGTTTCTCTTTATCTAAACCAAGATGATTCAAGCGCATACGCTATGGATTGCTACACTACAGAAGTATATCGACCGACTTATGCTGAGATTGTCTACCATATTCCACATCATTCTGAGTGGGACATACCAGATGACTTACAAATAGTTTTGCCACCAGTCATGGATAGAAGACTACTTGGCTGACCGAAAAATTACGATCGTATATCGTCTAAGGGTGAAGAGAAGAAGATACTGACATGTAGTTGGTGTAAGGAAAGTGGTCATACAAGGTTGGCCTATGGATCACCAGTGCCATCACAATCATCTTTTCCTCTACCAAAATATGGATCCTCATCAAAATCCAAAGCTCATATGGTGCCAAGCAAAAGAAAATCAAAATCGTATTCAAAATCAAAATCCCAATCACAACTTCCTTCAACTTTTGGGACTATTAACTTAGGTGATTTTTAAATGCAAATGTTGTATTATGTGTATTTTATGTGTGAATGCATACATTTTTGCAGTTAGACATGCATTATAAAGTTGTACTCCTGACATCACATATACTAGTAACTTGAGTTTGAACATTGCTATGATCTATTCAGTTGTTATCACTTATCAGATTGTTGTCTGTTATCTTCTTTTTGAAGGTGTTTACCTTGAATTGAAACTACAAAAAATTGGTTATTATGAAATTCTCCAGATTCGCAACTCAAATTTGCAACTCAAATTCCAAATTTGCAATGCGAAAATAAAATTCGCAACGCAAAAATTGTATTCACAACACGAAAATCGCAACTCGATATTAAAATTCGCAACTCGATATTAAAATACGCAACACGATATTCGTGTTGCGAATTTGATTTTTTAATTGCGAAACCAATTTTCTCATTGTGAATTCGATTTTCGTGTTGCGAATTTGAATATCGAGTTGCGATTTTGATTTTCTTAAACGTATTGTGCCTTCAACAAGTCTTTTTGGCCAACATAATATAGATTGAAATTAAACAAATCAATTAAACAAGAAAAAAAAATTTATTTACACTTTACAGCACATCGAACCTAAAATGCTCCTAACAATAGGGAGCTTACAGACATAGGTCAGAAACAGTTCACTGTATACAACAGAATTTAGGTTGACAATCATTATATACAACTTGCAAATGGATATGATCAGCCAATGAACTGAGATAAATTAAATTATTTAACATGTATCAATAAATGGTTGTTTATGCACACTTTCGGCACCCGGTGAGGTTGTAAGCATTTCAATATTTCTCGGCTTCAAACCTATGCATAAAACTCACAAGTTAAAATCATGTACATTCTAACCACATTTCAGAGTCATATAGACAAGCGAAAGGAAATTCTCACATGGTCATACTATCGCATATCAACCACTGGATGCAGGTAGGCAACGTCTCACATATATCTCTCTAGCCATAAATTGTCGAAACCATAACCCTACTGCAGCTCTATCTCTATCTATCGGAGGTAGAAACTGTTTACCTCCTCTCGTCATACTTTCCAAGCACATGCATACAAGCGGACCAAAATCCTTTCTGGCTATTGACGTTTGTTGTGGCGTTGTGTCGGCTCTCATCATTCTAACTTTTAACTTTTTTGGCTTCTCGTTTCCTGAATTAGTCCAGTAAGCAATCTCATCCAAGTATTTAGCCAAAAGATCGCTCCATCCCCTACAAATAATATCTTTCAAATCAGACAATGGTATGTAATTCAACATGCTGTCATATACTATCGTCTTCTGGGATGGGAGCTGAAGCTCGACGAGAATCCAATAATGACGTTCCAGAACAGGGATAAACACCTGCAATATAATAAATAATACTTCAACTATGCACATCAAATAAAATTTATGAACACATTCAAATATGCAAAAATAAATACTAACCTTATCGACCTCCCACCACGCAGGATAAAGGATAGCTTTGCCATTACCTAACGCATATGAAGAGTGTCTCTAATCCTTCAAGTGAGCTACGTGAAAAGACGAAGGCATAATAGTCCATCGTGTCTTTTTGAGTTTCTTCAATTTCCTTAAGACCAGAAGTCGTGTTACCCATGAATCAATATGTTGTTTATAAAAAAATACATATATTAGTGAATTTAATAAATTTTAAAAAAATAATCAAAATCAATATAAAAAGAATATAATACTTACCCCCCATTCGAAATAGTCATTCTCTTCAACCCCTAATAAAATACCCCACCAAGACCGCTCGAGAAACAAATATGTATCGTCGATTTTGTATATGTCGGTGAAGCACCCTTGGCTCCTCTCATGTAGATAAAAATCAACTGCGGTCTTAACCCAAACAGTATTATCCTTAATTGTGTCTGGTAGTGTACATATCTCGTGCTGAGGAATGGTACTGGCCGGTAACTGATACGAAAGCCATATCTGATCCATCATACCAGGCACAAGAGGGGGTTTACCAATATGTCGATATAGTATGGAATGTGGATCCTGAACAATAGGAGGTGGATCCTGAACGATGGGAGGGGCTTCTTGAACGATGGGAGGGGCCTCTTGAACGATGGGAGGGGCCTCTTGAACGATGGGAGGTGAATCCTGAATAATGGGAGGTGGATCCTGAAAGGCTGTAGGTGGATCAGGCTTCTTCTGACGCGATCTTAGAACTATTGGGGTGAAAGGAGACGTAATGGAAAGTCTACGACGTCTAATGCGTGAACCCCGTCGTGCAAGAAAAACCCGACGTAAAGCACCTACCTCATCAGGCCTCTAAAAATAAATTAATACATAAATAAATAAATAAATAATGTCGAAAAAATGTTATTTGTATTTTTAGTATAATATTTCTTATAAAATTAAATAAACTTACCTTCTTGCGTAGAGTATGAACCTCATTCTACAATGAAGAAACAATCTCACGTAAAGCACCATTTTCATCACGTAAAATAGCTACCTCACCACGTAAAGACCCTACCTCATAACGCTATGCACCATTGTCATCATGTAAAGCATCGACCTCATCACGTAAAATACTGACCTCATCACGTAAAGCACCTAACTCATCCCGTGGAGGTGGAGAATGAGGAGATAAATATCGTGGTATCTTTTCCGGTCACCTATCGTGAGGTGATGGTGGAGAAGAGGCTCGATGAGGTGATGGATCTCGTTGTCGAACTGAAGAATCGACTCAATGAAAAAGGGGGGTGCTCATCATCTGTCCCATAAAAAAAATGCCTACTAGCTTGCCACCAATCAGTGGCAAGCTCAGCCTCTGTGGATGTTAATGTCTGTATTGGATAGTTTGACTCCTAACAATATAAAAGCCCAAACAAAGTCAAACGTCTACTAGTAATAACTTGTTTATATATGGTAGTATTTGTGTTAACTTGCATCGTTGATCGTTGTATATAGTAGTAAATCTTCCCAATCCACTAGCCGGATCCTCTTCCATGTAATAGCCCTAGGAATATCATTTGAATTCTTGATGGCATAAGTATGCATGCTGGGAAATGCCTCAAATATCCAAATCTACAAATAATATAATACACAAACATTAATTTTAGTAATTGTTAAATAATTAATTTTGGAAATTCTTACCTTCAAGGCCCAAATAAATCCTACCAAAGTGTATTTGGAACCATGCCCACGCAAACTATGACGGTCCTCAAAGGTAGACGACAATTTTTTCCAAGTAGTTTTCTATAGTTATGAACCCCACGAAAACACGTTCCATGCATCTAGGTCATCTACCTATAATATTAAATCCTGAGAAATAGGTTGTCTGCCCTCTTTGGCTAAAAAGTCGGCATACAAAAGTAACAAAAGGCATACTCTAACAACATCAAAGTCATCCATCCGAGTAAAACCATCTTTAAGAAGTAGTCTTCTCAAATCGTCGACGTGTAAAGTGGCCTTCACCTTTGCTAGCTCAGGAAAAACCCGAAATAACCATGATGTGTGGGTGATATGACTAGTGTATGGACCTAATTCATCGTGTCGTTCGAAACGTAGACCAGTGACCAAGCAAAACTCCTCCCACCCAAAACGAGTATACGCCGGTGAAAAATGAAACCATATCTCCTCATCGCCACGTTGTATCCCTTCAGGTAGATCGTTAGTCATGGTCTGAAGAAACAAATGAGTCAACATAGCATCTCCACTTGGATGTTGTACTTTCATCCATGGCCCGAAACAAGTATTCTCAAACAAATTTCTTTGGACATGTGTAAGTGTCGACGCAATTGTAGCGGCTAGGCTTAATTTATTCCTTAAAGTCAATGTAGCCGAAAAAAATTCCTAACAAAAACAATAAACATACCAAGTTAGATATACTAATAACCAAAAACTACAAATTATACACAATAAATAGACATGGTATTAAACAGGGAAAATATAGCCAAATATGTTTCAAACTAGCCCGGTATTCACCCAAGTCATTATTCTATCATAGTTCACAAAATGCATCAGATAACATTCCAGAAGTAAGCACTTATATAAACATTTAAAAGGACAACATATAGGTTTAGTGCTGGTTCAAGGACAACATTCTAGAAGAGTAGCAGTTTATTCTTGAAACTTAAATTCGCAACACTGTGAAGTTAGTATTTATCTTTGTTTTTTGGTTGAAGTAATGTAATTCATTCAAGTTTCAATTTGCAGAAGAAGAGTAGTTTATTCTTGAAACTTAAATTCGCAACATGAAAATCGCAACTCGAAAATGAAATTCGCAACACGAAAATCGCAACGCGAAAACTAAAATCGCGTTGTGAATTTCATTTTCGCGTTGCGATTTTCGTGTTGCGAATTTAAGTTTCAAAAACTACTCTTCTTCAGCAAAATGAAACTTGAATGAATTGCATTACTTCAACCAAAAGATAAATACTAACTTCACATGGTTAAAGACTAAACAGTTTAGCAGTATTGGTAGCAACCGAATAAATTTACTAAGCAATCTAAGTGAAATGGTTAATCTATATATTGAAATTACGAGTATATGTATCATCAATTTAAATATGAAAAATCTAATAATAATACAAAATTTTCAAAATAAAATAATTAAAAAACTAACCCTCGGTGGTTGATTTTTCATTTGTGGCTGTGAATGGTTGTGAGAGGGTGGCTCTAAGAGATGGAGATGGAGGGGGGTCGCCGGATATGGGGACGGATGTCACCTTAGAGAGTAAGAGATGGAGATGGGACTGAGTTGCGATTTAGGGGTTTAGGTTATGAGTTTTGATTTACGAGATATACTATTTACATTTGTGTTACGAAATTAATATTCGTGTTGCGAAAATAAAATTCGCGTTGCGAAAATAAACACGCATTGCGAATTATAAAATCTTGTTGCGAAAAGGACTCTTGTTTTGCGAATTTAAAAATAGCGTTGCGAAAAAGAAATTCGAGTTGCGAATTTGAAAATTGAGTTGCAAATTTGAGAAATTCGCGTTGCGAGTTTGGAAACTGTGTTGCGAAATTAGAGTTCGTGTTGCGAATTTGTTGGTTATTTTTACAAATCCAAAAAAGGTTGGTTAAAATCGTATATTATAAGGCATTTTCGGTCATTTTTTCTCTCTAAAATTATTGTACAAATTTTTCTATCTTTCAATTACTTTCATGTAAACTTTTAAAAGGGAAATTACCATTCCCTCTTGACATATATATATATATGTTGATCAAAGAGCTAACATTCTCCTTTCTGATGAGCATTGGTGGACATGTCCTTCGCACGCGCACATCGCTATTATTATCGTTGTCAGTCGACCAATCATGTTTGTGTCCATGTTTACGGTCATGGTTGTGATTATGATTCATAATTTTTTTATAATTATATGTCTTCGACATGTATTGCATATCTACAAATTTTTAAAATAAATTTAAATATTTTTATTTTAAAAGATTTAAGCTAGAATCAAAAATCTTCTCTAAAATTTACAAATTTTGTGTGTGTGAACATTTAGAATCTATTATTAAAATTGTGAGAGTATTTTAACTATCGATCATTGATTAAATCGATTGGAGACAAATCATTAATAATATGGACGAAGAGTTGAAAGAAAATGGAGGCTCACAAGTTTTGTCAATGGGGCCTAATATTACATGTATTCTTTTGAAAATGGGATGGTCCCCAGTCTATGATCCAACTGTAAATTAATGCTTCCTTCAAGAAAAGAAACTCTGAATTAATGCAGCTATCTCTATAAGGCTCTCCCGCGTTACTTCTGCAAAACCCTTAACCGTAGTGAGCACGTGAAGGCAACGCTCGGGATCTCACGTGGCGTATCATGATTGGCCGATGCCATAAATTGATAGCCATATCCCACATGGGGGAAATCTAAACAGTGAAGAGCTTGGAGTGTGGGGACACTTTGAATTTTCTATCTTCAGATTTGATGCCCAAATCTAACTTTCAACGGTTCAGATTGCGATTAGCATCTACATCATCTAATTTTTCATGTGATTTTATTTTTTTTGTCATCAACCCTTAAAAAATTAGTAGAATTGCTTATGTGGCTTTTTAATTTGTCTTAATAATGATATGACATTACGTTATAATGATATGTTAATGTCATTATTAATTTTCTAATGGCAGATGATCGAAACGTAACATTAAGTATGATTTTGAAAAATAATTGTTAGGTGACCAAAACAGAACTCCATGAATAGTTCAGTAACTAAATATTAAATTTCCCTTTTAAAAAATGAAATGTAAAATTAGGAATAAAGATGGTATTTGCACCGTCCAAACTCAAATATGATTTAATATATTAATTATGGATATCTAGGAAATATCAATTGTCATTTTGTCACTGATAAGTGTTCTAAATCGATAATATTTTCTCGTTAATTCTTCGATCTTAAGGATTTATTGTTGTTGATTTGGTTGTGTTATACTTATTTTCATGGAGGGTCTTACTCTCCAGAATTAGTAGTAAAACGGACGTATTCTATAATTTTTTTATTATTTGGTCATGACTGGAGACATGGGCACAACTCTGGGCATGTCACAGTTTGACGTGACAGTTTCTAGAAGGTCCAGTCAGTGCTTCTAGAAGAACAAATAGATCAGTCGCTCGTCTCTACAATTCAGATTTGAATTAAACTCGTGTTTTAGGATATTATTTTAATTTTATCTTTAGAAATTTTAGTTTAAATAGTTTTAAGTATTTTAATTAGGATTTTGGATATTATTTTTATTATATTTTATCTTATCTTTGTTTTAGGAATTTTAGTTTAAATATTTTTAAGTGTTTTAATTAGGATTTAAGATATTATTTTAGGAATTATCTTTAGCTTGTTTTCAGGAATTTGAAGGCTATAAATACCCTCTCAGGGTAAGCCTAAAAACATATCTCTCTCATCTGATAATGAAATCTTCTTTTTTTCTCTAGCTTTCTCTCTATATTTCGCATACTTCCTTTATTTCCCTTTAAAATGTTGCTTTCAAATATGCTAAGTATGACTTTCGTCATGCTTATCTAATTTTCTTTTAAGCCGAAGGCTAAAACAAAGGCTCAATTCCAAACGTGAGAACTGTAAGGCACTTAAATCGCTTCGGATTTTTCTTTTTGTTTTCTGGGCTTATTTTACAAATCAAAATGATTTCCAACATTGGTCTGGATATTGTTATGGTTAACGTTAGAAGAAGGATTGACTTATTGAAGCACATTCAACTTCCTGAGAACACACTTAGCAAAATTGTTTGCTAAGAGGAAACGGAGATTGAAATCAGTTATTGTTGAAACAACATAATCCGAGTCGGCAGCGAGGAATTGTTCTTGTAGTAACCGACGTGAATCTTGAAGTAAAAATCAGTTTTGATGATCCGAGGAATTTGAGGCAAAGCTGAAATATGAGGCTGCTTTGACAATAAGTTTTCTTTATCCCTATCTCTTTTATTTATTTTTAATCTTTATCTTTTATTTCTTTAAATAATTAAAAAAACCCTTTTATATTTATTATATTAATATTTATTATTTTATTATTTTATTATTTTTCCTTTTTTATTTATTTTATTTTAATATATCTTTTCAACTTTACCTGAAATTCTATCTTCTTCTAAAATCAAGAAAGAGTTTTATTAAATCAGAAACACCACAATCCATGTGGATCGACGCCGCTTCTCTATATTACCTTTTCATTTTTATTTATTAAAAAGCCAGGAATTATTTTGATAACAAAACGACGGTTATCAAATTGGCGTTGTTGTCAGGGACTAACGACAAGTTCTGATTTATTTTTCTAGTTTCTGATTTATGATCAGAAGAAACCCATGTGAATTAGTAATTCTATATCCGGAGATTGAAGCATGAGCACGAAGAATCCACACATAAACGCTTCGAGAAAAAAGAAAAAGACAAGAAGAACGAGAACAGAGTTCAGAAACAGAATCAAACCTTGAAACAAACTCTGAAGTAGAGACATACAACGAAGATCAAATCCCTATGGCAGAAGAATAACAAACGACCCGAGAGCTAGCCACAACTCCGGTCACTCAGACACCATTATGCGTCAATTTTCCTAGTGGCGGGACTCCGTTTCAATTAAAGACGAGACTTATTCATCTTCTTCCCACTTTTCACGGCTTTCCCATTGAAGATCCACGTAGTTTGCACTAGCATGAAACCACAGGGAGTTACTGAGGATCAAATTAAATTGAGAGCTTTCCCTTTCTCTTTAGCCAATTTGGCTAAAGATTGATAATTTTATTTACCTCCAAATTTAGTTAATTCATGGGCTGACATGAGTCAAAATTTTCTTGACAGGTTCTTCCTAGAGGCTAAAGCAAGCGAGTTACGAAGGAGCATTCTTTCCATTCAACAAAAGACCGAAGAAAGTCTTTATGATTATTGGGAACGATTTAAAAAACTTTACGCACGTTGTCCGCAACACGAATTAAGTGAGCAAACGTTACTTCAATACTTTTATGAATGTCTTTTACCAATGGAAATGAAAATGGTAGATGCCTCCAGCGGAGGAGCATTAGTCAAAATGACCCCAACAACAATGACATAATTAATTTCAACCATGGCAGCCAACTCTCAACAGTTTTCAAGTGAACTCAGCCGACGAGTTCACGAGATAAGTAACTTTTCCATTGAAAATAAATTAGATAAATTAACTGAAATAGTTAATTCACTTGTTGCAGGAAAGTCTAGAACAACAAAAGCATGTGGGATATGTACGAAGTTAGACCATCTGACGGATTACTGCCTGATGATACAAGAAGGAGGCAATGAAGAAATCAATGTCGTAGAAAACTTTCCAGGTCCTCCACAAAGACCATACAACCCATATAGGAATACTTATAATTCGGGATGGAGAGATCACCCAAACTTCAGCTATGCGTCAAATCAAAGGCCAACTTATCAACCAAAACCTCCTCCTCAACAGCAAATATAAAAGCCATAATTGGATAAAATCATAGGAAAGTTAGCAATTTCACAAGAAAATATGGTTACATCCCAGGAAAAGCTAGTTGTATCCCAGGAAAAGTTCCAAAGTCGAATCGAGACACATCTTCAAGAATTGGATAACCAAGTGAGTCAACTAGTTCAAACAGTGGGGAAATTAGAATCACAAGGAAGACTACCTTCTCAAACGAGGTAAATCCAAGGGAGAATGTCAGCGACATCACTCTTCAGAGTGGTAAAATAGTGGCGCCACCTGTTCCAAAAGATGAAGCAATCCAAAAAGGGAAGAATACTATAGATTCAAGATACCAGAAGAAGAGTAACAATGTACAAACGGATCCAACGCCATCTCCCTATGACATGCCACCACCTTTTCTATCGAGGTTAGTAAAAAGGGATAAACAAACTGTGGAAAAGGAAATACTACACATATTTTGGAAGGTCAAAATCAATATACCTGTCTTTGAGGTTATCTGAAAGGTTCTAAGATATGCCCATTTTTTAAGGACCTTTATACAACAAAGAGAAAGCTTACCGGGAATGAGAAGGTAAATCTAGGAGAACATGTCTCAGTTGTATTCTAACAAAAGTTACCACCGAAACTGAAAGACCAAGGTATGTTCGCAATACCCTATAAAATTGGTAAAGTTGGGATAAAATGAGCCATGTGTGATCTTAGAGCCTCTATTAATGTAATGCCTCTCTCTATTTACAATATGATTACTAATGAGCCCTTAAAGGATACAAAAATATCAATTCAGCTTGCCAACAGATCTGTCATTTACCCGGAAGGACTCTAGGAAAATGTGCTGGTGGAGGTAAACGATTTAATATTTCCCTCTGATTTTTATTTAATTGACATGGAGAATGATCGCACCAGCACTTCTTCCGATATTCTATTGGGGTGTCCTTTTCTAAGTACTGCGTGCACAAAGATTGATGTAAGAAGCATGACTTTAACCATGGAGTTTGATGGTGAGATCGTTAAATTTTATGTGTATAAGAAAATGAAACACCCAGACAAAGTGGCGACATAAATTATGTTGGTATTATTGATCCTTTGGAAACTGAGTTTGTAGAAACTACTTTTTCTTTTTATCTATGTAAGGAGTTAGAAGATCATGATGACAAAATCAGGAAGGAGAAAAAAATATTTTCAAATTGTGCTACCTAAAATTGATTCTTGCTAAGTCTAATGTTCTGCCTTCTGTTTTGTAGGCACCTGAGATAGAATTGAAACAAATGCAAAAAACTTAAAAAGTGTCTTTTTAGGAGAAAATGTTACTTCACTGGTTATTTCGGATAAGTTGTCAAAGCTAAAAAAGATCTGAAGAATAACCTATGAGAATGTCAAATTCTACAAGGAGAAAATAAAAGAATTATACAATCGTAGAATTTCTCATAAGGAAATTCTTAGTTGGAAAAAGCTTATGAAGTGGAAGAAGTATTTCTCTTAGAACCCGTAGTTTGAATCAGGTCGTCGAGCTAATGACGTTAAACAAAAGTGCTTGATGGGAGACAACCATTTCGTTTTATTTTCATTTTAATTTCACTTTATTTTTAGCAAAATTTATTTCATTCCATTTATTTTATTTTATCAGATGCTTAATTTTGTTTTATTTTTCTCTGAACAGATTCGAATTCAGATTGAATATTTCTTACCTTCGCCCGGTCTCGTCTCGACATGGCTGTGGCCGCGGTCACCACTAGATTGGGGAGTATTCCTTTTCCCTCTCTTTGTTTTTAAATTCGATATACATTTTAGGACAAAACGGATTAAATGAGGGGGGGAAAGATAAGCATGTCGTCAAAATTTTCCTTGACTTGTTTAATTGTTTGAAATTGAGATATTTTGATATTGATATATTGGGATCGTTAGTTGCTAGTCTTGAACTTCTCTTTATACTCTTGCTTCCTTTTGGATTGTGATCATGTTTTGATCGAATTTAATTTGCATGATTGGTGATTGGTATAGCTGGTAAATTTTTGTTGAGTATTGATATTTTGTGCTTTTTTCGATAGAGATGAACTTGACTCCGTGCATATAAACTTTTCATGTAAGATTTGAGCCTAAGGAGCATACATTTTCTTTCTTGCTCATTGTTTGACTTGTGTTTGTCGGACTAATTAGGATGTTCTAGAACTTGTAATCACAATGCATATCGAGACTACATGTTGAATGTAATGTTTTAATATGATAGGGCCACCTAGGATAAACCCACTTTTCCCAAAAAAAAAAACCTACCCACTTACATATCCACCAGTGAACCATATTTGAGCTTATTTCCTCTCTTTGTTTTATACCTCATAATTAAACCCGAAGCCTTTCTTTTTATTTTTTATCTCTTTTCATACCTTTACTATGACTTGAGATCTTGTATCACTCTTGTTCCACAAGAAAAAAAGAAAAATTCAATGTTTCGAAAAGAAAAAAAAATTCGAATTTATTCACAGTTTCGAACAACAACAAAAAAAGCTGAAGGAAAAATCAATCGTTTCAATTGCCTTTCATCTATTCTTTTTCCTTGTTTTATCTTTCATTGTGTTTCATGTTAATTCGTGGATTATTCTTAATTATTTTAGTCACTTGTTTTGGTATTTTAAACCTTTCTTTTTGGCCTTTTCCCTACCCTAACCTAAGCCCCGTTACACCTTGTTTTAACACCCCTTGATTATTGCATAATGTTCATTTTTCATAGTGGAGACTTGATTAGATTCCAAGCCTATGGTAATATTTTGGTTTGTTTCGGTTTGAGCGATTTCATTTACCCCAAACACTTTAAGCGGATATGTGTGAATCTTTGTGAGGTATTAAGTCATGTTTCATTGAAATTGGCAATTAATTGGGATATCTTACTTACTTTAAATTTTCTTAGTTGTGTCTTTGCTTGATTGTAACTTGAATTCGAAAATTGTCATGGACTTAGTTCGATTGGAAGTTTGGGAAAGAAATTGAAATTGGAGATGACAACTTATGATTTTGATATGTTAATTGATGAATGCTTGAGGACAAGCATTAAATAAGTGAGTGGGAATTTGATGAGTGTTCTAAATCGATAATATTTGCTCATTAATTCTTTGATCTTATGGATTTATTGTTGTTGATTTAGTTGTGTTATGCTTATTTTCATGCAGAGTCTTACTCTCCAGAATTAGTAGTAAAACGGGCGCATTTTGCAATTTTTTTATTATTTGGTCACGGTTGGAGACATGGCCATGACTCTGGGCATGACACGGTTTGACATGGCAGTTTCTAAAAGGTTCAGTCAGCGCTTCAAGAAGAACGCATAGATCAGCTGCACATCTCTGCAATTTGGATTTGAATTAAACTCATGTTTTAGGATATTATTTTAATTTTATCTATAAGAATTTTAGTTTAAATAGTTTTAAGTATTTTAATTAGGTTTAGGATATTATTTTTATTATATTTTATCTTATCTTTGTTTTAGGAATTTTAGTTTAAATAGTTTTAAGTGTTTTAATTAGGATTTAAGATATTATTTTAGGAATTATCTTTAGCTTGTTTTTAGGAATTTGAAGGCTATAAATATCCTCTTAGGGTAAGCCTAGAAACATATCTATCTCATCTCAGAATAAAATATTCTTTTTCTCTCTAGCTTTCTCTCTATATTTCGCATACTTCCTTTATTTCCCTTTAAACATTTGTTTTCAAATATGCTAAGCATGACTTTGGTCATGCTTAGCTAATTTTCTTTTAAGCCGAAAGCTAAAGCAAAGGCTCAATTTCAAACATGAGAATTGTAAGGCACTTAAATCGCTTCGAATTTTTCTCTTTATTTTCTGGGCATATTTTTCAAATCAAAACGATTTTCAACATTGGTATGGATATTGTTATGGTTAACGTTAGAAGAATGATTGACTTATTGAAGCACATTCAACTTCCTGAGAACACACTTAGCAAAATTGTTTGTTATGAGGAAACGTATATCGGAATCAGTTATTGTTGAAACAACATAATCCGAGTTGGCAGCGAGGAATTGTTCTTGTAGTAACCGATGTGAATCTTGAAGTAAAAATCAGTTTCGATGATCCGAGGAATTTGAGGCAAAGCTAAAGTTTGAGGTTGTTTTTACAATAAGTTTTCTTTATCCCTATCTCTTTTATTTATTTATAATCTTTATCTTTTATTTCTTTAAATAATTAAAAAAACCCTTTTATATTTATTACTATTACTATTTATTATTTTATTATTTTCCATTTTTTATTTTATTTTATTCTATCTTTTCAATTTCATCTGGAATTCTATCTTCTTTTAAAATCAAGAAATAATTTTACTAAATCAGAAACTCCACAGTCCCTGTGGATCGATATTGCTTCTCTATACTACTTTTCCTTTCTATTTATTAAGAAGTCGGAATTATTTTGATAGCAAAACGACGGCTATCAGTCATATGGGAGGCGCTCAATCATATGATAATAGGTGAAGTTAGTAAATCTTGATTATACAATCAAAATTTGATTTTTTATTTATTTAGCTAAGGTGATTACACAGTAATATATGCTCTAAATACTTCAATCATTTAACAATAAACATTCAATCACCCAACTGCAGTCGCTGGTGCTCGAACCAGTGACCTCTAAGAATAAAAATGATTTCTTTAATCACTGAAATAAGTTGGTTCGTACATAATTTGAAAAATTAAAATAATTAAAAGGATCCTATAAATTAATGATTAAGTACAATCAACTAAATTCTAATAATTAAATTGCATATTCTTTATAATTATACACGATGCTTTCTAATGTGTTTAACACTTAAAAAGAAAATTAAATATAACATCAACCACACACAAGTTTTCATGAAACTAACGTATAATTAACTATTTTTTCTCACACACAAAAAATCACTTGAGTAACTTTTGATGTTATGAAAATGCACTATTCAAACACAAAATGAATAAAAAAAATATAACACTAATAACGTCTAAATTAAAATAATAGATTTTTAATCAATATTCAAGAATTTTAAGGTTATTTTATAATTTTAAAATTCTTTTTTATTAATCTAAGGTGATTACAAAATAATATATGTTTTAAATATTCTCAATCATTTTGAAAAAATAATAGTCGCTGGTGCTTGAATCTATGGCCTCTAAGATCAACAACAATTCCTTTAAGAACCGAGGTACGTTAGGTTCATGCTAATCTTAAAATTCTTGAATATTGAATATATGTAAAATATTTTTTCAGTTTTTATAGATTAAAATTAAAAATTTATATGAAATTTAGTGGTCAAATGATGTAACCATCAAGCATTGTTGGGAATATAGAAATGGGGAAATTGACAAATAGGATCGGAGTGGGGGTGGAGAATTGACATTTTTGTGACAGTAAGGCAACGCCAACGCAAATTAATGGTGGTCCAAAGAAGCAGGCATGGGGCGCTGCATTCTCAAAAGACCTAGAAACCTTGCCAACCCCACCCAAAGTTATCTAGAATCAGCCCACCGACACGAATCAAGTGACTTCGGTGATTAAAAGGTAATTGTTATCCTTTAAGGTTCCGAGTTCGAGTACGATGTCTGTAAAGATATACGAACATTAATTGTCTTTTAAACAAATATTATATTGTATTCACTCAGACGAATTAAAAAATCGGCCCATCGTCATCTTAACCAGAATTGACTTAATCTAATCAATTGAAATTGATAAACCAATTCAGTTATTTTTCATATACCAAACAAAACGAATGTTGCCATCACTGGCCCTTAACGGCCAAAAGAATAAAAAATGATAAGAATAAAACAAAGGAGACGGTCGGGAATATGTCGTCGGCAAAGAGAGATTTAGTTGTGCATGCATGAATGTAGAGAAGATTTGTCACACTCCATGGCTTTATTAAGCTCAACGACCCCATGGGGTGGCTGATGAAGGGTCGTCGTTTACCCATTGCTAGTGATTATGAAGATGATCCTAGGAATTCTCCGGTCACCAAACAATGTTGGATGTATGTGTTTTTTAGGGTAATTACTTGTTTATTCTGAAATCAGATTTTTTTAATATTAGTTTTTCATTTTATTGATTATATATACTCTAAAATTTTATTTTTATCTATTCATACGAAAAATTTCTATTATTAATAAACACGTGTCCACCTTAAAAAATATTTATGAATATATTACTATCACAAAAAATCATGATGTTAATCCCATTCTAAATCAAACACTTTATGCCCCCACATGATCTCCATTTCTATTCTTATGTTCCCATTGCACATAATAGAATGGCTTATAAAGGATTGATGGAAGAGAAGTGATCAGACAAACATCTCTTGAAAGTTTTAAATTATCATATAATTTAAATTTTTTATATTTTTTATTAACAATTTATTTTCGTCTTTAAAATTTTACATAAGTTTATCAAAATTTTTGGTCATCTATCTATTCTTTTCAAAATAATCACTAACAATAACAATATTTTTTAATTTTATTTTGCCACTTGCTAAAAATGTAACATTACAGCTGACGTGGCATTTTTAAATTTTTTTTTAATAATGACTTGATATTTATCTTATGGTGACACATCAATATTTGAGTTCATTATATCAAACTGATTATGGATAGCTTGCACTCTAATCAGATTGTCCAATTTGAAAAGAAGGGTGATAGGAACTCCTTAGAGGTGAATGTGGACTGCACTGAATGGTTAGTCGTTTAATGTATACACAGTTATCGGGGAAGAAATGTTAAGGCATTGTTTGGATTTTGACATTAAATTTAGTGCATTTTATCAAGATGGGTCTTTACAATATCAGAAAGGCATTCTTGCTTTTGTCATATCAGTACCCTTCAAGCTGTAATATGCAAAACTAGTGAATCTTTACACTGGAAACAGAAATATAATGTTGCAACATAAATTCATTTCCTTCACTCGATGCCTTCCTGGTCACTACACTTAAAATTTAAATGACGGCAAGTTCATCACCTATAGATAAAACATGTTTAACTCTCGAACCGTAAGACTTTCTTTTAGGCAACTCTCTTCGAAGAGTGTGCAGACAAATCGGACTTCTCGGCAAGGTAGTGTTCAAGCATGTCTTCATCATCTGCAATAAACCAATGTGATAAAAAAAATTCCTTTATTCGTTTTGCCAACGAACCTATGAAACCATTTAATGAGTGTTCTTGGCACTATCAAATGCCAATTACATGATTGCTTGCCAATGGAATCACCTTCAAAATCATCATCATCAAAATCGATATCTTCCTCGTCTTCCTCCTCGGATTCTTCATTAACATGAGCTGCACCTTTCTGCAGATAGGGCATATTCCAACCATATCACATATCATCTCAAAAAATGCATTCAATCTCCCTTGATTCATGATTGCTTTCAACACAGAAAGGAGTCTATTAAACCAACTAAACCCCTTGGCAAAATTACGTTAAATAGACTAACATAAATTTACTGACTAGGATCATCAAGTCGCAGATTCGAGGGAAAGATATAACCAATCCATAGAATTAACAGTGGTTTCACAATTATATATTCTATTCTCAAATTCGTGATCTGCGAACACTAATATTATATAAATATAAATTGTCCAAAACTCTGGTTGTAGAGCAAACCAGCATAGTATATCTTTGGAATCTTAGCACTTTCTTTCCTAAATTCATTCCTGAAAGCATAAACTAGTCCTAAATTCAGTCAATTTTTCCAACATTCTAGCCGATGTTGGCTGAGATTCATTTGACACACTGATAACACTGCAAGCCAGGAGATTTGAACCTCTTCTTTTCTAGTACCAAGCATTTAAAATAACAACTCCATATCTTTCATGCCTCTGATTAATGCTCAGATAAGAGACCCATTAATGACAAAAGTTTCTTGGGAACAAGCTATCGTAGTTATGTGTTTGCAGCATAAATTTGAAATCTATCCTTGCTCTCAGGTACGCATAACCCGAAAACACCCTGGCAACTATAGCAGGCATTGGAGTACCTTAGACCGAAGACAACAATAACTCTATTAGTCTAAGCTGTTGTATTAAGGCATGCAAGTAATTCTTCTAAAGAACTATGTATCCATGCGCATTAAATACAAACATTGCATGGCAGGTAGAAACTGTATACGAATGCCAAAAGAATTTGCTAAAAGATTACTCAAAAATAAAAGTTATATTTACTAAAACATCTAATTGCATGGCAGTTGGAAACTGTATACGAATGCCAAAAGAATTTAATAAAAGATTACTCAAAAATAAAAGTTATACATCTAATAAACATCAGACTACAAGATTAGAGGAACTTTAAACCACATAGTAAATGTCCAGACCTCATCTTTTGTTGATTCTTCTTCTTTGGATTGTCAGCATCCGCATCTTCCCCATATTTTTCAGATAGCCATTCCTTGGCTGATGTAACCAAAGTGTAAATCATAGCCATTCCAAGATTTTCAGATGCCTGTAAAGTACAAAATCAAGTGAGAATATGTACAACCTGGATAGCTTAAGCTGTATAACCATTTTACATATAAGAAAAAGATGCTAATCAGCATGCCAACTAAAAATTAACACTTTTTACTGCAACCTTCCACTATGAAGGAAGATCATTTTTTTTTTCATTAAGTAGAGAGTATTACATTTACATTTTCAAGACAAATGCAGAGATTCAAACTCACACAAAGTGGAACAACAAGAGCATCCTTGACCACTCAGCCAATTAATGGATGTGAGACAGTTCAAATAGCTAACGATTTGGCAAATTTGATATTCTCAGTCCAACACTTCCGATCAGGAGAATTTACATTTTTACCGTGTACTGTGTGGTGACAGGAGCTGGGGAAAATCGTGATGTTAACTCTACTAAGAGCAAAACCTGATCTTGTGGAAGAACAATTCCTGAAAGCTTTACTAAGCATAAATAGATAAACTCCAGACTCCAGTAATATGATAAAATATAAATCCCTGATTGGTTACCTCTTGTTCAAGTTTCTCCTTCAAAAATTTTCAGGTCACTGGTGTGCACTCCACGTATACTGGAAAAAGGAAATGATAATATCAGGTTACTTAAAACAGCCCATTAGGAAGAAGGAGATCATAAGGCGCAAAGATCTTCCAAACAAGAACCCAGACATTCAATGTAAAATCCCATTAACTGATAAAAAAATCAGCAAGAAACTTGCACAAAATGGTAGTCTCCAACTTGCTTGAAATATAAATGTTAAAAACACCAATTGTGTCACAAAGGATTAAGATTTTTCTAATGCTAGGTCGGGTAAATGGAATGGTGGGAGGATGAAAAAGTTCCAACCTGATGGCTAAGATTCATAATCTTCTACACATGTTTATGGAAGACCCATTTGATTAAAAGCTATTTCATCCTTCTCATCAAGGAAAAGATAAATTATATTCAAACAGGGGGAAATATTTGCTTCTCAGATGATTTGAGAAAGCAGGGGACTGTGAAAAATATCTTGCTAGATAGTGTCATGCATATTGGTGGGTTGCACTGAACGAACAAACTGACTTTTTTACATTAAGAAGGGAAGGCTCATCTGGATATTTTTCAGTATGCGAGAAAATCAAACCCAGAAGAACTGCAAAAGAAGAAACAGCTTATGTTCTCAAAGAAACAGACAATCATGAAACTAAGGGCAGCAAAAAGAATTCCCAAAATTAAACAAATTGAATCAAACTTGACGTTATAAATTTATTTTTTGTCATCCTATAAATGTTGCTGCACATTAATATGATATGCTACAATTTGTTTGATGCATAAAAAGTATAACCTGGTTTTGTAGTTGACTGATCTGCATCATGATCCTGTCAAATACAAAACAAAACACAAAACAAGCGAATTAGTGAAAGGAAAATTAGTTGTCAAAGCATAAGAGTCGTGAAGAATGAATAATGATGTCCAAACAGTAGCAAATTAAACCAAAGCCAAAAACGCTAAACATTTAGATGAGCATTATGACACCAAAAACAACTCTACTTGTACTACTTCATGACATTGTAGGACCACCATGAAAAACGAGAATCAGTGGCTTATAAGGAAAGGCCAATCACATAATGAAAATGGAGAAACATTATTTCTGGGAGAAAACACACCTGAGAAGATAATATTATTTGGAAGCACCTATTTGGAGTGTTCAACCTGTTAGTGTTATGAACAAGTGCCTATGCATGAGTTCTAGAATAGTTTGTTAAGCTAGTTGTTACAAGTAGTTAAGTTGTTTAGAACTGTTAATAGTTTGTTATAGCAGCTGATGCTTCTCTCCTTGCTTGTATAAATGCTGCTCTCTAACTCAAGAGAGATAAGCTTCTTGTTAATAAAGAATTACAAAGATTTCAGTTCATTTCTTGTTTTCCTAGATAGCTCAATTGCTATCTTATCATGGTATCTTTCGCCAATACCTGGGTGTGTTTCTTCCGCTGTTTCTTCTTCATTTCAGTAGCTGCACGAGATTAGGTTCTAAATCGCGTATTCTTGGCATCATGGTTGATTTGACAGTTGATCCCTAGGATGTGTCTCCGAATACTTCTTCCCTGACTCCGGGAACTTCTCAAGGTATGTTTGGCATTCAACACATACCAAAGCATGATACTGTTAAACTCACTGAATCCACATATCATCTTAGGAAGCATCAAGTGGCTTTGATAATTGATGGCTATGGGTTGTTGAGGTTCATCTCGGCCGATTCTATTACACCAAATGAGTTCATTACTAATGCATCTGGACAACTTGAAGAGAATCCAGTATTTGTAGCTCATCGCCAGCAGGATAAACTGCTTGCTTCCTGTCTTTTAACTACTGTGAGTACAGAGGTTCTACCTTCCTTGACTGGGCTTACAATAGCGATGTCAATCTGGAACACTATATCTCGTCTGTTTGGTGCACGCTCCAGTGCTAAGATTTCTTCTCTCTGACATAATCTTCATTCCCAACGAAAGACTGGTTTGACGATTAGGGAGTATCTTGCTAAGGTCAAATCCATTTATGACTTGCTAAATGCTTCGAGTAGTGTGGTTATTGGGCAAGAACATGTTAATGTTGTGTTAGTTGGACTTACAATGGAGTTTGAATCCATTATTGCAATTGCATCACGAGAAAATTTTTCTCTTGATGTTCTTACTGAAATGTTGTTAGACTGCGAGGCTCGACAAAAGGTGTTCTTGAGTGAAGGCATTTCTACAAATCTTGTTCTTCACTCTCGGGAAGGTGATGCTGTTGAAACTGATTCTTGTGGAACTCAGGATGCTAATACTGGGTCATCACAGGGTCATTTGTCTCATGGTCAGTCGAACTCCTATCGTGGTAAAGGCCGTGGGCATAATAATAATCGTCTTCAATGCCAGTTGTGTGGCCGGTTTGGACATGTGGTCCAAACATGTTACCATCGTTTTGATAGAGACTACACTGGCGTGTCTGGGTCTGAATTGTTGACTGAGAATGGCTCGAAGTCCACTGATGCTGTGAACTCTGTTAAATATGTAAAATCTGGTGGACAACCCTATGCTCACACCATAGCCTCCATGCCCTCTCGTTCAAACTTTGTTCCCACTCCAGTTTACTTTCTTTCCCCGTATCCTCCTGGATATTACTCCTTTCCTGGCTTCTCTCCTGGATTTGCCTCTAATGCCTCTTATGGTCCTCATGGTACATCGTCCTCTTTTTTTACACCCATTTCAGCAGCATATGTGTCCACTATTCCAACGAACACTTAGTCCAGTTCTTCAGCATCGACTGCCTCCTTGTGGTATCCTGACACCGGTGCTACACATCATGTCACAAATGATGTCTGTGTTCCAATCAGGTACTCTTTACACGGGTGGTAATTCCTTGCTCATGGGTAATGGTGATGATATTCCAATTACACATGTTGGTCAAGGTTTTTTGAGCTTAAATAGGAAGCCTTTAATTTTACAAAATATGTTGCACGTACCTAACATAAAGAAAAAGCTGTTGTCTGTTTCTCAGTTCACTCGTGACAATGGTGTCTTCATAGAATTTCACCCTTCTGAATGTCTTGTGAAGGATGCTCAGACTCAAGTGGTTCTGCTTCGTGGGAGGCTCACGGATGATGGTCTCTACCAGCTGTTGCCTTGTAAGAACCGAGGTTCATCTGCCTTGGTGAATAATGTTTCAAAATCCACCACTTCTTTGAACTTGTGGCATCAGCGTCTTGGCCACCCTTCGCTTGATACAGTTCGACTTGTTTTGAAGTCATGTAATCTTGCTTCGAATAAAAATGATGAACTGAGTGTATGTTCTGCTTGTATGCAAGGGAAATCACATAAGTTGCCCTTTTGTAAATCTTTGACTGAATATAATGAGCCTTTTCAACTTGTTGTCTCTGACGTCTAGGGACCAGCTCCTGTATGCTCCACTGAGGGATTTCTTTATTATGTCTCCTTTGTTGATGTTTGTAGTCGTTATACCTGGGTGTATCTCTTGAAACGTAAATCTGAGGTGGCTCAGTGCTTTCTTGATTTTGCAAAATTTGTTGAAGTGCAGTTTGGATATAAAATTAAAGCACTACAGACTGATGGTGGTGGGGAGTATCAACCACTTCGAAAATGGTTCTACACAAGTGGAGTGCAACATCGTCTTTCGTGCCCTGGTACCTCGGAACAGAATGGTAAGGCTGAGAGGAAGCATAGGCTCATTGTTGAAACAAGATTGACAATGTTAGCTCAGGCTTCTTTACCTCAGGAATTTTGGAGCTATGCTTTTGTTTATGTTGTTTATCTTATCAATCAATTACCCACACTGTTTTGCATGGCAAGTCTCCTTTTGAAGCTCTACATCGTGTCTTGCCAGATTATTCTTTTCTCAGGGTGTTTGGTTGTGCTTGCCATCCTTTCTTGCATTTGTTTAATCGTCATAAGCTAGATTTCAGGTCAAAAAGTGTGTGTTTCTAGGATATAACACTACTCATAAGGGATATAAATATCTCGATGACTCTGGCAGAGTAATAATTTCGAGGCAAGTTGTATTTGATGAAAGTGTTTTTCCTTATGAAGTATGTAATGTTTCAAGTGTTGCTCCAGATAATGGTGTCTCCACGGGCATTATTCTTCTTGTCTTGCCTGTACAGACATTGCATGCTCCACTAAATTCAACGCGTGCTCTACCAATGCATACTCCACCAGCGTATACTCCACCTGTGCATGTTACATCACCACATGCTTCATCAACTAATGCTCTATTTTCCACAACTAACATTCCTCTTGTCTCTCCTGTACAGACAATGTGTGGTCCGTCAATGTGTGCTCCACCAACCCCTACTCCATCAACGTGTGCTCTACTATTGCATAATCCATCAACACGTGCTCCAACCATGCAAGCTCCAACAATGTGTGCAATGGCCCCCTGTACTGCTGGTCCCATGCCTTTTCCTCAATGTTCAACGTTTGTCCCATTGAGTGAAAGCAACTCACTTTCTACTGGTCCCGTACCATCTCATGTCGTTGTGGTGCACGATGATGATTCTTATAGGACCGAACCAGCTCATGCGCATTTCGGAGCTACTTCAACACATGTAAATAATCAAAGAGTTGGGACCACACCATTAGTTGGAAATAGCCCAAGTGAAGGTCCCATGCAATCTTGTATTTTTGTGAACCTATAACAAATGTCACGCCTGCTCCATTAAGTGGAAATACCCCCACGTGAAGGTCTCATGCACTCTTCATAAACATGTGATGCTCCATTGAATTCAATGAATGCTCAATTTAATTCAACACATGCTCCATTGAATTCAACGCATGATCTTTTTCATACAACCAACCCACGTTATTCTCTAGTTCATGAGAATGATGGACAAATTATTTTGCCTACACATGATTTTTCAGCTCCTAAGACTGATGGACAAATCTTGCCTGCACGTGTACCCGAGACTATTGTTTACCTTCCATCTCGGGTTATTCATAACAAGCATTCCATGGTTACCTGGGTAAAAGATGGCATTCGAAAACCACGTGTTCTGCATGTTCAATACTTTGACGAAGAGCCTCAGTTCATTAAAGAAGCTATAAAGATTCCTCATTGGAAAAAGCTGCACATGAAGAGTTTGATGCTTTGATTGTAAATAACACATGGTCTCTGGTCCCTCTTCCTAAAGATCGTGTACCTGTCCACTGCAAATGGATTTTTAAGGTGAAACGTAATGTTGATGGCTCAATGTCTCGGTACAAGGCTCGTCTTGTTGCAAAAGGGTTTATTTAATGACCAGGGATTGATTTTCATGAGGTTTTTAGTCCAGTTGTGAAACCTGTAACGGTACGAGTGATTCTTACTCTTGCATTGACAATGGGTTGGTTGTTACATCAAGTAGATATTAATAACGTCTTTTTAAATGGAGCATTGATGGAAAAGGTTTACATGACTCAGCCTCCTGGGTTTGTGCAAGCTGGTGATAGTTTAGTTTGCAAGCTACATAAAGCAATTTATGGCTTGAAACAAGCTCCTCGGGCATGGTTTGAGAGCCTTCGAGAATATCTTGTTTTTGAGCAGTTTGTGTTGTCTAAATCCGATTCATCTCTGTTTGTTCGAAAATCTGCTAACAATGTTCTTTACATGCTAGTGTATGTTGATGACATCGTTGTGACAGGAAGTGAGGCAGGTGAGGTGCAATGTGTTATTGAAAAGTTGCATGCTCGGTTTTCTTTAAAAGATCTTGGCTCTCTTAGTTTTTTCCTTGGCATTGAGGTGCGTTCTGATAATAGTGGTCTTATTTTTACTCAACAAAAATATATTCGTGAGCTATTGCATAAGCATGGTTTTGATGATGTCAAGAGCCTTCCTACTCCCATGGTCTCTAATTGTAAGTTGTCAATTGATGCTAGTGATCCCATTGAAGATGCAGCCCAATATAGAAGTATTGTAGGAGCTCTCCAGTACATAGTAGTCACTCGACCAGATATTGTTTTTGCAGTAAACAAAGTCTGCCAGTTCATGCAGTCACCTCGCAATAGCCATTTTCAAGCTGTTAAGAGGATTTTACGTTATCTTCAAGGAACAGCTGATTATGGTCTTCGGTTTAGAGCATCTTCTCGCATGTCTCTGACTGGTTTTGCAGACGCAGACTGGGGATCCAATCCTGATGATAGGTGCTCCACGACTGGCTACTGCATTTTCTTTGGTGGAAATCCAATTTCCTGGAGCTCACACAAGCAGCAAGTTGTTTATCGTTCCACGGCTGAAGCTGAATATATGAGTGTTGCTTCTGCGGCTGCTGACATTGTTTGGATCGAGTTATTGCTTCAGGAGTTGTGTGTGGCTTCACATGGTAAAGCTACCTTGTGGTGTGATAATTCCAGCACTGTTGCGGTCTGTGCCAATCCTGTTCAACATTCTAAGTTCAAGCATGTTGAGCTTGACTTGTTTTTTGTATGAGAAATGGTTGATGGTGGTCGTTTATAGGTTAATGAGGTTCCTTCTTATGAGCAGGTGGTGGATGTTTTGACAAAGCCACTATCCTCTTCTTCGTTTCTCAAGCACAGACATAAACTCTTGGTAACACAACTAAGAGGTTAATAAAGCAGGGTGAATGTTAATGAAGCAGCTAATGTTGAAGCAAATGCTGAAGAAGTTAATGAAGCGGGGTGAATGTTAGTGTTATGAACACGTGCCTATGTATGAGTTCTAGAATAGTTTGTTAAGCTAGTTGTTTCAAGTAGTTAAGTTGTTTAGAGCTGTTAATAGTTTGTTATAGCAGCTGATGCTTCTCTCCTTGCTTGTATAAATGCTGCTCTCTAACTCAAGAGAGACCAGCTTCTTGTTAATAAAGAATTACAAAGATTTCAGTTCATTTCTTGTTTTCCTAGATAGCTCAACTGCTATCTTATCACAACCCACTCCCACCAGAATGAATTTCTGATATGAAAGCAACAATCATTAGAGGTCGGGAGGTTACGGGAAATTTTAGCAGAGAGAAAAAGGCAAGCCCAACGAAAGAATGGACCTTTGAATTCGTCCATAAGTATTGCTTCCAGGGCTTCGATTTCCATCTCCTGCTCCTGTGCACGTAGTCTGTAAACATAATTCAGATAAATGAAATTATGTTGAAGTACACCATGAACCTATCTCAAAACAATATCACATCCTTCGCTCAATTGATTAATTAAGGTTCAATCAATACTAGTAAATGTTAGGTTGATCACATTTCATTCCCTTGGTGCTTTCTTGGGAAGTGAAGTTGTCTTCTATAACTATGTAATTATATTTGTTAGTTCTCTTACAACTTGATGGTTGATGGCCAATGTGTCAGGTTGAACCACCAATTTGTGCCTGGTTTGGTTCCTTTAATAGATTTTACTTTTACCACTTTTGCTTCACTGATATTAGCTTGATTTTAAAATTAAAAAAAAATCATTATAAAGTAAATCTCATGATATTTTACAAAACCCATATATCAAAAACCTCCAGAATGATTGAAAAACAAAGAAAAAAAATTCAACTTTGACCCCCAAAAATTTCCATTGCTGCTGGGGATCTCTGATTACCTAAAAAGCTAATTGATTTGCATTACTCCTAAAAAATGAATAACAAAATTGATATGCAATTAAATAATAGAATTTGATCAGCAGAAACCAATTTTTACAAAATAATGAATTAGAAAAAGGAATTACCAGTCATGGTTATGAAGTTAAAACGCGCCATTTGGATAGAATTCGAGAATATTTTTAGGGTAAATTATATTTGAGGTTATTTTTATTTATTTTTTATCACTAATTTTAAATATATATTATAAGCACGAACCAACTTACTACTGTGGTTAAAGGAAACATTGTTGTTCCTAGAGGTCATTAAAAATATTTTTAGGGTGATTGAGCATTCATTGTTAAATGATTAAGAGTATTTAAAACATATGCTATTTTGTAATCTCCTTAGCTTAATAAAATATATATATACATTAATAAAAAAATAATTTTAATTTAATTTCTAAATTTAAAAATTCAGACTCTTCAAATAAAACTTAAAATATTTATTTTAATCTCTTTTTAAAAAATATTTTTGATTTAAACTTTAAATTTATTATCATTGTCATCTATTCTATTCAATCATTCACAAAAGATTTAAAGAGTTTTTGATTAATTTGACCACCTACAAAATTTAATTTTTTAATAAAAACACAATGAAAAGAATGATATTTTATAAACTGAAGTCTTCCAATTAAATTGTATGACACTTATAACATTAATCGTCTCATCTCAAGATCTCTTTAACACCTTTGATAACTTATTAAGTTGTTTCAATTCCTTCGATCACTTGTGACAACGTGAGTCTTTAGGGTAGCCATTTCAATTTCCAGCTCATCAATTATCTAGCAGTCCATTAATCCATCATCTTGTATAGAAGTCGTTGTGCCCTCTTTTTTTTTTTTTTTTTTTTTGAAAAATGGTTACTTTGTATTAGAATTCACAAAGTACACCACCCCAATGACTTCATTAAAAAACCTCTCTAATCCTAAGTAGAGGAAAAACAGCCGATAACACAAGAAGGTCCAACAATAGAACATACCACTAGAACAGCCGATAACCCAACAATAACCCAAGAACTACAAGAAAAACAGCCGATAACACACCACTAGAACAGCCCGAAAGGACTACATCTACACACATCCAAAAACAAAGAACAAAACCATGCAACAATCACCGAGACAAAAGACAGTAGAGCATATGCCTATCAAAGGTTACTAAACATAGATCTGATCCCTATCAGAGCCAACCAAACAGCAAAGGAACGGGACTACGAACAACTCCAAAACACTCGAATCCATCGCGGGCCATAGCGAAACAACGACATAGATCTATACTAGCTCTGCCCTTACACGAACATTCTACTAAACGCGGAAAACTCACCCGCTATCTATAACTGAGAGCACAAAGTGCTCCAAACTTAAAGTCACATACTCTTCCAAAAACTGAGAAAGCAACGCCCAAATCCTCACCCACGCGAAGCGTTGCGCTCGCTTCATTGAACAATCCCCGTCCGATCAGCGGCGAACAACCACACCCCTACTGTCAAATTGCCTCAACTTCCGTCTCCTCACAATCTTCTTCATTCTTTTAAAAGCGATACAAATGCAAAAACTTTGATTACCAATCACGATAAACCAGGTTGGGCTACTGGGATTACGCCAATTCCACCATGCATGTTATTACTAAAGAGTCCTCGCCCACTGCTCAATAAATGCCTGAGGCTCACCACGTGCAACGCCAACCTAGATTTATGCCCAACATAATAAAAAATCTGAGAAACAAACTTATTCTCTCTAACAGCAGCCCTCCTTTCCACCTCACGTTCCACTAGCCCCATACTAGTTGTCTCTATTCCAAAAGCATTAACGCTCCTCAAACAGAAAGAACATGTGCAGTTGCTCTATTCAACGCCAAGGCCCACCACTTGCAACACCAACCACACCGAGCTCCACTTTAACTCTCATACCATGCTGCCGCTCTAACGAACCACCAAGGACCACAAACAACAATCTTGCTACCAATATTCACTATCGAAAATAAACCTCTGGCCCGACACCTAGAGCTGCACGTCCACAGACCACCTTTCTCGGGACTAAATTAATCTGCACAAGCCACTACGAAACCAAAAACAACCGCCATAACAACGGTGACTACATGCCACGCTCCTCCATCAACCAAAGATCCATCAACGAAAAGCACAACTCCTCACAAAATTGCTAAACTCCCAAAGGAAACAACACCCAAATAACGGAAACTGCCCCTTCGGTTATGTGGGAGTTTGTTGATCCACCATTACACATTTTAACTAATTTAGTCCGTCATCAAGCATATTTGTGTCTGTACTAACAAATAAATATTAATGTGCTTAAATTAACAAATGAATAATGTTGTGCTTTAGTTAACAAATAAGCACCATTGTTCTTAAATAATCAAATAAGCATTATTGTGATTTAATAAAAAACAAATCACTGATATCCTTAAATTAACAAATGAGTATCGATGTGCTTTAAATAGCAAATAAACACTATCGTGCTTGAATCAATAAGTAAGCATCGTTATATTTCCATACGAAAACTAGCACCACTGTACTTTGATTAACACCTCTTTGCGTTGATATCATATCTCAAAGACTTTTTTTTTTTTGCCCTTTAGGTTCCAAAGCTTTGCCTTGGCTAATCCGGACCTGGGAAAAACTTAATTTTAACATACTTGATTACTAATATATGCAGCAATTAAAAAGGGACGGTTCTCAATTAAATCAATATTAATCTTGATTATCAGCTAAAGAAAATAAGCAAGCCACAAGTTATCTCTTAGTCACGATATGATCCTTCATGCAACGAGTTGAGACCATGAGACATAGTGGATGTTGTATTATATGCCAACATGGGTTTGTTTCTGATGCATGCTGTTAAGAGTGATGCATGAGTTTGTTTTGTGTGCATGAGTTTGTTAGAGGCTGTTAGGGCTGTGGTTGGTGTCATGGGTTTTCTAACCAACCTATGTCTGCACTAGTATAAAGGGTCAGTTTACGTGCTTTATAACCTCTGCATTTTTTAATAAAATGATTACCGAGAAGATTTTCTTTTATATCTCATTTATTGCTTCTTATTTCTTTAGAGAGATATTTGTGATATCTTAACATGGTATCATTCGCCTAATCCTCGAATTGCTTCATCCTTTGTGTTGTTTGTTGGCGTTCTCTGTAGTTTTCTCGTCTTTCTTCCTCCCTGTGATTGCAGATCAAGACTCGATGGAAGAGTTTTCTGGAGCTGGAGGTTATGTAGCTCATTTCATCCTTTCTCTTTCATTGTTATGCTTGTTTCTGCATCTGTTCTAGATCTATGTGCAAGAATTACCTATTGATTGCAAGAATGTTTGTTTCGTGTTGACTCATTGTTTGAAGAGCAAACTAATGGTCCTTTGGTGTTCTTAGATCTAGTTCAGCATAGCTTTGTAATCTGTTGTGATTCTTAGGTACTTTACAGGTGTTGTGTTATTTTGTTTTTCCTGCGTTGCTATTGTGTTTTCTTGTTGTTGCCTCTATAATGAATTAGGCTTAAATATAAAAAAGGTGCCCAACGTATGCCCTTTTTTTAGTTTAGTGCTTAACGTTTTTTTCATTCTAGTTTGGTGCCTAATGTTTCATTTCGTTACTCAAAATAGGGTTTTAAAAAATGGTCCGCGACCTCGATTTCGGCCGCGATATAGCGGTTTCGCCGCCGTCCGAGTTACTTGCGACGGCCGCAATAGCGTCCGCGACGGCCGCAATAGCATCCGCGACGGCCGCAATAGCTCCTGCGATGGCCGCAATCACGGTAAATCTAAAATAACCAAAAATGCGACCACGACCGTGATTTGAAACCCTGACTCAAAATGTGTCACGCCGTTACGGACCATTAGTTTTCTCCGTTAAATGAAACATGTCACAATCTGGTAATTTTAAAATTTTTATTTAAACTTAAAAAATAAATTATATACTTTTTAAAATAGAAAACACAAAATTTGAAATAACCCCAAAACTTTAAAAACCTTCATTTCAACCCATTAACCTTTAACCCCGTCACAGAACCACCTTTCTCTGACCGGTGGTGGTATACACCGCCTCTCCCATTGAACTTAGCAGCAACCGATGACCTCAACCCGGCCCTCAGATCACCCAAAATAGGTCATCATCGAGCTTAATCACAAGGAAACCATTCGGTCGCCCACCTCCAACCTCGGCCACTGCTCGTCGGGAGTCGTCACTGCCTAGCCCAGTGGAAGCGCTGTCCCGGATCGATCATATCCCAGTCATTCACTCGCCTCCAGTCACTGCTATTCGTGGTTGAGTGGCATTTGAAAGTCCAACGAAAAGCCCCTATCACCGTTCAATTTTTGTGATTTCCGGTCGAAACCACCGCCTTTCTGCCATCGAGCTGAGCTCGCCAGTCCTGTCCGACCAAAACCCAACGGGTTTGGTAAGCTACCGTCGTCGAGAGAACGAGCTTGGAAGAGGGGCGGCCAAATAGTTTAGGGGTTAGGGGTTGAAATAAAAGTTTTCAAAGTTTTGGGGTTATTTTAAAAAATTTGTGTTTTCTTTTTTTAAAAATATTAATTTTAAATTTACCAGATTATGACACGTGTCACTTAACAGAGAAAACTAACGGTCTGTCATGGCGTAACCCATTTTGAGTAACAGAATGAAACGTTAGGCACCAAACTAGAACGAAAAAAACGTTAGGCACTAAACTGAAAAAACGGGCATACGTTGGCACTTTTTGTATATTTAAGCCAATTAATTATGTAGTTGCTAGTTCGAACGTTACTACGGTTTATCATATTCCCAAACAAGGTGTTGTTAAGATATCCGATAGCACTTATCTTCTTTGGAAACATCAAGTGACTCTTATAATTCATGGTTATGGTTTGTTTAAGTTCATCTTTGAAGATAGTGTTCCTCCGATTGAGTGGATCACGAATGAATCAGGACAAGTTGAGGAGAATTCGACGTTTACAATGTATCGACAACAATATAAGATACTAGAGTCTTGGCTTCTATTGTGACACCCTCTACCCTGACACGTAGGCTGACATGGATATTCTGAGTGCCTATTAGATTACGAAGTGAATTAGACAAACTCAACCTAATCATTCGTACTAAGAGAAAACAAATATGAGCAAATATACAACACACAATGTATCATAACAAGATTTTCACAAAATCGTGTTGTCAACAAACATATAATTAAACATTATGAAGAAGACGAAATCATACAACTTAGGGGTAAATTAGTCATTTTACATACCATAATTATTTCAACAATAAAGAAAAAAAATTAAGTTTGCCATGAATCATTATTAATATCCAATTAAACACATTTAAATTTTCAGATCAATCGGAGACTAAACATTGACCTAATGAAACATGCAATTCTAAGGACCAAAATGTAAATAATGCAAAAGTTACATACAAGCAGCAAACATGAAATTTATACTTCCATTATGTAATTAAGTATAGTTAAGTGTGACAAACCAAATCTCACCAAATTACGATTTAAAATGAAGTATTGATCAACAATTCAATTCTGGGAGCATTTTGAACCCATACAATCATCTTAGGGTCAAACTAAGACTTAAAAACACTTATGACATTTAATGAATCAAATTTTACCATTTTTCATCGAGCACATGGCAAAGGGATTGATCCTTTTTCTTGGGGGATCGATCCTTTACAAAAACAGTTGTAATACCCCAAATTTTGATTAGTGGCCAAAATATAAGTTTTCAAAGTTTAATGGTTAAAGTATAAAGTTTGTAAAATTTCAAGGGCCAAAAATGTAATTTTTAAAAGTTGTATATTTCGGTCTTTAAATTTATAGTTTATTCCGAAATTGATGTTTCTGTGGGAATCATAATTTTGATTCGGGATTTTGTATTAAAAGCTATAAGGCAGTAAAGTCCCGCCTCTTGGACGATCGACACATTCTGTACAGAAATTTTGTTTCCTTTTTTCAGATATTTTGGATAGGTATCCAGTTCTTTCACTTGAACGATTGACACATTCCGTACATAAACTTTGTTGTAAAGTTTCAATCTTTCGAACAACCTATCTTTTGGTGACATTTGCCTATTATTTTGATATACTGGTTTATGACTTATTTACTTTAACCTTTTATGGATGAAATTATTTTATTACTGATTACTAGTATTTTAATTAATTTGTGATATTTCATATTTTATACTATCTGATTTTACAAGATTATTATATTTTTATTACTTTCACCATGGTTTTAAAAGAAGATATGATTTTAAAGTGTGATAATTATTTTTTGTAAATTTTTATTGTAATATGCTAGAACTGATCGTAATGCATAGGTTGAGTCTAGGGGTTACATTCATACCCTAAAATAAATTATAAATCATTTTCAGTAAACATTATGGAAATATTTCATAATTTAATTCAAATGTTTTCTTTTAAAAATATCATACGAGGTTGACTTATCGAGGGTCTTCCTCAATCATTATAATTAAATAGATAAATGCACTCACCTTTACCTCACTATCGAACCTTTAACGATGATATTCTTTTCAATCACGAATTTGATCCTTCGCTTTCGACTCGATTCAATCGAAAGACTTATAATAGTCTAGATAAAATCATGCTTAAAAAACAATATTCAAAGTATATGTTAGTTTTATACTAACATAATCAAAATCCAATAATTAAATCCATAAAATATAATTCGATACTTATTTGATATAAAATCACTTCACCATTCCATAGCAACTTCAACATTTCCAAAGTGACACTTCAATTCCTTATATATTCATTTTCATCATCAAATCACTCAATTTCACAAACCTTACAATTTAGTCACCATTTATGAATTCTTTTAGAATTCATACCAACTTTTCCAATTAACTCAAAATGATCCTTCACCATTTTATTCAATTCAAATCCAATACTAAATTTTCCAGAATAGAAATAATGTATTCAATCTAGTACTTTAACATTTGCAAACTTGTTAATCAAATCCCAAATTTCATAGCCTTTTCGAATTAACCACTAAACTTAACCAAATTTGCAATTTGGCCTAAATCAATATTCTAACTTAAAATTCAACATCCAAATATTAATTTCCAACATATTACACTCATAATTGAACATTTATACATCAATTCCTTAAATTTCTAAAAGCTTACAAAATTATCCCTTTACTTTCACAAGGCTCCAAATTGATTCAAATCAACTTCTAAAAATTGTAGAATCACTCAAATGCCAAATATATATCATAGGAAATTTTTGAATATTTTCCCTATTTTAAACCCCTTGGACGAACCTAATTAGAAAAATAGGACTTGATTTTCATTCAATTTCAAGCATGAATTCAACCTCTTATGATCAAATTCATGCAATTCCAATCACCATACATCAAATTCAACCATTATCCATGAACCTAGCTATGGTCGAAACTTATACATACAATTCTAGATGATTTTAATCATCACACGTGCTTGGAAATTAATCTACAACACAAATAACATAAAAACATCCATTTCTTCTTCAAAATCCAACATATTATTCATGAACCCAAATCATGAATTTCATCATCCAAGCATGTTCTCCATGAAATAATTATACCAAGTGATAGAGAATTTCAAGTAGATTAATTCTCTATCTAATAGCTATAGTCACCCATTTTCGTCCGGGACTTCAAGGGGATTATTTAGTATATATAGTATAGTTTTTAAAATATTTTTGAAAACATATAATATATAATTTTAAAAAAAAATCGATTTTTGAAAACATATATAATATGGTTTTGAAAACATATTTTTTTAAAACATGTAATATATAGTTTAAAAAAACGATTTTTGAAAACGTATAAAATATAGTTTTGAAAACATATTTTGAATATATATATATATATATATATATAGTTTTTAAAATGGTTTTTGAAAACATATATAATATATATAATTTTAGAAAACATATTATATAGTTTTTAAATAAATATTGTGTACATATTATATTATATATATTATACATTATTTATATTATTATTTATTGTTTTATATTTATTATATTAGATTATATTAGATTAGATTATTTATTTATTTAATTTCATTTTTAAAGGTCAAAGTCCAAATTTAGGTCCAATTCAGTCCAAAGTGCAACCCAACCGAGCAAGCATGCCTGATCTAGTAAGCCAGCCCGGTTAAGGGGCTTGACCCAACCCAAAATACAAATTAGGGTTCTATATCAAGAAAGGGCACCGCACGACGAGCGCACGTGGAGGCCACGCGCCAGATCATTTTGAGAGCCGACCGGATTTCTCGGCTCCTGAAACTACAAAAATGTGAAATCAAAGCAAAATTCGAATAGTAACGACGTGCCGAAAGATCGACCACACCTAACACGCCGAGATATTCGGGACCACAACGGTCGGCCACAAGTCTATAAAAGCCTCTAGCGAGGCAATGAAGGAAATAAAAACAAAAAAAAATCATCACCGGAGCAACCACAAAGAAAGCCATCAAGCGAAACAAAAAAACAAGCAATATACCATCGATTGATAAAAACCACTGAAATAAGCAACATTTGACCAAAAAACGAAAGCAATCAAGTCGAAAAAATGAAATAAAGCCAAAATAAAACCTCCACGCAAGTAAAAGGACAAAATGTATCGTTAGTCTCAGCTTAGGAAGAAAACGGCCGTCGAAAGTTGAAAGGGTTCATCGAAGAAGGTAAAAATTTAAATTTTAAAACTCAGATATACGCCGATTTGGTTTTTTCTTGGGTAATCAGGCTTCGGTTTTGTGTTAAGAGGATTGGGAGGAACGTTTTGAGTGATTTTTATTTTTCAGACCACCAGCGGCGGTGGTCGGTGTGGTGGTCCGGGAAGCTCTGTCTTGTCAGGGAGGGTGGCCGACCATAGGTCGGTCGGTTGGTGACAGGATATTTGAGAGGGGAAGGGGAGAATGTTTTGAGAAAATGTGAAAAATGAGTTATTTTTGGGTTAAAAGGGTATTTATAAGGGGGATGAAAGTGTAAATACAAGATTCTTAAATTATTTCCATAGTCCCTGATATTTTGATATGCAATTAATTTTTGTCACCTCTTGTAAATTTTCCTTGAAATTTTAAATTAATTTAATTTAGTCCCCCATTAATTTTTTTTGCAATTTAACCCTCTAATTTTTTTCTTGCATATTTCAATTAAATCAATTTGATTCTTTTTTAAAAATTATTTCTAATTTATATAATTTAATTTAAATTTTATTTTATTCCTTTTATTTTTTATTTACTTTATTTTAACCCTGATACTAACTCTTTGTTTTTATTTATTCTATTATTTAATATATATTTTTGACTCATTTAGTAACAATTTTAATCGGTCAAAAATAATTGATTCGAATCAAATTTTAGTTTAACTTTCAATTTTTGCAATTAAGACAACCGAGAAATTTAATTGGTACCGAAAGGGAGATACAGGGGTGCTAATCCTCCCCTGACTATAATCGACTCCCGAATCCAATTCAATTATGGTAAAATGCAGATCAGGTAAAATTGTAAATTAAAGGTATCCGATCAACCTAAATTTTAAATGATCGGTGGCGGATCTAACACATTAAATTTAAGTCGAAGCTCGATTCTGGGCCCAACCGAAGAACCGTTACAACAACTTAGTGACTCTACTAGGGACGGTAAGTGTGTCAGGCCAAAATTAATTTATAGTTGTCTTTTTAAGCAAAAGTTGTGAGTTTAAATTATAATTTATCTTTTCGATCCTTGTTACTTACCTTTGATTATTATTTTTCAAATAAATAGTTGTACTGATGTTTTTTAATGATTTCATCTTTTTTTAAAAAAAAAATCATTCATCACAGGCTCTATTCCTGAGCTCCAAACCATATTTAAGGGGAGGTCAAAGAGACACCTTTGTGGGAATTTATTCTCCGTATGGGCCTAGTAACCTTCGAGATTCATATACCTTATGTATTTGTGTGAATTTATTCTCCATACAGACATAAGGGAATGTATCCTCTCGAGTTTAACATGGTACATATGAGCTTGTAATGGGCTTAGGACTAAGGGACTGGCAAGCCCAAGGGGGAACCAACAAGGATAAAAGAGCCAACCCTGAAACTCCATTTCAAAACCTAGGCTGCTTGAGTTATTTCTTGCTTTATTTTCTGTCCAAGGCATGCGAATTAGAAATATAAGCGGTTAGGATTTGTTCAGAAAATTAACATGCGAGATAGAAATCATGTATGGGTAAGAAAAAACATGTGGAGTAGGAATTCTTTATTTTTATTATATCAAACATGTCACAATCTAGTAATTTTAAAAAATTTATTTAAACTTAAAAAATAAATTATATACTTTTTAAAAAAGAAAACACAAAATTTGAAATAACCCTAAAACTTTGAAAACCTTCATTTCAACCCATTAACCTTTAACCTCGTCACAGAACCACCTTTCTCCGACCGGTGGTGGTGTACGCGCTCTCCCACCGAACTTAGTAGCAACCGACGACCTCAACCCGACCCTCAGATCACCCAAAATCGGTCACCATTGAGCTTAATCACTAGGAAACCATTCGATCACCCACCTCCAACCTCGACCACTGCTCATCGGGAGTCATCACTGCCTAGCCAAGTGGAAGCGCCGTCCCAGATCGGTCATATCCCAGTCATCCACTCACCTCCAGTCACTGCAGTTCGTGGTGGAGTGGCGTTTGAAAGTCCAGTGAAAAGCCCCTATCACCGTTCAATTTTTGTGATTTCCAGCCGAAACCGTCGCCTTTCCGCCATCGACACTGAGCTCGCCGGTCTTGTCCGACCAAAACCCAACGGGTTTGGTAAGCTACCGTCGTCAAGCGGACGAGCTTGGAAGAGGGGCGACCAAATGGTTTAGGGGTTGAAAGTTTTTTAAAGATTTGGGGTTATTTCAAAAAATTTGTGTTTTCTTTTTTAAAAATATATAATTTTTTTAATTTTAAAATTACCAGATTCTGACACGTGTCACTTAACGTAGAAAACTAACGGTCTGTCATGGCGTGACACATTTTGAGTAACGGAATGAAATGTTAGGCACCAAGCTTGAATGAAAAAAAATGTTAGGCACTAAACTGGAAAAACTTGCATACGTTCATGTCACAATCTGGTAATTGAAACATGCCATTTTTATTATCATTCCGATTGTTATTTTTATTTCTCTAACTTGTTTCCTTTCATTTTTGTTCCTTTTTTTGCATCATTTAAATAGGTGTTGATTTAAAAAAATTGTTCGTTAAAACTCAAATAATTTGCATTAATAGACAAAGGGGTTGTAATGCAAGAGGTGAAAAATGCAGAGGTTCGGCTATGGTCAAAGAAGACTAAGAAGGTAAAGGGGGACAGTCTGCAAAGAAACTATGTGTCAGATCTGGTTGGCTATGCTTCTGTTAGCCTTAAACAGAACAATATTCATGAGTTACGGAGCATTTGGGACAGTTGGAAAAATGAGAGGAAACAAAGATTCTGCTAATGGTACGGTGATATTGCATATCTGCTCTATGTCAAGATTGATGAATCTTTGGTTTGAGCCTTAGTGCATTTTGGAATCAGGGTTACATCTGCTTTACATTCAACCAAGAAGACATGGTGCCCACAATCGAGGAATGCACTACTCTATTGCATTATGAAGGAATCATAATGGACCGGGTCTACACCAAATATATTAAAAGTCAGCCTTTCAAGAATATATTGGAAAAGGTTGCAGGGGTAGATGAAAAGTAGGTAACTGATCGGATTCAACACAAAGACAAGGGAGAAGGAATTGCTTGGACTCATATCAAACAATTAATGAAGAATCATCCTGATGAATGGAAGGTGGTTGACCTTTTTGCACTAGGTATCTATGGCTTGGTTATCTTCCCAAAAACTTTGGGATACATTGAGGCAGCTGTGGTGGAATTATTCAAAAATCTACCTAAGCGAGTGAACCCTGCGCCAACAATCTTTGCCGAAACTTTTCGTTCACTAAACCATTGCAGAAGGACTAGTGGAGGAACATTTATAGGGTGTACACAGCTTCTTCAGGTTTGGATCCATAGTCATTTTTGGAAGACTGATGGGATTTCTTACCGTCGATTCAACACTACTTACTCTCTTTTGGAGGAATTCCTCACACAAAAGTGGCAATAAGGCATTCCGAAGGAGAAATGGTAAATGTATTCATGCACCTTCAAGATAAAGACATAGTTTGGAGAGTCCCTTGGCTGACTTATAGTGACCTCCTTTATCGAAGTGAAGACTCAAGAATCATAATGTTACTTGGGTTATGGGGAGAAGTTGGTTATTTTCCGCTTTTGGCACTTCAACAGTATGAGGCACTACAGTTTGTCCCAGTTACACACGAGATATTTAGATCAAAGTTTTCATACTATGAGGATAACTATAATAAGAAGGTCAAAGATGTATTTGAGTCATGGAAGAAGATATTTCGTGCAGATGTCGTAGCTATTAATGACATACTTACTCTAGATTATATATAATAGAGGAAGCGAAGGAAGAATGACACCATTCCCATACCAGATCACAAGGATACTCGGACCATGGAAGAGCATCTTAAACTTGTTCCTTATGAATTAGAGATAGAAAAGAAGAAAGTTGAAGATGAAGGAAGAGCTGAAACAAAGACTAAGGGAACTCGAAGCTGAAAAATTCCAATAGAAGTTAGATGATGATACTCAAAAGAATCAAGCAGACAGGTTAGAAAAGGAATATAAGAAAGTTTTCTTTGAGTTGGAAGATTTGAGAAAAGGAATAAAGATGATGACACCATTCCCATACCAGATCATAAGGATACTCGGACCATGGAAGAGCATCTTAAACCTGTTCCTTCTGAATTAGAGATAAAAAAGAAGAAATTTGAAGCTGAACGAAGAGCTGAAACAAAGACTAAGGGAACTCGAAGCTGAAAAATTCCAATGGAAGTTAGATGATGATACTCAAAAGAATCAAGCAGACAAGTTAGAAAATGAATATAAGAAAGTTTACTTTGAGTTGGAAGATTTGATAAAAGGGTATCAAGAGCAAGTTCATAACTATTCCAGTTTAAAAAGGTCTTCAGAGTACTGGAAAGGTGAAGTCATCAGTCTAAAAAGGATGTTTAAGGGACAAGATGAAAGAGAGACACTGAAAGAACAATTAAAGACTTCCCAAAGACGTTTGTTAGAAAGCCTACACCAGAAAAAACGATTGAAAACTAAGGTAACAGACATATTTTTGGATCAGTGCCTCGAAACTTCATGCATTCATGCATTCATGCATTTCTGCATATTCTGCATTTTTCTTTTTTTTTTTTCCATTTTTTACATTCACATTAACTAAAAAAATGTCTCATAAAAAAAGGAACAAACATTAGACGTACCACCTCAAGCATTAGACATGCCTCATCCTCACAATACCCGTTCAGAGAAAAAGAAGATGAAATCTAAGATCACTCAACTTGAAGAAAACATGTTAAAGGAGCTAAATAATAAGTCAAAATCAACAAAATACCTTGGATTCCATCACCAAGAACCAAGAATCTTTAGTTGATTAGATTGTTCCAATGCTGTATGGGCTAAATCAAATTAATGCTTTTAGGGTAGGGGCATCTGAAGGGGTGAATGTACCACCTACCTCACAACTAATTATCTCACCTGAAACCTTACCGAGACTTCAAGGAGACTCATATACTGCAAAAGTACAAGCTTCATCTACTACAAAAGCACAAGATTAATCGGTTGTAAAAGCACAAGCTTATGTAACTAACCCTTAAAATAGTCCTAATGATTATCGTATTCCAGATTTTGATGAAGAGGATAATGCAAAGAATATGGAGGAGAAAATTAAGTTGTTAGAAGATCAAATGAAGATAGTTAAGGGAGAAGATAATTATTATGGAGTTGATGCTCTAGAACTAAGCTTAGTCCTAGATCTAATTCTTCCTCATAAGTTCAAAGTCCCAGATTTTAAGAAACATGGTGGGAACAGTTACCCTTCGCTCACATTACCATGTTCTGTCGAAATATGACAAGATACGTGGGAAATGATTAGCTCCTAATTCATTGCTTCTAAGAGAGTCTGTTAAGTTCAACCATCAAATGGTATAATCAGTTGAACCGTTCACACATCAAAACATGGAAAGATCTTGACAAGTCTTTCTTAGAACAATACAAACATGTAAACGACATGATGCTAGATCGTGTCATGCTACAAAGTATGGAGAAGAAACATAATGAAAGCTTCAGACAATATGTACAGTGATGGAGGGATTTAACTGTGCAGGTTCATCTTCCTTTGGATGAAAAAAAAAACAAGAAAGCTCTTCGTACACACTTTGAAGACTCCTTTCTTCGGACATATGGTTGCAATTACATATGGGAATTTCCCTGATCTGATTATGGCCGGAGATATGATCGAGATGACCATTAAACAATAAAAGATATATCAAGGTGAATCAAGCAGGAACACTCCAATGGAGAAGAAAGAATGAGAGATCAACAACATCAACACCTTTAGTGCTAACAAAAGTGTTATAATCTCCAAGTCAAAACCAACTGCAGTTGTACCATTAGGTACTTCTAGACAAGATGTGAAGGAACCAAGGAGGGAAAATGAGTATTTCGAGCCGATTCCCATGACATACAAGAAACTCTAGCAGTAACTTTTTGACACACATGTGGTGTCACCATACCCAGTAAAACCACTAAAGCCCCATACCCCAAGTGATATGACGAAAACACACATTGTGGGTATCATGGTGGTGTCCCGGGGCATGCCATTGAAAATTGCCTCACCTTTAAGAGGATCATTTAAAGGATGTGCATCAGGAATTGTATTCATTTTAATAATTCAGAATCACCTGATGTTGCACAAAACCCTCTACCTAACCACTAAGAAAGTGGGGTTAATGCAATCATCGAGGAGAGGGGAAAGAGAGTTAAAAAAAATGTTTCTGAAGAAAAATATCCTCTGGCCTAGGGATAGAGGCAGATAGTAAGGGAAGGATTTTTTGCACCATATTCTAGAACACTGGAATACGAAAGCGGTAAAATTTGTTGTTATCACAATGAAGAAGTACATGAGGTGCAAAAATGTTCTGAATTTAAAGCCTTGATCTAGCTAATGATGGACATAAAAGAGCTAGAATTTTATGAGGAAGATAAGGACACTCCAGAAGTAGATATTTGTGCTACTGAAGATTCATCTGACAAAGGATTCGGTGCGGGTCACCCTTTGATAATCACTCCAAAGTCAAAGGTGGTAACAACGGTACCAAGACCTTTTGTCTATAAAGAATCAAACAAGTTCCTTTGAAGTATGAATGCCAAGTAAGCTCTTTGAAGGAATATGTCAATGAAGTGGGGCATACTATTGGGAAATACCACTCCCAAAAGTCCAACTTACCCCATAGACCACTAGAACCGTTCAAAAGATATGTACCAGCAGTAAATGATCCAATAAAAGAAAAAGAGGATGTAGAGTTTTTAAAACTTTTAAAACACAGTGAGTACAACATTGTAGAACAATTACGTAGTCTACTAACATGTATTTCAATGTTGACACTGTTACTAAGTTTGAAGGTACACCGAGAGGCACTTCTGAAGGTCCTAAATAAGACATTTGTGCCAAAAGACATTTCAATCAATAAGATGGATCTACTGGTTAACAACATACAAGATGATAATCTCATCTCATTCTCTAATGATGATATTTTTTTTGGAGAAAGAGGTCGAGCTAAAGCATTACGCATCACCACTCATTGCAAAGGGCATACTTTGCCAAGCGTGTTAATTGACAATGGCTCAACCCTTAATGTAATGCCTTTCGTTACTCTGAAAAGGCTACCAATGGATACATCCCACATGAGAACGTGTCAGAGCGTGGTTCAAGCATTTGATGGAACAAAGAGAGAAGTGCTCGGCAAAATAGAGGTATCATTAACCATTGAACCCGCCACTTATAACATAGAGTTACTGGTGATGTACATTATGCCTTCTTACAAATACCTTTTAGGAAGCCCATGGATCCATCAAGCTGGGGCAGTACCATCAACACTGCATCAGAAAGTCAAGTTTGTTATCGGCAGAACTCTCGTAGTCATTAATACTGAAGAGGATATAGTACCTAGTGTGACCACTGATGCCCATTACATAGATGTGAATGAAGAAGCTTTGGAGTTTTATTTTTTATCATTGAAGTTTGTTAATTCCATATTTGTGGCTGAAGGAGAGAAGATTTGCAAACACAAGCTCTCAGAATTCACCAAGATAGAAATCAAACAGACTTTGGGGAGAGGTGCAAAGATAGGAAGAGGCTTTGAAAGTTCTTTACAAGGAAGAGTCAACTCCATTTTTTATATTGTCAAGTTAGATCATTTTGGACTTGGATATCAACCCAGTCATCAACAGAGAAGAAAGGAGATTCAGAAATTCCAAGAAAGAAGAAGGGCAAGATTGATTGGGGAAGAAATTCAAGGAGAGCCAATGTATTTTTCTCCACTTCACAACACATATAGGTTCGATGGTTATGCTTTTGAGGAAGAAATAATGATGGCCTTAACTGATATGGAAGAATCTCTGAAAGACTTAAACATCAATGTTATAAAAACTGATGACACTTAAGACATTGATAGATCTAGAATTCATCCATTACCGTCAAGGTTCTTGCTTAACAACTGGACTGCCGAAGAACTACGTGTGGTTTTCAAATCTCTTTTAGAGTAATACTCAAACTTTCCCTATTTGCCTATACCTGAGGCAGTAGGTGATCTTTTGTAAGGGTTAATGCATTATTTTATTTATATTTCAATAAAAGATGCAATTTTCCTTTCCAACAAACATTTTTTTTTCTTTATCTTATTTCCTTTCTTTCATATATAATTTTATTTCATTTCTTCATTCTATGTGGGATATTTTTCTCTTGCATATATATATTTTTCTTTTCCTTGCCCTTTCAAGTCTTTGGGTCTTAATAATGTGGACAATAACGATGCTGACCCGGAGGTGTATTTTGAATAGTTTAAGTATCTTGGGGAAATTTATGAATGTGACCACGAAAAAGAGTGCAACTTACTATATAAGTTATTAAGAATGGTGGAGAGAAAAGACAAATAAATATTGCCCCATGAGGAGAAAATCGAAGTTCAGAATTTGGGTACTGAAGAAGAAAGAAAATAAGTTAAAATTGGCACAACTCTTTCATCTAAAGCAAGACAAAGCTTGATAAACTTACTTCATGAGTACAAAGACGTGTTTGCATGGTAGTACCAAGACATGCCTGGGTTGGACACATATATGGTGGTTTACGAGCTTCCAATCAATCCAGAATGCAAACCCGTACAATAGAAACTAAGAAGGATGAGACCAGAAATACTCCATAAAATAAAAGAATAAGTCAAGAAACATTTTGATGTTGGTTTTCTTCAAGTGGCCAAATATTTGGAGTGGGTGGCTAACATAGTGCTGGTACCAAAAAAGAATGGAAAGGTACGCATGTGTTTTGACTACCGATAACTCAATAAAACAAGTCCTAAAGATAACTTCCTTTTACCACACATAAACACTTTGGTGGATAATTTAGCCAGAAATTCTTTCTTCTCATTCATGGACGGGTTTTTAGGATACAACCAAATTAAGATGCATCAAGAGGACATGAAGAATACCACATTCGTCATGATGTGGGGGACATTTTGTTACAAGGTAATGCCCTTTGGATTAAAGAATGCAGGGGAAACATACCAAAGAGCCATGGTGACCTTGTTTCATGACATGATACATAAAGAAATTGAGGTTTATATTGATGACATGATTGTCAAAGCACAAACTGAAGATGAACACATTGAGAATATGGGGAAACTTTTCCAAAGATTGAGAAAATTCAAATTAAAGTTGAATACAAACAAGTACATCTTTGGAGTAATATTTGGGAAGCTGTTGGGCTTCATTGTTAGTAGAAGAGGCATTAAGGTTGATTCAGATAAAGTCAAAGTTATCCAGAATGCACCTCCCCCATGAACACAGAAAGAAGTTCGAGGTTTTCTAGGTAGATTAAATTACATTATATCCCAGTTGACAGAAAAATGTGATCCAATTCTTTGCCTTCTTCAAAAGAATAACTCTAGAACATGGGATGTGGATTGCCAGATCGCTTTCGAGAAAATAAAAAGAGTATTTGTCTCACACTCCTGTTATAATTATCGAAACGATTATTAAGTGGGGGACAAGATTTTGAAAACCATGTCATTTTTAATCATTCTCTTTTTAATTGAATTTTTAATTAAAAACAATGCGATTTTAGAAAACCTCTTGTTTCGAATATTTGGCATTCCTTTTTTTTTTAAATAAAACTTACGGTTCGAGGAGTCGCCACCAATATTTGATTAGGGTGTGATTGGGCACCCAAAAACATTATCATTTTAAATAAAAATTAATTTTAATTAAAACAAAAAATTGAGGTCTACGTTACCAGAAAATGGGTTCGGGAGTTGGTTACGCGTGGGGAAGGATTAGCACCCCCACAACGCCCTAAATCGGTACCTAGTCGATTAATTAATGTCTTTGCAATGACTTTCATAAGTTTGAATTTTATTTGATTTATGATCCCTAAAAAAAATACAAATTTTATAACATTCAAAAATAACAAAATAGATTTAATTAGAATTACCAAACCATTAGAAAGATAAAAAATATTCGATTATTTAAAGATAACGAGACCAGATCTTTAGGTGAGTTCTAACGACCTTTTCTCAAGAAATTTAAATAGTCGAATTTTCATTTCCTTTCGTTCCCAAATTTTAAGGTGGCGAGTCAAACTTTTTAGTGACACTGATGGGGATACACTTATAATTTAAAATCGTTGAAAATAGCTTTCTAGTGAGTTAAGAGAAGCTATTCAAACAATTTTAAATTAAAAGGGTATTACTCTTAATTCGGTTATGTAATTAGATCAGGTTATGCACGTGAAGCTATCATGCAAAATACAACACTAGATTAATAAAATGATACAAAGAAAAAACAAAACCAATGTAAATATAGAAAATAAATATAATATATAAAATATATAAAAAATAACAAAATTTGGGGTTCAAATTAAAAAAATATATATATAAATGACTTTAAAAAATGCTAATACCCTACGAAATGAATTCATAAAAAAATGAACGCAAAACTTAAAACCATTAATAAATATATATATATAACTATGTAACAAATTAATCAATATTAATTCTAAAATTATGCTTACTATAAATATAATTTTAATAATATATACGTGAAACCTATTTAATTGAATACCAAAATAATACAACTACATGTGAATTATCATGAGAATGTAACAACATAATGACTGAAGATAAATGTAAAATAAATTAAAGACTAAAACCATGAATTAAACAAAAATCAAGTCATAAAACATAACTTCTTACATTTCGTACACTAAAATCGAAATAAACCCAAGACTACATATAGGACTAAAATATAGATTTCAAAAGGAGCAGACCCAATGTACAAACAAATGAAAATTTAAAATAACTAGATTCAGGGACTAAAATGAAACATACAAACATTAGAGGTTAAATGTCTAAAACAATAAAAGTTAAATACAATAATGTTGGTTGGGATTGAAATTGAACGCACACGAAATAAAGGAACATGATTCTAAATATGTGAATTTTGATGACCTAAAAATAATTTACCCTAACAAGTACCATGACTAAAAAGCTAATTTACCCAAAACATTTGATATGAAGCTAATTTATCTAAACCTGTTCTATTAGGAAACATTGAACCCCTCTGCCGCTCAGCTTCACTCTAATCCAGCCCCCACGCACAACGTCCTGATGACCTAAACCGACACAACATGACCCATGACCCTCACCTCACGGCTGCCTCTCTCTTCCACACAACCACCTAGACCGACCCTCGCCCTACGCTCGTCTAAACTCTAAACCAAACCTCAAAACAGAAAAAGCAAGATCAAAGATTGGCCAAGAACTCTGACCTCTTCAATCACCATCGGCAAATGCTCCGACGATGCGAACCCAACAACCAAGGTAACATTACCACTCCCTTTACATTATTTTTACTTATGGAAACTCTATAAAACGAAAGTGGAAAATGAAAATCTCTCGAACTCTTTCTTTTACTATTTTTGAAATGATACAAACACACACACAAAGAAGAACTAGAAAACGGAAAGAAAGTAAAATCAGAATACCTCAAAATCCCTATATTTCTACTACTTTTTCCATTTCAAAAATGGGTAAGAACCCCTTACATCGATTGCTTTGATTCAACAAAAAAAGTCAAAATTCCCCCATTTTATTCGAATGGTTGATGATGAACCTTGTGCAAATTGTTGTCTCCTGGTGCTATTGCTCTGTCTCTTGCTTGAACCCGTTCCTGTTGAAAAATCGAGCCTCCTTTAGTTGTGATGAATATTGTTTTTTTTTCCTTTTGTTACTGTTTTATGTTTTTGATAATCGCCCCCTTCTCCTCTTCGAAAACTGCCCCTTTATGATGCATGTTGAAGTCTTTTTTTCTCTCTTCAGGAGACAAATTTCCATATTTCACAAGATTAGGTATTGATAGAGTAAATGAAACCTGAAAATTCAATGTTTAGGTAAGGTTTTGTTGGATCTTCTTGACTTTGGTTTGGTTTCATTGATTTTGCTTTTGTTTTGCACTATTCAGCCACTGTTGATAATGATAACTTTCGGTGGTGACTTGATGTCTGAGACTTGGTTTGCTCGTGGATGACACCAGCACGTGGGAGCTGCAAATGATGCAAAATGGGTTAGGTCCTGTAACTAGGTCAGATTTGGGCCAAGTTTTGGGCTTGCAATTAATTTGGCTTGTAATTGGACTTTAGACACTTAAATTTGTTTTGGATTGACTTTAAATTTGTATCTCAATTTCCAAAGCGAACACATACGGTTTTAATCCAATTAAGCACCTCAAGCTTTTAAACACAAACTTCCATGATTTATCATTTGAATTAATTCCTCATCGAGCACCAACATCTCCAAATTAATTTTTGATAATCTTCAAGTGAATTTAAATGGTCTGGACAAAATTAGGGTATTACAGCTGCCCCTCTTTGCACGTTGTTGTGAACACAAGAATGTGCAAAGATAAAAAATAACCTAATTTTGTCTGACCGTGGCGTCTTTTTCCCTTCTTCAGTCTTCTTCTTGACTTTCGCCTCCATCTCACGTGAATAAACCCTTTTAATCGATTGTTCCGCTTCTTCATACCCGGTAATCTTTGATTCCCTTCCACATCTGATGATCTGATGGTTTGCTCCAACATCTTGGTGAAAACATCCTGCCCGAAGGTCTTATGGATGACCCGAAGGATTTATTCTCTTGCTCGAGAGACTCACAAATGACCCGAAAGATTTAAGCATCATGCTCGAAAGACTTACTGATGGCTCGAAGGACTTCGAAATTGTGAAATTTTGAAAATCGCATTCTTAATTTTCAAAAATTTCATCTTCTTAAAATATCAATTTTTATTTTCAAATTCATGTGAAAACATCCTACTCGAAGGTCTTATGGATGGCCCGAAGGACTTGTCATCTTGCTCAAAAGGCTTACAGATGACCCGAAGGATTTAAGCATCATGCTCAAAAGACTTATTGATGGCCCGAAGGACTTATAAATTGTGAAATTTTGAAAATCGCATTCTTCGTTTTCAAAAATTCCATCTTCTTAAAACATCATTTTTTTCATTTTCAAATTCATGTGAAAACATCTTACCTGAAGGTTTTATGGATGGCCCGAAGGACTTATCATCTTGCTCTAAAGGCTTACAGATGACCCGAAGGATTTAAGCATCATGCTCGAAAGAGTACTGATGGCCCGAAAGACTTATAAATTATGAAAATTTGAAAATTGCATTTTTCATCTTCTTAAAACATCATTTTTCATTTTCAAATTCATGTGAAAACATCCTACCCGAAGGTTTTACGGATGGCCCGAAGGACTTATCATCTTGCTCTAAAGGCTTACAGATGACCCTAAGGAATTAAGCATCATGCTCGAAAGACTTACTGATGGCCCGAAGGACTTATAAATTGTGAAATTTTGAAAATCGCATTCTTTGTTTTCAAAAATTTCATCTTCTTAAAACATCATTTTTCATTTTCAAATTCATGTGAAAACATCCTACCCGAAGGTTTTACGGATGGCCCAAAGGACTTATCATCTTGCTCTAAAGGCTTACAGATGACCCGAAGGAATTAAGCATCATGCTCGAAAGACTTACTGATGGCCCGAAGGACTTATAAATTGTGAAATTTTGAAAATCGCATTCTTAGTTTTCAAAAATTTCATCTTCTTAACACATCATTTTTCATTTTCAAATTCATGTGAAAACATCCTACCCGAAGGTCTTATGGATGGCTCGAAGGACTTATCATCTTGTCCTAAAGGCTTACAGATGAGTTTACTTCACTACCTCTGGTGAAGACTTAAGATGGTTTGCTTCACTACTCTTCGGTGAAGGCTTAAGATTGACTTGCCCCAATTTCATGTGTGCAAATCCTTCCAAAAGATCGATTCACTTCTTCATCTACAAAAATCTTTGTTTTTCTCTATATCTGATGGTCATCACTTCAGAGTAATGCTTCTTCTGTGGATTAGACCTCTCAATTCTTAAGGGTATGCCTCTCTAAACGCAACTCCTTACGTTTGAGGCTTGAAATCTTCCTTTCAACTTAGGATTTGAACATCCTGCATCTTCTCTTTCCAATGGAATACCTGTCAAAATCATGTGTTTATGCATGAAACACGAATGCAATTAGATGTATCAGTGTAATGCATTATCTTTTATGCAAATGATGTTCTCATGAATGCATAAATGTCGATTTAATCTTCATTTACCTTCAAAGTGGCAAACTCAGTCTTCTTCTACTTGATCACTCTTTCCAGGGTCTACTTCATATACCCGTGTAGCAACTCACAATTTTTCAATTTGCATTTTGAAAGAGCTCTCTGATCTTCTTCTATCTTCTTGTCGTCTTCGTTTTCTATCTTTATTTTGGATAAAGTGTTTTCTCTCTCAACTTCTTGCTATGGTCATGAATATGACTGTGTTGCCCCATTTCTGTCCTTGGCTCAAATTCGCTTTCAGAGTTGTTCTTCCAGGACTCTGCCATTGATCAATGCTCAGTTAATTTGCTTTACAAGACAAGCTTTGCTCAAATTCAAGGTCTGCCCCTGACACTCCAAGTTGCGAGACTCATTCTCAATGACTTCTTGGTCTGAATCTTATTTTCTCATCATGACATGGGTTCAGTCGTGCCCCAACCTTATCTTATACTGGTACAAGCCTTCAAAATGCCCCATCACCTCAAATTGTAAGGCTCATTCTTCATGCCTCCTTGGTCTGAATCTTGTCATCTCAACATGGTGTAGGTTCAGTCGTGCCCCTACATTATCTTATACTAGTACGAGCCTTCAAAATACCCCATCACCTCAAATTGTAAGGCTCATTCTTCATGCCTCCTTGGTCTGAAAGTTATCATCTCAACATAATGTGGGTTCAGTCGTGCCCCAACATATCCTAACTTGAATGTTGTCATTCTGGTGTAACTACACAATAGTGTTGTCAAATAGTTTAAGGGCTTCTCTTCATGTTGCCACAAACACTTAAGAAGGTATCAATTTTTCTAACCAAATATCTTGCATTTTATACAAGTTATTATATGTGCCCCTTCTGAACAATGAGGTAATCTCCTTCTTGATGGGTTACTGACAACGTCACAAGGAAATGTTGCCAGTTCTATCCTTCATCCGTTCTAATCTCTTGGACCATCTGCTTCAAGATTGCGGAATGCTTCATATCCTGGAATTGCGCATTATTCTTCTCCATTGGAGGAACAATGAGCCTCACCAGCTTCAAGGACCTTTTACATTTGAACTGTCATGTTTGAAAATGTTTTCTTCTTTCTCTTATTTCAAAGATCAAAGAATGAAATTTTTTTATAAAACATTGCCCCTTAATTCAGGCTCTCAATCAAATCAAATCATAGAAAAGAGTTCACAGAATATCAAAAGAATCAATAGCTCTTTAATGTTTTCAGGGTTATAGCTCTTTGACAAGTGTCAAAATTGAGGGTTGACTTCAGGTTGGCTTCCTATTTTCTAAGGTTTCGACCACCAGAATGTCATTTCTTTCTTGATCATTGTGAATATCGCAACATGCCTTTCTTTCTTGGCTTGGTATTTTAATCAGATGTGGACAAAATGACACAACTAGCATAATCAATTACTAGACTTTCTAGAACACTTCCATTTCAGTTCTCTGAAATCTTTCATTTGTTCAAGCTTCATAAGCTCGTCTAACAAAGGCAGTGCAAAAATATCGGTCTAAAAATGAAATTTCTGAGTGCTCGTGTGAAATTGACTATAGCAGGTATTCCTTAACTCCCTTAGTCCATCTTTACCGAAACTTCTTATTCATAAAATTGATTTAATTTTCCATTTTCAGGCTAGCTGAAATCAGCTTTATTGTAATTTGCCTTTATCGGGCTAGCTGAAGGATTCATCTCATCACAAAATCTTTGACTTGACAATCACAGTGGAGCATACACCGAATTGCCAGGTACCCGATCAAGGTCATGGTTTGAATATAATTTATTCATAAAGCCAGGGCTTTCGAGTTTCCTCTATGACCAATTGCCTTAGCGGAATAGCTCAACTTTATTGTATACACATATTATATATATATATATATTGTTGGGTATCCGGATTCAATTTCATAAGCTTGTCAAAAAGAACCTGTCATAGTCTAGGTGTTGTTGAAAGTCAGAAAATCTCATCGTTAGAGTTTAATTTCCAAGCAACTGACCTAAACTAGATTCACCTACTCAACTATTCCATCCGTAAAGATCATAATCATCATTGAACTTTCATCAACAAAAGTGTGGTCTATTTAGTTTTGTAACATCATACACAAGATATGCCCCATGTTGTCCGCTCCTGTGCATACCTGAATACCAAGCCTATGGTTCATTTTCTTATGATAGAAGAAGGCTATATCGGTCCCTGTAATAAAAAGGTATGGTGTTCGATTGTATCTTCTGGGGATAAGGTCAAGGTCAATGTTTTATCAGGTTTTAATCCTGTCATTTTGTCAAAGATTTATAACTCTAATCATTAGAGAGCTTTTAATTTAATTGATATTCAAAAAAGTTCAAGTCATAAATTTGATTCAATGTTCACCATCCTTAAAGTAACATGAATTCATTTAAATATCATTACAAAAACTGATGAGAAAGTCCAAAAAAATGTTCAAACAAGATGTTGCACACAACATAAAGTTTCATGATGAATGAAATGATTTTTGCTCAGTCAGGATGCCCCATTATTCCTCTGATGCAGTGGTGTTTGATTTGATCGGGTGCTACACATTGTGCTCTGGTGCCCCACTTGAGCTCGTCATCCATTGTTTCACCAATTCTTGTGTCAACGCCCCATTTTCCACAAGCATCTCTATCTTCTTCAACAGTGGTATACAATTTCCCGTATAATGCCCCAATACCCCCAAGTGAAAATCACAGACATTATCTTGATCATAGTTGTGAGCAGAAGGGTATGGATGCACTTTCACTAGCCTTGGTATGAGGTATTGACCTTTAACCAAATGGGGATACAAATCCGAGATAGAAGTTTGGAACACTTTCAAAGTATTTTTTGATCTTGAGACTTTCTTTGGACGACTCGAGTAACTTGCTGCCCCTTTTCTTTTACGGCTGTGGGAGCTCTGGACGTGACATTCATTCACCTCATTAGCTTTTCCCTCTTGGCCGATTGGACGTTTAAAAGTGACCTTCAAGTTTCCTTTGTTAATTGAATCTTCAATTGACTCTCCATCCAGCATAAGATCCTTAAATCCATTCATTGAGCTTCCTAACATTAACTCAAAGAAAGGAGCTGGGAGAGAACCGTGAAACATACATGATATTTCTTCTTCTAACAAAGGAGACTGAACTTGTTCTGCCACCCCTCTCTATCTTAGGGCATATTCTTTAAAGCTCTCAGTAGCTTTCATCCTTATCCTTTGAAGGTCATGACGTTTTGGGGCTAAGCCTTTAACATACTGATATTGCCCCAGAAAAGCATCAGCTAGGTTGACTCATGTCTTGATCTGTTCTTTGTAACCAGTTATACCATACTAGAGCTGGACCAGCAAGACTATCATGAAAGAAATGAATCAACAAGTTATCAATATTTAAGTACCCTTCCATCTTTTTATAAAACATCCTCAAATGTATTAGGGGACAACTAGTGCCATCATATTTTTCAAAGCTAGGCACCCTAAATTCATGTAGGATAACCAAATCAGGGACCAGACTGAGTTCTCTAACTTCTAACTCCTTGTGATAGGCATTAACAACCTTCATATCTTTAATAGCTTCATCCAACCACTTGAATTCGTCTTCAAATTGCTCAAAATTGACGAGGCTCATTCTTAGGTTTGAGTTAGATGCTCCAGGGAAAATTATCGCTCTTGATGTACCAGTCTGATGAGATTGAATTCCTTTATCCTCCATTTTCTCTTTACCATCCGCTTGTGGTACCAATACCTGAATCATTTGATTCGATGTGCCTTGTAAAGAACTCGATGCTTGATTCCTTGTATCTTGTTGTAACCCGACCAACCGTTCTTGTAACTGATCTTGTGATTTCTTATTAGATTGCTCCATTGCTTCTATTTGCTTGTTCATGATGATGAGGAAGTGGTATGAATGAATGATCTTGTTATTACTGTCACATAACCTCCCATAAGTTGTTTCCATGTTTTCATAATTAATCCATAAAAAAGCTTAAATAAATACATGCAATGCAAATGCTAAATGCAAATACAAAAGGTGTCATTCAGAGTGTCCATCTTAAAACAACTTTTATTGAACACAAAGGTTTCGGTACATCAAACAAACTTTTACAGATAATAGACAACTTCTACTCCTAGCTTTTCTATCTCCTTCAAAAGCCATTTTAACTTCTACTCATGCTCGGGGGTTGAGTTGTCAATCTGCTTCAATTCTCTTGCAAAGCCAGCTAAATCAACCAATTTTTGAGCCGCACTGCTTGCTTGGGTTTCATGACGTTGTCCATTTTCTCTATCTTGAGTGTCGATTCTTGGAGTTGTAGACACTGCTGTTGATTTTTCCTTGTAAGAAAGTCATTATGGTTATGAAACTCTTCCATAAGATCACTACAATCATCTACCATCTTCATCAACTTCTTATTCTTGGCTCTAGTGGCTTCTAGCTCAGCGTCAGCCTCCCGCTTGTGGCGTTGATATGAAATTTCCATATTAGCAATGGACCGGTTCAATGTCTGATTTTTAACTTTATATCTACCCAAATCATTGATAGTTGTATCGCGCCTTTTCTCTGCAATCTGTAAATCATAAGAAAACTTATCCGCTTGACCTTCAAGCACCTTGCAATTCTTTCTCCACTGTTCAACATCATTCTTCAATTTAGCGACCCTGCTATCCACTCCTCTGGGACATTTCCTATGCTGGTAAATTTAAAGGCTTGGTTGATCCTTTGAAAACTATCCCGCATGACTTCCATCTCTCTGCTCAATCTATCATTTTCGCTACTTAAATTACAAATTTGAGCTTTATATCTTGGAAAACTATCTACTTGGATGTCCTCCCTGATACCCTTACCTTTGAACACTTTCGGCTCTAGGTTAATTGGAAAATCAGTCACCAAACCCAGTTGACCTTTCATTTCGAACTCCAAAACTTCACGATCCAAAAGATGTTGGACTCAATGTTTGAAGGCGGTGCAATTCTCAATGGAATGTCCTTGAATCCCGATATGATATTCACAACAAACATTGACGTCATACCAATTTGGATACGGAGGCTGCAAAAGCTTCAAATAATGTGGGGCCACTTCTCAGGCTTCTAACAGTGCATCATACAACTCCTTATATGATATTGGGATAGGATCAAAATGAGAGCCACCTCTCGACTTGGGTTGGACTGGAATTTCTCGCTTTAATGCCCCTGATGTGGGGAGTAGACTATCAAACACCAACGAGTTTTGATTGCATGGCTTCTTTTCATCCTTCTGAACTTCTACGGTTTCCACTATTTCCTTGGTGTTTCCAAATAGCTTGTTGATATGAACAATGATTACGCGTGGCTTCTCATACTGGCTAGGATCAACAGGTTCTAAAGTAGTCTCTTGCATATTTGACACCTCAAGGTTGCTTTCGTCAATCTCTTTCTTTTCTGTCATAGAATTCTCTTTTCTTTTGGACAAAGCATCTATCATATCCATCATCATGTACATCTTCTCTTTTATCTCTCTTATCTCCTTTTGCTCTTCCTCAGCCATACGATCTTTGGGTGCAGATCTTTCCACTATTCTTGAAGCTTTCTTAGGATGTCATTTCTCATCTGTGTTATAGTCTGCTTGATCACGAAACCCCTTATCCATCATGAAAACCTTCTACTATGCTGACCACTCACAAATTGACACCTTTTGATTATGTCATGATCATGCAATGCAGACAAAAAGAAAAACAACATAAAAAACAAGTTAATACGAATAGGATAACAAAATGAAAAAAAGAAGCAATAGCAAAATAATTAATAAGCTAATGCAAAAATAACAATGCAAATACAAATGTACGAGGTGTTAATTCCGAAAGTGACCACTTATAGAACAACCTTCATTTAGACGACAAGAATTCAGTAAGTACACCATGTAGTCAAAATATAAATGTGATGCTTCATCTCTTCATTTCCTTGAGCTGTACTCTTCATGGAATCCAATATTGCACCCTAAAGTTATTGGCGTATTTTATCACCTTTGATAACGTCGGATGTTCTTAAATTGAATCTTGAAATCTTTATCCTTACCTCCGATACAAAGTAGTCATCATGTCTTTATGAAGGGTCTTCTCGTCCTTGGTAAGGCTATATCTATCTTCTGAGTCAGCATCTCAACCTTTGCACCTTTAAAGGAATTCTCCAATCAGCTTCAAGTTTATTTATTCATCGGATGTCCTTCTTCATTGATCGCCTGAACATCTTTTGATCTACCGATTTTAACTACATGGATAAGAATTTCTTGCTTCAATATGTACAACCTTCTTATTAGTCAATCACTTACGAATTAACACTCCTCGATGACATGAGGATGCAAATGGAATAAAATCATAATAACATAGACATAGGACAAAAATGGGTTAGTGTACATAAGATAAACAACAAGATAATAGGTACCGTAAACATCAAATAAAACCTACCCTCACATGTTGGCTACCCAATCATGCTTTAGTAAATCCTACCCAACATGATATCTACCCACATGCTTTGTCATTCACAAAAAATCCTAACTGCATGGTATCTAATTCACATGTTTGTTCGAAAAATAAACCTAACCGCATGCTTTTCTAGTTCTCATACTTTTCGCAAAAATAAATTCGAGGAAAAGGTTAGAATGAGTTTCCCCTTCATGTCTATGGACAGAGATTCAGCATAAGACGAGCAAAGTTTTGGTATCACTAAAAGGGTCCTCGAATTATCTTTTACTGGTGCCCCCTTGGGACCCTCGATCCTCACCCATTATAGGCTTAAAACGGATCAAGTTCAATTCGAGAGGATACATTTCCCTATGTCCATGCGAGGAAACTCAATGTTTCACTCATAAACATAAGGCATGTACCCCAGAGGTTACTTGCTAAAGCCCATGCGGAGAAAAGTAATTTTTCTCACGTAAGCGTAGCGTTCACCCCTACCTAACGGGATAGAGCACAGTTAGAAGGCTCTAAGTATCGAAGGGTTATAGCAACAATGGGGGGAAACTCATAATCCTTTTCCTCGATCCAAGAAAAACAACAAACTGAAGGTCAGAAAATTGAAACATGCAAATCCCACGTTAGTACAACTATTTACTAGTTAATCAAATCACAAATTAAAATGCAAACAGAAAATTCAAAACAAACAAGGGATTAAAAACCAAGTTAAAACAAACTTATAACTTTCATTTGCAAAGACAATTAATTAATCGACTATCGGCCTGACTCTCTAAAAAAATTCCCAGTGGAGTCGCCAAGCTGTCGAAACGATTTTTACCGTCTTAAGGGTGAAAGCGAGATTTGAAAACTGCACCACTTTTAATTATTGATCTCTTTGATTTACTTTAAATTAAAAGTGAATGTGATTTAAAAAAACCTCTTGTTTCAAATATTTGGGATTCCTTTTTAAAAAAAATAAAACTTACAGTTCGAGGAGTCGCCACCAATCTTTGATTAGGGTGTGATTGGGCACCCAAAAACATTTTCATTTTAAATAAAAATTAATTTTAAATAAAAAAGTTTTAATTAATATAAAAAAATTGAGGTCTGCGTTACCAGCAAATGGGTTCGGGAGTTGGTTATGCGTGGGAAAGGATTAGCACCCCCACAACGCCCTAAATCGGTACCTAGTCGATTAATTAATGTCTTTGCAACGAATTTCATAAGTTTGAATTTTATTTGATTTATGATCCCTAAAAACAACAAAAATACAAATTTTATAACATTCAAAAATTACAAAATAGATTTAATTAGAATTACCAAACCATTATTAAGATAAAAAATATTCGATTATTTAAAGATAACGATACCAGATCTTTAGGTGAGTTCTAACGACCTTTTTTTTTAGAAATTTAAATAGTCGAATATTTCCTTTTCTTTCGTTCCCAAATTTTAAGGTGGCGAGTCAAATTTTTTAGTGACACTGATGCGGATACACTTATAATTTAAAATTGTTGAAAATAGCTTTCTAGTGAGTTAAGAGAAGCTATTCAAACAATTTTAAATTAAAAGTGTATTACCCTTAATCCGGTTTTGAAATTAGATCACGTTATGCACGTGAAGCTATCATGCAAAATACAACACTAGATTAATAAAATGATACAAAGGAAAAACAAAACGAATGTAAATATAGAAAATAAATATACTATATAAAATATATAAAAAAATAACAAAATTTGGGTTCAAATTAAAAATATATATATAAATGACTTTAAAAATGCTAATACCCTACGAAATGAATTCATAAAAAAATGAACGCAAAACTTAAAACCATTAATAAATATATATATACCTATGTAACAAATTAATCAATATTAATTCTAAAATTATGCTTACTATAAATATAATTTTAATAATATATACGTGAAACCTATTTAATTGAATACCAAAATAATACAACTACATGTGAATTATCATGAGAATGTAACAACATAATGACTGAAGATAAATGTAAAATAAATTAAAGACTAAAACCATGAATTAAACAAAAATCAAGTCATAAAACATAACTTCTTACATTTCGTACACTAAAATCGAAATAAACCCAAGACTACGTATAGGACTAAAATATAGATTTCAAAAGGAGCAGACCTAATATACAAACAAATGAAAATTTAAAATAACTAAATTTAGGGACTAAAATGAAACATACAAACATTAGAGGTTAAATGTCTAAAACAATAGAAGTTAAATACAATAATGTTGCTTGGGAATGAAATTGAACGCACACAAAATAAAGGAACATGATTCTAAATATGTGAATTTTGATGACCTAAAAATAATTTACCCTAACAAGTACCATGACTAAAAAGCTAATTTACCCAAAACATTTTATATGAAGCTAATTTATCTAAACCTATTCTAACTTTCACGCAGGAAACATTGAACCCCTCCGCCGCTTAGCTTCACTCTAATCCGACCCCCACGCACAACGCCCCGATGACCTAAACCAAACACCACAAGACCCATGACCCTCACCTCGCGGCTGCCTCTCTCTTCAACACAACCACCTAGACCGACCCTCTCCCTACGCTCATCTAAACTCTAAACCAAACCTCAAAAGAGAGAAAGCAAGCTCAAAGATTGGCCAAGAACTCCGACCCCTTCAATCAACATCGGCAAATGCTCCGACGATGCGACCCCAACAACCAAGGTAACATTACCACTCCCTTTACACTATTTTTACTTATGGAAACTCTATAAAACGAAACTGGAAAATGAAAATCTCTCTAACTCTTGCTTTTACTATTTTTGAAATGATACAAACACACACACAAAGAAGAACTAGAAAACGGAAAGAAAGTAAAATCAGAATACCTCAAAATCCTTATATTTCTACTACTTTTTCCATTTCGAAAATGGGTAAGAACCCCTTACATCGATTGCTTTGATTCAACAAAAAAAAGTCAAAATTCCCCCTGTTATTCGAATGGTTGATGATGAACCTTGTGCAAATTATTGTCTCCTAGTGCTATTGCTCTCTCTCTTTCTTGAACCCGTTCCTGTTGAAAAACCGAGCCTCCTTTAGTTGTGATGAATATTATTTTTTTCCTTTTGTTACTGTTTTTGATAATCGCCCCCTTACTCCTCTTCAAAAACTGCCCCTTTATAATGCATGTTGAAGTCCTTTTTTTCTCTCTTCAGGAGACAAATTTCCATATTTCACGAGATTAGGTATTCATGGAGTAAATGAAATCCTAAAATTCAATGTTTATGTAAGGTTTTGTTTGATCTTCTTGACTTTGGTTTGATTTCATTGATTTTGCTTTTGTTTTTCATTATTCAGCCACTGTTGATAATGATAACTTTTGGTGGTGACTTGATGGCTGAGACTTAGTTTGCTCGTGGATGACACCAGCACGTGGGAGCTGTAAATGATGCAAAATGGGTTGGGTCCTGTAACTAGGTCAGATTTGGGCCAAGTTCTGGGCTTGCAATTAATTTTGCTTGTAATTGGACTTTAGACACTTAAATTTGTTTTGGATTGACTTTAAATTTGTATATCAATTTCCAAAGCGAACATATACGGTTTTAATCCAATTAAGCACCTCAAACTTTCAAACACAAACTTCCATGATTTATCACTTGAATTAATTCCTCATCGAGCACCAACATCTCTAAATTAATTTTTGATCATCTTCAAGTGAATTTAAATGGTCCGGACAAAATTAGGGTATTACAATAATGTCTCTCATCCTAAGCAAGCCTTTGTTCCTTTATCTCTCCATATTTGAGAATTCGATGGAATGTGTCCTGGGATAACATGATCAGTCGAGGAGAAAAGAAAGAGCCATTTACTACCTGAGTAAAAAGTTCACCAACTGCGAAGCTGGATATCCACCCATTGAAAAAATTTGTTGCGCTCTAGTCTGGGCCACACAAAGACTCAGACAATACATGCTATACCATACCACTTGGTTAGTTTCTAAATTGGATCTACTTAAATTCATGATGGGCGTGTCTGCTCTCTCTGGAAGGTTAGCCCGATGACAAATATCATTATCTAAATTTGACATTGAATACGTGAGCTAAAAGGCTATAACGGAAGTGCCCTATCTGACTTTCTAACAAGAAGAACATATGAAAACTATGAACCATTAGACTTCGATTTCCCAGATGAAGACTTGATGGCCATATATTTAGAATAAGCAAGTATTTCCACATGTAACTCTTGGAAAATGCATTTCGATGGTGCATCAAATGCGTTGGGGCATGGTATTGGGGCACGGTATTGGGGCTATTTTGGTTTCACCCAAAGGAAATCATTATCCGTTCACTAGAAGATTGAACTTCGATTGAAATAACAACACGGTGTAGTGTGAAGTATGTGTTTTGAGGATTCGAGCTGCTATTGGACAGAACACACAGACTTTGAGAGTGTATGGAGATTCTGCCATAGTAATTTATCAACTCCAAGGAGAGTGGGAAACAAAAGATATCAAGCTAGTGGAATACAGAAAGCTCATTATGGATCTACTTAAAGAATTTGATGATGTCATTTTCCATTACATACCTAGAGAAGATAATCAAATGACAGATGCTTTAGCTACCTTGGCAGAAACATTCAAAGTTGATGGGGAATCTAACATGATGTCAGTCGATATGCAAACATACAAGTACCTGACTCATTGTTATCAAATCGAGGATGTAAAAGATAAAAACCCATGGTACCAAGACATTAGACAGCATATAAAAAATCAAAGCTATTCAAAAGAAGCTAATGAAACTAAAAAGAGAGCAATCAGAAGAATGGTTGCTGGATATGTCCTTGATGGAAAGGTCTTGTACAAGAAAAGTCATGATCTAGTCTTATTAAGATGAGTGGATGCAAAAGAGGAAAAGATGATTTTGGAAGAAATACATGACGGAGTGTACAGAACTCATGCAAATAGGCATATGCTGGTAAGACAAGTTATTAGATGTGGATATTTTTTTCCCACATTGAAGAGTGGTTGCATCAACTACGGCAGATGATGTCACAAGTGCCAAGTCTATGAGGATAAGATAAATGTCTCGCCTCGTCCTCTTCATGTGATGACAACTTTGTGTCTCTTTTCTATGTGGGGCATGGATGTTATCGGAAAAATCCATCTAAAAGCATCAAATGGTCATTGATTTATGCTTGTGGCAATCGATTACTTTACCAAATGGGTGTAGGTTGCGTCATATACTAGTGTCACTAAGTCCGCTATTTGTAAATACTTGAAAAAAGAGATCATATGTCTGTATGGTTTACCAGAAAGAATCATTAGCAATAATGCAACCAATTTAAACAACAATATGATAGATGTTGCATGTGAACGATTCAACATAAAGTATCATAACTCTACAGCTTATCGACCAAAGATGAATGGATCGGTAGAAGCAGTAAATAAAAATATCAATAAAATAGTGGAGAAAACGACTAAGACGTACAAATATTGGCACGAGAAGTTACCTTTTACCTTGTTTTCTTATCGAACTTTGGTGCAGACTTCGACTGGGACAACCCCATTTTCATTAGCATATGTAATAGAGGTTGTGTTGCTCATTGAGGTGGAAATCCCATCACTCCGTGTTTTGTCAGAAGTTAAACTGGATGATGTAGAATAGGCGTAAACTCGATATGGTCAATTGAATCTAATAGAAGAAAAAAGGTTGAAAGCCATTCACCATGGTCAACTATACCAAAAACGAATGATTCGAGCGCACAACAATAAGGTGCACCCAAGAGTATTTGATAACTCCGTAAAAAGACTATATTTTCTGTCTTTTTAATTAAGTTATTATGTGTCTAAAAGTTGTTATCATAACATATTAGTTACATTTAGGTCATATTTGCATGTGGTGGATAAGTTTTGCTTAGGCAAGATTTATTTGGCTTAACTGATCTGCTGAGGAGGAAGGTTCTTTGTTGGCTGTATTGATGTAGGAAATAACGAAGGAAGAATTTATTTGTTGAGACAACAACTATTTCCCAAGGCAAGAGGAAAATAAGAAGATGACAGTGAAGAACATATTTATCTTACCGAGGCAAGATTTATCTTGCAGATCTGACGTGGCTCAATAATTACTTACATCATTTGCCCAGCTTCATCCTCACTTGCCCTTCAATAAATTGACCACCTCCAGCCACCTTTGTATTTTTAGCATGGGCAAGTCAACAAGGGTATTTAGTGAATATCCAATGACATAAAACCCTAGGAATTCCCATTATAAATATCCCATTATAGCATCCCAAAAGAGAAGGAGAAGCAAGGAGGTTTACCTTAGGTGTGGAGTAAGTATATGCAGTATCTTACCTTCCACCATTCCCCACTCGACCGAGCATATGCCCTCCCTAGCAGGACTTCATCGGAGCAGTGGCTAGGTCCTCGAGAGAGGCTAGTACCTGGAGCAGATGTGGTAGTGGTCAGAATGTCACGGCAGAGCTCTATTTGGGAGTGTTTCTTCCATTGTTCTTAAATTCCTATTCTCTTGAAAGTTCTTGTACTTAAAGTTTAAATTCTTGGATGATATCTGCCACACCATGAACTATTTTACTTGGTGTTGGTTATGGTTGTGATGAAACACTATTTTATGTTTTTGAATGAATAAGTTTGTTTATGCTTAATATTGTTTTGTTCATCGTTTTAATATTTTACCTTGACACTGTAAGAGCTTCGAGAGATTGCTTGGTGCCTAGACAAAACATTCCTAGATTTTGTAAGATCTTTTGAGAAATTTTCATTCTTCTAGGAATAGATGCCTAAATTTGAGAAAATTAGGGAATATATACGAGAAGAACGGGACTAATCCAGGATGGTGAGGTTCTAATCCGCCTTAGAGAAAATGAGAGTGTTCCATTCAACTAAAAAGGGTAGTTACTTGAGTAGGATAGACAACGAATGCATTTTATGTTGACGGGTATTGCCGCAACAACAGTTTAACAAACCAAGGGTTGTAGTTCCCGCTGAGTAGTATTGTTGTAGAAACCATCCTTGAATACTCTTGTAATCCTGTCGGGCAACTTAAGTATAGCTCACCAATTCATTATAGGCATAGGATAATTTTTCATCTTAGCAAAGCCAACCCAAGTGCTCCATAAAGAAGTCTACATGTGTGAGGTTTCTCTAAATATATTAAACTCAACGTTTTTACTGGCTTTAATATTTTGATTAGTTTACTTGTGCAATTTTTCCTTGCCTTGACTACACTCTTTTGCATCACATACTTTATAATAGTTCTTGCTTAGACAATACTTTTCCATCAATTTACTTCTCCTAGTATTACTTATTTTTGTTTAGGTAAGAAATTTAGGACTAGTTGGTGATACCTAGTTCTAACTATAACAAAACATCAATAATTCTCATCAATCCCTGTGGAGACGATACTCAACTCACTACATATTACTTGCATCGATTGTGTATACTTACAAAGATTTGCTTGCCTTAGCATATACATTTACAAGTGATCAGTATTCCATGAATGAGATCCCGTACTGAAAAACATTTGGCCAATCCAAAAAGACTTTAGAGAAAAATGGATGCCAAATTGGGAGGGGTCTTATGTTGTGAAAAAGGGCTTTCTCCGAAGGAGCTCTAATCTTGACTGAAATGGATGGACTAGAATTGCCCCATCTCGTTAACTTTGATGCAGTCAAGAAATATTTCTCTTAAGGTGAAAACCTGAAAAGACGCTCTAAGTCGAAGTAAAAAAAATGTTTAGAGTGAAAACCTGAAAGGCCGCTCTAAATTGAAAATAAAAAAATTGAGAAATAAAATGTGGGTCCAAGACAAAAACCCGTAAAGGGCGTCTTGAAACTGAGGGAGGAACCAAGTTGAAAACCCGAAAGGGTGACTTGGGTAATGATCTGAGATGCGCGCATAGGGAGATCCCGAATCAGGGCAACAAAGAATAATGGCATCCAAGTCTTCGAAGACTTAATAATTCGGGAGGAATTTCACACTCTTCCAAACATTGTCACAATCTTTGATTTCCCCTAGACAAAGGCTGCACTCAAAAGTCATTTAACGGTGTGCCAGTTTAAAAGCGTCCATATTATCGAAATCTAGGGCACCTATTTGTATTTTTAAATAACTTCGTTTTTTCATGATGTATGCCATGTATTTTATTTTTTCCACATAAATAAATATGGTCATTTGTCTGGGAGAAATCAACTCCTTAGCATCTTACATTGAATTTAAATAAAAATGACTTACTTGCTTTGAATGAAGATCATTGTATATTACTGCATAAAGATTTCTTGAAAGTTACAGGTGTTTGGAAGTCGGTAAAGGTTCTTGCACCATACTTGAAAGAATGGCACGAATACTAGGCATTGATAAAAAATCAATATTATAAGCAAGGTTGTTTTCTGAAAATTCCTGGAGAAGGTATTAGATCAAAGCTCGTTGAGGATCACATAATCCAAAATCAAGAATCAAAAATTCAAGATTGGGAGGGATCAAGAGACGTGAGAAAAATCAAGACTGACAGCAAGAGATTGAGATTTCTCTCTAAAAATCCTAAAATAACATACTTCACACATACATTTTAGGCATACTGCATTCATAGCATCGCACATGCATACTTTTACAGATTTTTATCAGAGTTAATTTCAACTTCGCAATAAAGGATATTGAACTTGGATAACAATCAAGATTAAGGACAATACAGTCCATCCAAGTTGGATTTCAACTTCACGACGAAGGATATCCGACTCAGAAAATATATTCAATTTGGACTCAAGTTCACAACGAATGAGTCACCCACAATTTCATATTCACAGTGAAGGATATCATGCCTAATAGATCGACTTAACTTCACAGCGAAGGATCATATACAACAATGAGGAACTATCTCAACTAAGGTCATCTAGTCAAATTCCAACTTCACGAAAAAGGGTATTAGGCTAAAAGGAGACGGAGCGGACTTACCGCCTACTCCAGGCATCGAGCTAGATTTCAACTTCACAGCGAAATATATCACACTCGACTGACTCAACTTCATGACGAAGAGGTCAACCACGATTTCAAGTTCATGACAAAGGATATCGTGTTCAAAGACATCACAAGATCGACTCAACTTTACGACAAAGGAGTCACTTGTAATACGACTCAACAATAGGAAGTTCTCTTCTATTTTTAAGTCGAATTTCAACTCCACGATAGAGGATATGCGATAAAAAAGCGTTGTCTACAACACTGAGTTAAATTTTAAACTTAGGGATCAACAACCCTCACAAGAACATGTTTGTTTTCAAGTCCATGTGCACTGAACAAAAATTTGTGTATTTTTGTCTTTTCCCTATTTTCGTTACACAATAATTGGCAAAGAGGGGCAGTTGTAGTCACCCATTTTCGTCCTGGACTTCAGGGGCTTATTTATTATATAGAGTAATATATAATATAGTTTTTGAGAATATTTTTGAAAACATATAATATATAGTTTTTTGGAAACGGTTTTTGAAAACATATAATATAAAGTTTTTTTATAAAAAATTGATATTTGAAAGCATATATAATTTGGTTTTGAAAACATATTTTTGAAAACGTTTAATATATAGTTAAAAAATGGTTTTTGAAAACGTATATAATATAGTTTTGAAAACATATATTATATATATATAATTTTTTAAAACATATTATATAGTTTTTTGAAAATATAATATATGTTATATAGTTTTTAAATAAATATAGTGTAAGTATTATATAATATATATTATTTATAATTATTATTTATTATTTTATATTTATTAGATTAGATTAGATTATTTATTTATTTAATTTCATTTTTAACAGGTCCAAGTCCAAATTTAGGTCCAATTTAGTCCAAAGTACAACCCAAACGAGCAAGCAGACTTGACCCAGCAAGCTAGCCCGATTAGGGGGCTTGACCCAGCCCAAAATAAGAAATTAGGGTTTTGTATCAAGCAAGGGCACTGTAAGGGGAGCGCGCTGGAGTCCACACGCCCGATTGGTTCGAGAGTCGGCCGGATTTCTAGGCCCCTGAAACTGAAAAACAAGAAATTGAAGCAAAATCCGAATAGCAACATCGTGCTGAAAGATCGGCCACACCCAACACCCTGAGATATTCAGGACCACAACGGCCGACCATAAGGCTATAAAAACCTCCGGCCAGGCAACGAAGGACACAAAAACAAAAAAAAATCACCGGAGCAACCACGAAGAAAGCCATCGAATGAAACAAAAAAAAACAAACAAGCAATATACCATTGATCCATAAATACCATCGAAATAAGCAACATTTGGCCAAAAACTGAAAGCAATGCAAGCCGAAAAAATGAAATAAAGCCAAAATAAATCCATCACGCAAGCAAAAGGACATAAACATAGCGTTAGTCTCAACTTGGGAAGAAAACGGCCATCGGAAGTCAAAAGGGTTAACCGGAGAAGGTAAAAAATTAAACTTTAAAACTCAGATTTATCTTGATTTGGTTTTTAATTGGGTAATCGTGCTTCAGTTTTGTGTTAAAGGGGTTGGGAGGAACTTTTTAAATGATTTTTAGTTTTTCGACCACCAGCGGCGGTGGTCGGAGTGGTGATCCGGGCAACGTTATCTCGTCAGGGAAGGTGGTCGGCCATAGGCCGGTCGGTTTGGTGTTGAGAGGATATTTGATAGGGGACTAGGAGAATGTTTTGAGAAAATGTTAAAAATGAGTGATTTTTGGGTTAAAAGGGTATTTATAAGGGGACCAAAGTGTAAATATAATATTCTTAAATTATTTCTACAGTCCCTGATATTTTGATGTGCAATTCATTTTGGTCACCTATTGTAAATTTGCCTTGAAATTTTGAATTAATTCAATTTAGTCCTTATTCATTTTTTTTGCAATTTAACCCTTTAATTTTTTTCCTTGCATCTTTCAATTAATTCAATTTGATCCTTTTTTTAAATTCTTTCTAATTTAGTTCATTTAATTTAAATTTTCTTTTATTCCTTTTATTTATTTAATATTTTTATTTACTTTATTTTAATCCTGATATTAACTCTTTGTTTTTATTTATTCTATTATTTAATATTTTATTACTCTTTTAGGAACAATTTTAATCGGTCAAAGGTAAGTGATTCATATCAAATTTCAAATATTAATTTAACTTTCAATTTTCGTAATTAAGACAACTGAGAAATTTAATTGGTACCGAAAGGGCAGTACATGGGTGTTAATCCTTCCCTGACTGTAATCGACTCCCGAATCCAATTAAATTATGGTAAAACGCATATCAGGTAAAATGGTAAATTAAAGATATTCGATCAACTTAAATTTTAAATGATTAGTGGAGGCTATAACACATTAAATTTAAGTCGAAGCTCGATTCTGGGTCCACCAAAGCATGGTTACGACAATAGCTTAACCCAAAAATCAATCGGATAAGCTTAAAAATAAAATTGAAAATTCTTACCTCATGGATATGGTGGTTCACGGCTTGATGGTGAAGAAGCTGAAATTTTTCTTGAATTTTCTTCATAATTCTCCCAATACACTTGTCTTATACTTAATTAAATTCATTTAAAACTAGTTTACCATTTTACGATTGATGAAACTTAATAATTTCAACCGTGCCACCATAATATCTTCCAATTTAATATTCAAAAGTCTATGATGAACAAATAAAATTCCACTTTCCACCTTTTTCCATGCAATTTTTTATAATTGCAATTTAGTCACTAAATTTCACAATTTCGGTTTAACATAAAAAATCGACCTTAAGTCCACTGATCCATGTTAAATTTCACTATTCTAAATTATGGAAATAATATTTCCCAGCTTTTCCTATCATCCTTCAAATTTTTGTGAAATTCTAGTTCGATCCGATTATCCGAATTCGTATTGAACTTTACTCCCTTATGGCTTTTAATACAAATCCCAAATAAATTCTGATTCCCATGAATGTCAATTTCAGAATAAACTATTTATTTACGGGCCAAAATATATAACTTTTGAAAATTACATTTTTGGTTCCTAAACTTTTACCAAGTTTATACTTTAGCCACTAAACTTTCAAAACTTACATTTTGGTCACTAGTTAAAATTTGGGGTATTACAATTCTCCCCCTTTAAAGAAAATTTGTCCTCAGATTTTTCATATGTATTTAAATACCCAATGCAAAAAGATGAGAAAACTATTTTTTCATGTCTTCTTCTTGTTCCCATGTAGCTTCATCAACTTTATGATTCTGCCAAAGAACTTTTACCAAAAGGATCTTGTTCCTTCTTATTTGAATCCATAAGTTAATATCTTTATTGGTTCTTCTTCATATGACAAGTCTGGTTAAATCTTAATTTCTTCTTGTGCAATGATATGTGAATGATTCAATCGATACTTTCTAAGCATCGATACATAAAAATATTATAAATATTATCCATTTGCAGAGTAATACTAGCTAATAGGCCATTGAACCAACTCTTTTGATGATCTCATATGAATCAATAATTCTCAAGCTTGGTTTCCCTTTTTTGTTCAACTTGTAATATCTTTTCCCAAAATGATATTTTGAAAAATATTTTATCACCAACTTGGTATTTAATTTCTTTTGTTTTCAAATTTGAATAAGACTTATGTCCGTGGATAGCCATCTTGAGATAATCTTAAATATTTTTTTCTTTATCTTTCTCCTAGGCAACCAAATTTATTCAAGAAAGAAAGGCAAACTCTTGGGCATCATGAGTTATCGATGTCGGTTTATCGCGTATGACGGGTGCTCTATTGTATGCCTGCACTCATTGACTATTCACCTTAAAGGTGGGTCCATCGTCTAAATTCTTGATTTCTATTGCTCCATTGCTATGGACTTGGTGTATGATGAACGGTCCTGACCATCTAGATTTCAGTTTTCCTGGGAATAGTTTGAGTCTTGAATTGTAGAGCAACACTTGTTATCCAGAAAAAATTACCTTGGCAAACTTTTTCTGTCGTGCCATCTTTTCGTTTTTTTCTTTGTAAAGGCGCATATACTTGAGCTCTAAATTCAGCAATTTCATTCAGCTCCAATAACCTTCTTTCTCCAGTGAGTTGTGTGTCCAAATTGAGTTTCTTTATGGCCCAAAATACTTTGTGTTCAAGTTCAACAGGTAAATGACATGCCTTGCCATATACTATCCTGAACGGTGACATGCCAACTGGCGTTTTGAATTTTGTACGGTAGGCCCACAATGCCTCGTCAAGCTTTGGTGACCAATCCTTACGTTTGGGGTTGATTACTTTCTCAAGAATATGCTTGATCTCGAGATTAGAAACTTCAGCGTGCCCATTAGTCTTTGGATGATATGTCGTAGCAATCTTGTGATGCACTTCATATCTTTTCTGTGCGTTAGCAATGAATTTGTTATGGAAGTGAGTACCTTCATTGCTGATAATTGCTCGTGGTACTCCAAAACGTGTGAATATATTCTATTGTAAGAATTTCAACATAGTTTTCGAATCATTACGAGGTGTGGCTATTACTTCAACCTATTTGGAAATGTAGTCGACTGCCAAAAGTATATATAGATCACTAAACGATGAGGAGAAAGGTCCCATAAAATCGATCCCCCATACATCAAATAGCTCAACTTCCAAAATGTTTTGCCATGGCATCTCATTTCTCTTCGAGATGCTCCCAGTGCGCTGGCATCGATCATATGAATTATAGAATTCATGTGTATCTTTGAACAAGGTGGGTCAGTAGAAATCAGAATAATGGACATTTGTTGCAGTCCTTATTCCACCAAAGTGCCCTCCACACGAGGATGAATGGCAATGAAATAGAATCTCCTTATGTTCTCTTTCTCCCATGCATAAGCTTCAACCTTGCACTGCCACGTGTACCCTAAATACCAAAAAGAAACAAAAATAAAGAATAAAATAAAAATAAACAACTCGTGCATAATAAAATAACATAGTTTATTTATGTACAAAATGCAATTTTTGGTTGCCTAGGCAACCAAATTTATTTAAGAAAGAAAGGCAAACTCTTGGGCATCATGAGTTATCGATGATGGTTTATCGCGTATAACGGGTGCACTATTGTATGCCTTCAATCGTTGACTATTCACCTTAAAGGTGGATTCATCATCTAAGTTCTTGATTTCTATTACTCTATTGCTTTGGACTTGGTGTATGATGAACGGTCCTGACCATCTAGATTTCAGTTTTCCTGGGAATAGTTTGAGTCTTGAATTATAGAGCAACACTTGTTGTCCGGAAAAAAATTGCCTTGGCAAACTTTTTCTTTCGTGCCATCTTTTCATTTCTTTTTTTTTGTAAAGGCGAGCACTCTCATATGCTTGAGCTCTAAATTCATCCATTTCATTCAGCTCCAACAACCTTCTTTCTCCAACGAGTTGTGTGTCCAAATTGAGTTTCTTTATGGACCAAAATACTTTGTGTTCAAGTTTCACGGGCAAATGGCATGCCTTGCCATATACTATCCTGAATGGTGACATGCCAAGTGGTGTTTTGAATGTTGTACGGTAGACCCACAGTGCCTCGTCAAGCTTTTGTGACCAATCCTTGTATTTGGGGTTGATCACTTTCACAAGAATCTGTTTGATCTCGTGATTAGAAACTTCAGCATGCCCATTAGTCTGTGGATGATATGTCGTACCAATCTTGTAATGCTCTTCATATCTCTTATGTGCGTTAGCAATGAATTTGTTATGGAAGTGAGTACCTTCATCGTTGATAATTGCTCATGGTACTACAAAACGCGTGAATATATTCTTGTGTAAGAATTTCAACATAGTTTTGGAATCACTATGAGGTGTGCCTATTGCTTCAACCTATTTGGAAACGTAGTCGACTGCCAAAAGTATGTATAGATCACCAAAAGATGAGGGGAAATGTCCCATAAAATTGATCCCCCGTACATCAAAGAACTCGACTTCCAAAATTTTTTCCATGGCATCTCATTTCTCTTTGAGATGCTCCCAGTGCGCTGGCATCGATCACATGACTTATAGAATTCATATGCATCTTTGAACAAGGTGGGTCAGTAGAAGCTGGATTAAAGGACAATTATTACACTCCTCATTCCACCAAAGTGCCCTCCACACGAGGATGAATGGAAATGAAATAGAATCTCCTTATGTTCTTCTTTAGGGACTTGTATGCAGATTATTTGGTCTTCTTCAGGGACTTAATTGCGCTCGTTGTGGAGTAATGACAATAAAATAGAGGCCCCTGGTTTCGAGTTACGTAATGATGATGTCTTGTTCTTTAGAGGACGGTTGTGTGTGCCTACATTCGAACAATTGCGTGGCAAGATTCTCCATAAAGCACATTGTAGTTCGCTCGCAATTCACTTGTGTAGTAACAAGATGTATCTACATCCAATCGCATTCTTTGATTGAGTTTAGATTTGTAGACTTGATTCTTTAACTTCGAGCAACATTAATCACTCTAATCCCTTATCACACCTACTTGATTTTTAGTCATGGTTGAAAACCGCTATTCTTTAACAACTTTTGTAGCCACTCTATTGGTTTTTTAACATCTTTTGTAGTTATCCTAGACATCAATAAAAATTTCTCGTCATTATCTATCACTCTATTAGTTTAGATTTTCTTATAAAATTTTAAAATTTATGAAATTAAAACACAAACAATTCATTTTTTTGTAACTTCGAGATTTGTTGAATTTGGATGGTTCGATGTATTTTTTTAAAAATATGAATGGTAAGAAATATTCTTTCAGGAAGATGAATAACATACCTCAAAGTTAACCTCATTAACCAATTGTCGAAAAAGATCAAAGCATTAGAATGTTGAACCTTTTGATGTACTTTTTGTTACTTTTGAGTGTGTTTCATAAAAAAAATTCAAGAAAGAAGAAGATGAGTGAAAGGAAATGTTTTGGTATCAATTTTTTCACGAAAGACGATTGACGACGAGTGGTGATTAGTCACTAGTGACAGCCAGTACAATTGACTGTTTTCTACTGAAATAAAAAAGATAATGACAACTTCATCACATCGTTAATTATTAGAATTTTAGTGGAAAAAATAGAAAAGTATAGTGATAAAATTGAAACTTTTATAATTTAATGACCAACATGAGATAAAATCTAAAGTTGATTAACTAATGATATGATTTACCCTAATATTTAATATATAAGTCTATTTTATAAAAGACAATTTCTTCGAAGTAAACTAGAAATCAATGAATTGTTTTAAAATATATTTTTATATAAAATAATTACTAAATTTATAGTAACTCTCAAAATTCCATAAATTTAATGATTATTTTTTAACATTATAGTGACTATGTTGAAATAGTTTAATAAATATATTGATTAGTTTATAATATTTAAAACGTTATTGACCAAACAGATTATATGAGAATAGTTTAGCAGCTTAGAATGTGTTTTACCCTTTTCTTGTCTGTAATATGCTTGATAAATAAACGCGAATTATAATAATGTATTTCCTTGAAGATAGGGAAAAGATAGAAATCTAGTCGATTTCAATTCAAAGAAGCAAAATTGACATCAAACTCGATCAATACACTTAAATAAACCCCAAATTTTTAACCCTAATTTCTTAAATTCCCTCCCTGATTCAAATCTTACTTTGCAAACTAAGGAAAAATCCAGCCATGGGAAACACCGAGAAGCTCCTGAACCAGATCATGGAGCTGAAGTTCACGTCCAAAACGCTGCAACGCCAGGCGAGGAAGTGCGAGAAGGATGAGAAATCCGAGAAATTGAAGGTGAAGAAGGCGATCGAGAAAGGTAACATGGATGGGGCTCGGATCTACGCCGAGAATGCTATCCGCAAGCGCACTGAACAGGTGAACTACCTCCGGCTCGCCTCCCGACTCGATGCTGTGGTTTCCAGACTCGATACTCAGGCTAAGATGATCAGCATCAACAAGTCCATGGCTAATATCGTCAAGTCATTTGAATCTACCTTGGCCACCGGTAACTTCTCCGTAAAAGTTTAATTTTTAAATCCTTCATCGTCTTTGTTTATTCTTTTGTGGCTAATAAACTTTAGCGCAATTAATAGTTAGGTTTGTTTAGGCTTGAACTAAAGGAGAACAAAAAAAATCTTTCTTTGAAGAATTTTTCTGCATCTAAGATTATTATGAAGATAAATAAAATTTCGTTTTTTAAAAAAAATGAAGTTAATTTTGATCTGAAAGCGTTCAAACTTGAGGGTTTTTTCTTGTTGCAGTCAACTTGCAGAAAATGTCTGAGACAATGGATCAATTTGAGAAGCAGTTTGTAAATATGGAGGTTCAGGCAGAGTTTGTGGAGAGTGCTATGGCTGGCTCCACTTCATTATCCACACAAGAAGGTGATGTCAACAGCTTGATGCAGCAAGTGGCTGATGACTATGGGTTGGAGATTTCCGTTGGTTTGCCGCAGCCGGCTACCCATGCCATTCCAACGAAGACACAGGAGAAGGTTGAAGAGGATGGTTTGTCTAGGCGGCTTGAGGAGCTCAAAGCTAGAGGTTAAAGAAAATGTTGCAAATATAATAGACAATAATATTTCTGATTCTAATTGCAGCGTAAAGATCATATTCTATGTGTACATTTGACTGAATTCGATTTCTTTTCGAATTTTATATGCTGTTTGTTTTTCATATAAATGAGCTGATACCTTTAAATCCCTGTAAGAATGTGGATATATGGGATGCCTGCGTCTATGTGAATGCATTGGTAGAGAGGCTGCCTTGTTGCCATGATGCTTGAAGCTTAAACCTGTGTTAAATGACTATGCTACTCAGACTTGGTAGTGATTATCAATGTCTCTTTAAGGATATCCAAATTCATGGAAAAAATTTATAAAAAATCGAATATACTCGTACAGGATACATGTTCCTGTCCAACACTTGCACCTAAATCCGGGTCAAATACCAAAAACTCTGGATGCTAATCCTAATAAAGGATCCAAAGCACTAGGAGCAAACTTCCTAGCAAAAAGAAAACAAATAGTTGAAGGTTGGTCGTTATAGAGACATGCCTGACCTTCAAAGATTCTCTCAAAGAAAGCAACAGTCATATCTTCCTTTCCAAATGTGGCTGGATGAGCGCCACCCCTTGACCAGTCGGTCCATGTAAGGGTCCGGTTGGCTAAGAGATGAGGCACTTGGATGGTTAACATTGTGGTGAAATAGTGCTCATCCACATAACAAGCTGGTTGGCAAAACTCCTTGAACTTTGGATAGTGTTTGGTGTCCTCAATTATGTTAACTGCAAGCCTCCTGTCAACTTCGAACCACTGAGACCCTTTGCGCCATTGGCTGAGTTTGACCTCCGGTTCCATGCGTGAATCGTACCGGCCCCTCCCGTAAGGTCCGGGATCGTCATACGATTCCAAGAAGCTGTGTTTCGAACTCGATATGTAGTGATAGATTACGCTGAAATTATACAGAGGGATGCAAGATTCCGACAAGAGAATGAACCATTCGTTGGAGATATCGAGCAATGCGTTCGCAAGGAGTCGCCTCTCTGCCTCGCACATACTCATCTTTCCCCACTCCACCATCTGCATATTCAGACAACTTGCAATATCAGCCCAATACCCATCAAAGAAACAGAAGTTAATGTAACTTGATTTGCTAATACCTGACTTGGGATTTGTCTCCCACGGAAAGCAGAAGATGATGGATAGCCAGCAACGTAAGATGGCAATGCATGAACGTATATAGAGTAATGCCTTTCATTCCCCTCGAAAAACTTGTCCCAAAGAGGAGCCAATGGCAATGGCCCTTTAGTCAAGAACATGAAGGCAATCTTGGGGACCCTCATAAAAGGATATTCCTCGATTTGAGGCACAAATGAAGCTCTCCAAAGTAGTTCATTGTCACTGATTGAATGCCACAGGTTTGATGGAGGCCTAATCCATCGTTCTATGGTGTCGGTCTCGTCGAACCATGGGTGTAAACTGGATGGTGCTACGGTGCCTGTTTGCTGGAAAACAAAGAATCGAACCGAATACATACAGATGATCGACAATCCGATCACCATGACAGCAAATAGCAAACAAAATAGTAGGAGTCTAAAAGGCAATGTCCTAGAGATGTTTGTTCTTATTACACAAGCCTGGTCTTTACCTTCCTCCATTCCCAACAACCTCGATTGCATCTTCTGGCTATGTTTTTTGCTCTATAAACCAACCCAAGAAACACCCTTTTTTACGATAAAAACATCTGCAAACGCATCACATACAGAAACGGATAGATCACTGATATAAATAAGCAACGTCTGCAATTTGGGTATTTGAAAAAGAAATTTAAAAAAGGCAATGAAAAGTGAAACCTTTGGATATGGGAGAACAAGTAGAATTCTTGTGTGTTTAGAATGTAGATCGTTCTGAGAAGATGAAATCAAAAATGTATGGTTAAGTCTCAATCTCTGAACCTATTCTCTCGTTGATCTCAACTGATTTCACAGATAATATATTTGGAATTTTATATAAATTTGGGTCACATTTAAAAATATAAAAAATTGGTTGTCAAAGACAACATTATTTTAAGTAATAAAATTCAGGGGGTGCTTTGCTTGGACCTACAAAACAAACTTGCCAAAATGATTGTCAAATCCCAATCTTTATTATTGAAATATAATAAGAATAAACCTTACAACTACGATGAGTAAGTGACAATCTCAAAATGGGACATTGTATACGTGGATTCAGCTCTCCCAACTTACACAGCTATGGTGGGATGAAAAGTTGTACAAAAAATCCACAAATATTACTATCCTTAATACAGCATAGAAAACTGTATCTAAACATACCTCATACTTATTCAATCAAAACATTCTTATTATAAATAGAAATATGTTATACTTCTTTCGGATCTTTTCTACAAATAATTCCAAAACAAGAGAGAAAAATTGCATTTTAGTCACTAAATTCCCATTGTTCAGCCAAATCTAAAAAAATAACTTCAATTCCACTGATCCATGCTAAATTTCACTGATCTAAAATATGGAAATAATATTTCCAACCTTTATCTAGCATCCTTCACATTTTTCGTGAAATTTCGATTCAACTCGATTATCCAATTTTTATACCGAACTTTATCGCTTTATAGCTTTTAATAAAAATCACGTACTGAAAATATGATTCTTACGAAAATTCTTGTTTTAGGACAAACTATTAATTTAAGGTATAAAATATATAACTTTTTAATTACATTTTTGGTCCCTAAACTTTTACAAAGTGTATACTTTAACCACCAAACTTTTATAACTTTTATTTTAGTCACTAACCAAAATTTAGGATATTACAAGGAAACTCCCCAATGAGTTGCTTCTGTGACACTTAGAACCATCGTCGTGAACCGCCTTAGCAAGCTAGCATCTCTTAAGGTCCTAGTTGTTACCCCTTTGAAGCTCTGCTATGGAGGACACCACAAAAAGAGTTCAAGAAGGAAGAAACATAGAAGAATGGTGCAGCCGCCTTTCACTCTTTTCTCTCTTAGGTCACCTTCCAAAAGTCTCTTTAAATGTAGGGTACCTTTAGCTATTTATAGTATGAAATTTTCTAGGGTTTTGGGCCCTAAATTCCCTTTGTACCCAAAGACGTCATACTTTTTACGTGAATGGGTGATTAGGCTGACAAGTGGTCCAAAAATAGAAGCATGGCAATGTGTCACGTGTGGTTAGACAGCATAACATGTTGATATTTATGCTATTTTGTCTTTTCTGCTCCCAAATTTGCTATCCAAAATCGATGTTTCATTTCTTTATCTTTATCAGCTCAACAGTCCTGCAAATCTCCTTATCCAGAATGTTAAAGTAGCCACAACTTCTCCTTAAGCTTTCCTCACCTGCACGACACCAAAATAACAAGACCTTTCCCCTTAGCAACATCAATTTTCAAAAAAACAAATATTCCAGCAAAACATTACCACCAAATGTAACTACATAGCCCTAAATGCAACTAAATACTATGGCATGAGCTCTTAAACAACTAATAACTTAAGTAAAAAGGCATAAAATATAGCCTCTTAAACAACTACATGGTCCTAAATGCAACTAAATACTATGGCATGAGCTCTTAAACAACTAATAACCTAAGTAAAAAGGCATAAAATACAGCCTCTTAAACAACTACATGGTCCTAAATGCAACTAAATACTATGGCATGAGCTCTTAAACAACTAATAACCTAAGTGAAAAGGCACAAAATATAGCTTTTTATGGGGTTATCAACTCTCAAATCAATCACAAGCGGAGTCACGAAGCTATCATAATGTTTTTAAACGAAAGTTATCTTTTTTAAAAGAAAACTCTAATTTACAACTTATTTTGAAAAATTAAAGTAATTTGATTTGGAGTCGCTAGCGACCTTTGAGTTAGGCAGATCGAATATCTAAAAAAATCTTTTTAAAACAATTTTAAAAAATCATTTAAAAGATAGAAGTTGGTCTGCGTTTACCAAAGACTCATTTTTAAATGCATGGAAAATGATTAACCCCTCCCCTCGCCCACAACGTCCAAAATTAATACCTAATCGTTTATACATTGTCGTAATGGACTTTTCATATTCGAATATATATTTAAAATGTGATATTTTATTCTGAAAATCCAACGAGAGTTGTGCTTCAGCCATTTGGAAGTCTATCTCATCGATTTTTCAAATAAGACAATGTTGCCTCTTATTTACGCGGACAAAAATACGCACGACTCGAATATGAATATATTAAAATGAAAAATGACAATCAAATGATTAAAATTGCAAACAAAGAGGTTGAGCACATTATTATTAATATTATTAAATGAAATTTTATTTAAAGAAAATAATAAAATACCAATTCATTTGAATAATTTTACGGAATTGTGTTTTAGTTATTTAGAACACTTTTCCATTAATTATTTGATCAGAAAAATATAAAAAATATATATGAGTATGCATTTTATTAAAAAAATAAAAATAAACTCGATTTTTTTTCAAGATCACCTTTCGTTCTAATATATCGAATTGCGCAACAGCGATTAAGACGGATTTTCATGACCCACTCTACGATGAATTTCCTTGAAAATATATGAGTAATACATTTCTAAAATATACTGACATATGGGTATTCTATAAATAAAAATAAAATAAAATAGTAATATAGAGAGAGAGACAGACAGATGGGTTAAGAAGTATTTAATAAGTAAATATATATAAATGATATAATACATACATACATAAAATGTGCATATATAAAAAATATAACACATCTAAATATATATACATGTTAAAAATGAAAAAAAATCATGCAATCATTATAGGGACTAAATCACGAGAGAAACAAAACAATAAGTATGAAACGTGAATAAACCCCCTGGACTTTAAACATTAAATCAAAGACAGTGACTAAAATGAATACAAAGATAAATATAGGGCTTAAAGCATAAATTACACATTCTCATACAAAGGCATACATGACGGACCAAAATGCAATAATCCAAGAAAATGGACCAAATCAAGTTCATTCAAAACTCGAATGGTTTCGTGCACAATATGACCAATGCGTTAAATGCATGTACACATACCAAACACCAAAAAATTTAAGGGAGCTCATTTTTATATCTAGCTTCAAAAAGAGAGAGAGAGAGAATGCTACAGCGTTTTGCAGGGAAAAGGAGGACCGACGTCCGTCATCGTTCTACGATGGTCGTTCGGCCCCAAACTTCAAGGGTAGATTCACCTCGACGTTGGGAGTTTGGTTCGGACTCCATTTTGCGAGAAGCAACCCTGAACTCCACGAAAAGACCAAAGTCCTTTCGACTCTCCACTACTCCGATCTAGCTCCTCTGTCTTTAGATCGTCACGGGGCCAAGCTATGTAGTCTCTCTTATTGTCGTCTTGCCGCTCACCGTTGGGATTTATAAACCAACCATCGGAGTTGTCACCATTAAGAACTTGATGTAAGGTTCTTTCAGTTTTTCTTTCAAATATTACTTTGAGGATGGCTGACCTTCTCTTCCTCCCTATTTGAAGTTTTGAAGTTGTGAAAGGTTTAGGGTTAGCTTGGCTTGCGGCTTACTGTGGGTGTTTTGCTTTTTGGTTATGGTTGGATTTCTGAGGGTCAATAGGTAGAAGTGGTTAGAAATAGGAGATATTGGCTATGTGATGATGAATGGGAGGCTGTTGTGAGGGGGCTACTCGGTGGTTGTTGCTGAGAAGATAACTGCTCGATGGAGACCTTTCTTGGGTGGGAGCTACCATGGATAGAGTCACTCGGCAAGGGTGGTGGAGGAGGCCTTTTAGTTGGATGATGGTGGCGCGGTGGTGACTGTTGTGGTGGCGGTTCTGAATGTTGCTATAGGCGGCAATGAGTAGAAAAATTTAGGTTCGTTTCTTAGTTTCTAAAAAAAAATTACGGTTGCCTTGGAATCCATGCATAACCCTAAAAGTTTAGGGTTTAAAAGGAGAACATTGACCCATGGAAAGTTTCCACACGGCTGGCCGAAAAGTCTCCTAATTGGTTCATTTTTTGTATTTGAGTATATTCATCCAATTGGGCTCTGAATATGAGCCTGTTGATATGTAAAATCTGAAAATAAAATATACATATTAGGTATCTATTTAATAAAAACCAAATATGTTTTAACGTATATAGATAATTAAAACTAAACTAATTAAATGAAAACAACGTGAAAGAACCAAATATATTTTTTTTTAATCTGAACAAGTGTTCATAATAGAGCTCGGTCAAAAATAAGTGTTTACAACCACCTAAGGGAAAAATATATCGAGCTTACCACATCATTATTCGTGACCTAGTTGACGTCATAATATCCCTATAAAATAGTAAGATAATCAACAAACTCGAATTTCCAATCCATATTATCCTTAGGGGGTGTTTGGTTCAAGGAATGTGGGATTCCCATGGGATGGGAATCCCACATTCCCATGTTTGGTTGGCCGGGAATCTCATTCCCGGTAATGTTTTATTACCAATAGTAGATTTTTTGGGGTATATTACCGGGAATGTCATTACCTCCCTTCCCTTAGGTATTGTAACATTACCGGCGTTTTGGACTAAAATGCCCTTAAATTTTTATTTTTTTTCAAAAATATCCTTCTTCTGTCATTGAATAATAAAAATTCTACGAATATTAAATTACAAATTTATCCTTAAATTATTTTAGATTTACAAAAAAAAGTCTATAATTAAAATTTTATATGAAGTTTAGGGGTTAAATTTTTTTTTACCCTTTAATTAAACATTTTTTATATTTTTAATTTTGTAAAAAAATTATATAAATATTATGAATTTAATTTTTTAAAGAAAATATATAAATATTTTACAATTTGTAATATTATACAAATATATAATAAGGACAATTTGGTCAAATATACATTCCAATAATCTTTTATTTCTTTGACCAAACACGGTAATCTTACATTCCTGCTAAACCAACCAAACACAAAATACAACATTCCCAGTAATCCTATTCCCTGGTAATCTTTTATTCCCACTGGTAATCTTACATTCCGTGAACCAAACGCACCCTTAAGATACTTAAGTAAGTGTTTGAGTGCAATCCAATGTTCACTACTCGAGTTATGAGTATATCTACTCAACATATTCACAGTATAGTCAATGTTCGGTCGAGTATAGTTCATTAAGAACATAAGGCTCCTGATAATTTTAGCATACTACTTCCTTTATTCTTAACGAGTGGCATGCTAGAGTCGTAAGGAATTTTAATATGGATGACATCAAAATTGTCAAATTTATTTAATACTTTTCAATTTTTATTTCAATCCCTACACTTGACACAAAATGTTGATTTTGGATATTTTGTAAATTCAAATTAGTTTAGGGATACCATTTTAATTTACCTATTTTTTAATTTTTTTCTTCCCAACCCCAATATTGCTCATCTTCTCCCTACTTTTTCTTCAGATATCTATGCTAAATTGCTCCTTTGCTCCATTTGCCTTCTTTCAAGGACTCATGTTGCATTTCAAGAACAATGAAAGATTTCCAACTTCCTATTTCAAATAATAACACCACAAGTTTCAGAGATAAATGAGAGGGTATGTATCTAGAGATAAATGAAACTGTGTAATCTCAGTTATGCAAACTAAAATTCAATTTACAAAGATTGAGATTGTAGAATGCCAAATCCAACAAGGAACAAGAAGACAAATCAATGGATCCAAATAACCCGATAACTGAATATCACTCTTCGTGGTGATTTTTCCTTGAGAAAGCGCCTCTGGTGAAACATAATTAATGGATCCAAACAACCATATAACTATATTCGTAAATTCATCCCCTGAACTCAATCCAAAATTCATGATCTTCAACGTCGAATATTTGTTTTTGCTAAAGAACAAGGAATTTTTTTATTTTATATCCCTATGAATCACCATTAACTCCAGTGGCCTGCATGATCTTTCGCACCATCGCCACCACGACAGCCTCCTAGTACCTCATTTTCGCGACAAACCGATTGAACAATTCACTGCCGAAGTAGATCTACAATACTAAGTGAACACCAGTTTGGTCTTCACAAATGTCATGGAGGTCGATCACGTTCGGATGCAACGAAACATTCTCGATGATCTTTCGCATCTCGGGGATTTCATTGGTTAACAACGTGTTAGAGATGGAAACCTAGTATCGTGTCATCAATAACATCATCATTGAAGAAACTCTAATTTTCTTGGATCAAGGTAGCGGCTTCACCGTGGTGATGAATCTTTTTATAGTATTGATGGCAAATCCTCTACATTTTTCACGATCTTCATTACTTCTTTTTTATACATTTTCTTAGAATTGAGAACCCATTTAATTAACTTCAAATAATTACAACTAACAATTAGAAACAAGAAGATTATTGCAATGAAGCAGAGATGTATAAAGAAAAAGAGGGGAGAAGATGAGTTATATTTGTGGTTGGGGAGAAAATATTAAAAAATGATTAAATTGAAATGTTATCCCTAAACTAATTTGAATTTACAAAAAAAAACTCATAATCAATATTTTGTCCAAAATTTAGGGGTTAAAATAAAAAATAAACCATTTTACTAACGATTCATGTCATCAAACTAAGGACATTCAACGTCTAAGTGACCAAAACTTAATAAAACAATAACATAAGTAACCAAAACTTATGTTTTTTTTAAAGGAAAGTGACCAAAACTTAATCCACGTATTATCTACATGAAAATGATGTAATTTTAATTTTATATATTTTACGTGTCACATCAGCAAACCATTAAAGGTTTAACGGCTGTTAACCTTTAGTGACCACATCTTAATTAAAAAGAAAAGAAATAGACCAAATCTTGTATTATTTGAATTTAGTGAGGAAAAGTTTATAAAATTCAAACGAAAGTGACCATTTATGTAGTTTACCCTTTTAATTTTCATGATTTGACTTAATAAAAATTGATCAAATATATCGCTAATGAAGTTCGATTCATTTTATAATCGTATATTTTTTTGATTAATCTGTGGTAAATACAAGGCAATATTTGTTCAAATATAACTATGAACCATTTAACATTGAACGCTCACACCCCTTACATTCATGGTGCACGAACCCGGGACGTAAAGGAATAGCAACAATTACGTATACTTTGCTTAATTTTTAGATTTTATTATTGGATTATCCTCGTATTATCCAATAATTTCTCCTCTAAACTAGTGAAGAAATACACCACCAGCTAAGACTAGTTTATAAGATATACATCCACATAAAGTGAGGAGCTAGTGATGATGGAGGAGCTAGTGATGAAGGTAATGACACTTATGGTGATAATTATAGCACATGATCATATAATCTAGAGGCTCATTTGAGTTATTTTTCTGAGATTAGATAGATCTTATTAGGTTGTTAAATTCCACTAAGCTAGGGTGATATTGATCACTACTATGGCGAGTTGTTTATGACATTAATTATTTGGCAACTTGATCGGTAGAATAGTCGAGTTGATTATGAAATTAATTACTTTTATGGTATAGTACATATGGTCCCGACTATAGTGTATTGTCTTGTTAAGTCTTCTGGCTATTAAAAACTATAATTATATGGTTATAGAGCGTTGTTTTGTTGAGTCTCGACTATTGAAAGTTACAAATGGTCACCCGATTATTTATATGTTTTAAACTCATCTTTTTGAATTGGACGTTAACATATTGATTGGGTTTGAGCTATATTTTATGGACTAACTCTTTGTTTATATTATGCTATCGAGTAAGTGCTTGAAAGAAACGAAAGTATCAATAGACATCATTAAAATGTGATTTTATCATCTCTCAACCAGCATATTAACGTCCAACTCAGATAGTCCTTATTTTTTTAATGAAAAAAGACGGGCTTGGAACATATGAAAAATGATGTGACCATTTTGTAAATTTTAATAATCATGGTAATCAACAAAACAACTCTTTATAATCGGAGATCATTTCGTCACTTTTAATAGTCAAGTGACTCAACAAAGCAACACCATATAATCGGTGAGTCATTTTGATATTTTACTCTTATTTTTAACCGCATAATTTTGTGTCGTTGTGCGGTTTCTATCAAATCTAATAAGATCAAATCGAATCAAGTTGGATCATGAGTTTGGAATAAAATAAGTCTGGTGTTTAGCCCAACCCAAAGCAGAAAAATAGTTTATTCACAAAATTTACAAATTTATTGTGCTTCCATGTTGATAATAAAGATAAAGGGAGATGGAAAAAGGGGATCGTTGTTTCTCAGACATGGTAGCCTTTAATAGTGAAGCCTCTTCCAATGATCTCTCCCCCATAGAACCAGGCGTAGCACTCAACTCCAATCAAGGCAGCCATGCTTGCATTCTCTATGTTCCATGCTTCCCTTGTTTTCAAAAACTCTTTAAGACAATTAAGCTCTTTCCAGAACGCCTCGTACCTTCTCGGAATACTGCATGCATTTTCATCAACCCCATACATCAAACTATTACCTTTTTTTAATTAATTTAAGGTAGAATCTATTCAAAGATAACTCTCAACTATTTGACATTGAACATTCATACCCCCTGACATTCATGATGTTCGAACTCGATACCTCAAATAATAACACAACTTCTTTACCACCGAGATTGCTTAATTCATGCCAAACCATTAACTTTAGTATATGTTCTTGCATATATATACATGTCACATGCAGCTTATTAAAGGAATACCTAAAATTATAGTATTGGATGGATCATTCTTGGATGCAGTTGCAACATCTAAAAATTACAAATTTTCATATAGTTTAGATATTTTCTTTTATTGGTTAATTTCTTACCTCCAGAATTTTATAATTTTGCACCGCTATTAGTGGTGGACGCACTCATGGCTAAGGGTGAGCACATGCCCACCCTGAAATCCGGATTTTCTTTGATTAGTCACTTATTTTATTGATGGTATTCATCCTGAAATTTTATTGTGCCCACCCTGAAATCTGAATTTTCTTCAATTAGTGAGCTATTTTTTTGATGGTTCCACCCTAAAATTTTATTTATGCTTACCTCATTCAAAAAATTTATATTGTTAATATATATGTCTATCCTAAAAAAAATATTTATGGATCCGTCACTAACCATTACATTTTTAATATTACCGTACTCTTGACCTAAAATCTTGTGACGTACTTGACTATAGTGGGAATTTGGAAGAAAGTACCTGGCAAGTCGAGTATAAAACAGTTGTTTTTCCAACATTTGACATGTTTCTATGTTGGAGGGTTCCTTGATGTAGGTATTGTTTTTTTCCATCAGCTCCTTGTAGTAAGAAGTTCCATTCTTGGTCATAAACTCTGAAATCTGAGCAGCCTTTGTCTGGAACTGTTGAAGCCTTGACGCCATGGAGATTACCTTGAAATAAGAATCAACAAAAATCATGCCTTTGGAATGTCAACACATGTCTGCAACTCTAAATAGTACCAAATATATAATAACAGACAACATTCTACTTTCTTAGCTTTTTCTTTTTTCCTATGTAAAGCATGAATCAACAAACAGCCATTTTTGGAGAATTTGGAATAAGTAACAAAGTAAGCAAAATTACCCTTTGGATGAAATGATTTGCTTTTCTCTTGTTCTAGTTTTTGGCCAAAATCTGAAGCCTCAACCGTGTGATATTTGAAGGGCTGACTCCACTGATATGAAGCCATGGAAATAGGGGAAGCTTAGTTGTTTGCCATCAAAGTAGGGGAAGTTTAGTTCTGTACTTTGGACTGGTTTTTGAAGTATTCAAATGGTAATCAAGTCATTTTGCATATAAAATATACTTGAGGACAAATTGTTTAATTTGTCCATGTACTTTGAGTGTTATGAATTCGTTCATTATACCCTAATTTATTTATTTTTAATACATATACTTTTTAAATTTTGTATTTTGAATCTTAAACAAACAATTAAATATGTCAAATTCAATTCTACTAATAATTACTCTATGCTCTAGTATACATAAGTAGTGAATACCTTTTTCCTATAATCATTGCATATCTGATACATTGACATACTGATTTGTACTGAGATATTACACACACTAATTTAATCACTTTGATTTTATAATCTAAAATTTAAAAATTTTAAAAAATAGAATTTCAAAAATTAAACAAGTTAGAGTGTATAGACATAATACAATGACAAACAACAAAATTTGACCTACAAGTAATGCTTGGGGTATATGCACTTTCAATTTTTAATGAATTTTACCCATAACGGAAATAGAACTCAATCCTCAATTTGATGATATTTACAGTAGGTTCATATATACATGCACATTTATACTTGAATTTCAAGGAATGCACAATTGAGACTTTCTTCAACTTTGTGGTTGATTGCAGATGAGAAACCATTTCACCATATCTTTCAAGTGAGGTTTATGGTATTCAAAGCAATGTTATTTGTAGTCTGAGTATCGTTGTTTCCATAATCATATCGATACGCATATCATATACACATTAGCATCGATAAACACCGATACAAGAGCAAAAACATGCATCCATCAATAGGTTACCTCCTTTGATTGAGAAGAAAAAGATACAATTATCTAAAACTGAAGTATGAAGTTCCAAACATGACAAAAGAATCAATAAAAAAAATTGCACTAAGAGTTTTGACAGCTCCTTCCCGCCAACATTTACCTTAAACCTAAGTGGCAAATATAGAACATCCTTTAGTTTTCTTGTAGGAGAGCTACAATCACGTTTTGCTGCTAACTTCAACCCAACACAAATCTAAAAACATCACTCCATCTTCTAGGAGGAAGTAAAAAAGTGGAAAATAACGAAAATGCTGAAGGGTTTTCCAGGGATAGAGAGAAGAGGAGGACAAGACACAAGATAACGAGAATTTAGCTGTGCACATCTGTGAACAGTGATAGGTTTGCATCCTCATGGATCTGTGACAGCCATTTCTTGATCTTGAGACTATACCACATGCTTCGGATTTTGTGAGACACTGGAGTGTGAGACTCATTTTAGCCTTCAATTTGCTGCTTGGATCATCTTTATGCATAGTACATGTATAAGCTGTTTGCAGCAGCACAGGCAATCAAGTTTTCAGTTGGGTGCCATGCTAGGTGCAGCAGCTTTGTCGTGAAATCAAAAGCATTTCCATTCGCATCAACACCGGGAGTATCTGATCCTGATATGACAAATTCAGCACAATGAAAGCTTCAGAGCACAAATCAAGAACTGAACAAAAAATCATTAAACAGTACTCTGCACCAGAAGGTGTCCGAGGAAGAAAATAATGAAAAGGAAACAAATGAACAACAAATCATAACCTCGTCTGACAACACGTGTTATACTGCTTAGGGGCCTGGAAGGCCTTGTGGGAGTCTGAACTTGTCTCCTGGAAAGACATATGGATGTATATAACTACTTAGAGTGTACTTCATTTATCGAATTTTACTTTATTTTTGAAAGGTTACCCTGGAGTGAAACTTTACCTCATTGGATTTTTGCTGGCTTCCAAAGTTGTCGACTCGGTGCTTCCAGGGGCACAACCAAATACACGGAATATATTGCTGAGAGTAAATATATATTATGTTACATGGAATAACATAATGACAACAACAAAAGTTTAGGAGACAGGCTTTTGGATGAAAACAAACCTATAGGAACCCGTTGCTACTCGAAATCCATCACCACTTAGGCAACATTCAAATTTGTCAAAGATCGAATCATTTTCATACAAATCACACAGCTGAAACAATCAAAGAATGCAATAAATAGGTCTGTCAAAGCAAAAACACAGATACGTTAATTTCATCATCTTTTTCAGAACATAGAAATCATACCTTAGGTCGTAAATATTCATGAACCTGGAATGTTGCAACTGGACCTGAATCCATGTTGATGTCCCACAACTGACAACCACGTGACATGTAATCAAGTCAGATGGCAAGTCCTAAAATGGCCATTAAGGACATATCAAATGTATATGATATCAAGGACACCATAAGTTTAAAACCAACTTCGAAAGTCTTACAGCTTAAAAGTATGCATGCAGGTAAAAAATTTAACAAAAAGAAAAAGAAGACACTGATATGAATTTAACCATATTATGAGGGATTCAAATTTAAGTATGTTCAAAGATTAAAAAAAGGTAAAAAAAAATGACATGTGATTGATTCAAACAGTGAACGGGGAAGGAATGCTCAACGGCAACTTTAAGATGATTAAATATATTTATGTTCAATGAATAGAAGGTAACATAACATTTAATCTTAACCCCCACCTGTTTCATGCCTTCGTGATAAGCTCTCTATGGAATAAATAAAATTGTTTGCATATCTGAGTCCAAGCCAAAATGCCAACAAGCCAAATTGTTGTTTCCATTTAATCACATTTGTGTTAAATGTCTAAAAAACTAGAATGTTTTATCCGGCAGATATTTGCAGAAAAGGACCATTGCAGTTTCATGTTTTCAGCATAAGACATTGCATCAATGCGGTCAAATCCTTTCATTGTCTTAATAAGGTGATAGAATTAAGTCGGGGTCGCATAAAATCATTGTGGCATGCTTAACAAGAATTACATCCATAATGTGAAGCTAACGCAATGCAAAGTAATTATATGTCAATACCAAAAACAAGAAAATAAAGCAAAACAAGAAGAGAAAGCAACAAAGCAACACCTTAAGAGTCATGTAATCACGGCTGAGAATATATCTTCCTTCCTTTGAAAATTTAACATCTGAGATTGAGGCAATTATCTCTGTGAAAAATGATCTAGAACCAGGTGCCTCCGGTTCTTCAAACCTGTTGTCATAGAATATTACTTATATTTTAGAAAGAATACTGAAGACACATAGTAAATACATAACCCTCACATATCTGGATTCATAGCCTAGTATCTTAAATTTTTGGCGCAAACCTGAGTAAATTCATCAAAAGAAGCAATCAATGGTATTATACTTACAATTTGGTGTGAGAATCGCACAAAGCTGATTGCCGCAAATCAATGAGGCGAATTGAACCCTTTGAACTACTATAAGCTAGCATATTACAGTGGGTAGGGTGAAACTCAGCTGATGTTATAACCTCTGCAAAGATGTGCATGACTATAGTTCAAACCTTGCTTTCGTGAATTTATTAAAAAGCACTGAAGTTGATTATACTTTCATAAGTGAAAGGAGCAGATGAAAGTACCAACATGTAAGAGACTACTTACCAGTTAGGTCCTCCATGTCTGCAGGCTTTACATCAACAATATTGAAACTTTGACTGCTAATTTCCAAGTTCCAAAGATTTATACGTAGATCATCAGCTGATATAAAAGTTTCCCCATCACTAGAAAATACAAGAGAGGCAGAGAGTAACAGACTATCAGTATATCTTTGCAAACTAATACGAAAGAAAAACACTGCAACAGGATGTGCTTTCATACAATACAAAGTGCATACAATCCTAAAGCTTAAATATCGCCGTAAGGATTTCCAAAGAATTTACATGAATAAGAATAACTGTACTGCAGAAAAATTGTGTACAGACAATTTAACTTCAAGACAAGTACTAGATAATTCTATGATAAAAGATTAGTACTTCTAGATTCAGGTATTTTCCATGAACTAAATAATCTAATGCCTCAAGGGTTGCATGGGACAAAACATGATCAATGGATCATAGAACCTATTAACCAAGTTCTAAGGCAAAAGTGATGTCTTCAAGGCCTAAAACAGAGACAAATAATTTCTGAGGAAAGCTCCATCCATGTCATTAATATTCTATGGTTAGAAGTTCTCCAGTTTTCTCCATGAACCAGTCTTTCATTTCTAAAGTATGAACAGTGTACCAACAGACCATTTTAGAATGACAGCTTCTTTCTTGGACACAACATTAGTTCAGAACAGAATACTATCAGAGGAAATCGAGATTCATTATATCTTTAGTTGAAAAATTAATCCTTTATCATTATCAATAGAGATTCATATGCCTTCAACACAACAAAAGACACAATCAGCGCCAGTTCCAATCAAGAACCTAATAAAAGTTAGCGTCACATTCTCAGGAGATACCTCAGAATGATACTGCAAAGTACTAAAACATATATAAACAAAAATACGATAGAGGTTAAGCAATTATCAGACTAAAACTCTTTTATAAGCGTATTGAAGTGTGGGTTGATGAAGACTTTACATCCATCACAGAAGAATAAGTTAAGATTCTTGATCCTACTAAATATTATCAAGGAAAATGAAATCATACTTCCTCTTCAATTGATTTCCAAATAATCCAGATATAGGAAGCCAGAACACCATAAAATTGAAATAAAGCAAAAGTAAATAGCTACCTGTTATTTGAAATAGAATTGATGTGATAATCATGAGCATGGCCATATACTCTTCGACATCTAGCCACTAGGTTGGTCTCCTGACTTGTTACCTAGATATAGTGAAGATTAAAGGTTTGAGCAGCCAAGACATTTAGACAACAAAAGAAGATGTTCCCGACTATTTGACAACAAAATCCTAACACTCTTACCTAGCAAGAAAAAATAGGAAAAGAAAAGAAAAGAAAGAACAACCAGGTGATCTTCAAAGGACTTGTGTGATCTACAGTCATGAAGGCCTCATCATACAAAAAAAAAATATGTGGCGCAGAAAGTGGTAGATTCCTCGATAATAAAAATAATAACAGAATCTAAAATCTAACAGCATATTACATAAAAACCTTGAAGTCCATATTTATAGGAAACGATGCAAAAAAAATGTAAAAGCTGAATATTGAATATCATTTGTCTTCATCAGCAAAAGGTGGGACAAATAATCATGGGCTTTGTCCATAATTCAGTTTGGCAATGACAGTAAATCCTATACCTTCTTGAAGTACTGCTCTTGGAAATAATGGGTGCAACAAAAGAGTTCACCACCCTACTTTGCACTAGTATTACAAATTAAAAATAAATAAACTATCAACCCCCTAACCTTGAGATTGATTAAAACTCACATGGTTCAATTGTATATAAATATTAATAGCCTAAAACTTCATCACAGTGAATAAAACAAAGATTGTTTAAGTACAACTACCGCAGGTAAACGCAACGATGGAAGGCCTCCTGGTGGGAAAAAGTTATTGCTCAAATTGTTATAGGATCCATCGAAGGAGCTTCCATTCACAAGACAAGGTTTAGGGCTACTTGAACTACTTGAACTAGCAACACTGCCACTTCCTACAGCTTTTGATGGATCCAAATTCATGTCAGAAATTTTCTTGACTTTCTTTTCTTGTACCTGTTTAACCCTCATACAGACAGCAGATAATCAAGTGGGTTAGAAGACAAGGGGCAAAGGTATCCACAGATCATAATATCAATCATCAATGTGCTTAATACCAATGCTCAGAAGATTAGCTAGGATAAAACGAGAAATATCATCATGTTTTACTCTTTTCTAAGCATTTCCTAGGAATCAGTCTATCTATGCACCACTAACTTTGCAGTCGTGTAGCAGATTTATTCAATTATAAATGAATGAGCATCCTAAATTACCAGCCGCTACTTATTGCAGACAGTGTTAATATGGACAATCTACAATCAACCTGAACAAGACAGAGTTAAGATAGTAGTTACAGCACAGATTTCCTTCCTACCTTCCAAAACTTGATGGTTTTATCATTGGTGGAAAGGAGAAAAAGGGCACTATTGGCTGTTTGACACCACCTGATTTTATTGATTTTTTCCTCTATTTCCAAGCTCTTGAGATAGTCAAACTGCATTATCCAAACAAATAATGAGAGGGTTAAATTGAAGAGAGAAAGGGAAAATATTCAGACAAAGATGGAGCAAAAATCTTGAGCCTAGTGGAATACGAGTTCTAAGGTTGTGTGTGCGCACATGCATCATTGCATCATAAAGTAATAAGAGAGCACCTCAGGCTCATGGCTTTGGAACTCCGTCTTGTAACGAAACTCAGGGTGCCGACTAATTGGATAATCCATTATCTCCAGATCTCTTCTTGATACGCCATGCTACAATTGTAGTAAAATAAGTTAAAGTTGCAACCCAAGAAAAACACTAAGGTTAATTAACATCAGAAAAGGTACCAGAACCCACATCCTTTGCGTCTGTCCTCTCAAAGAGAACAACACGACCCCCACGGTCACCAGTAGCAAGATGATCCCCAGTTTTATCAAATTCAATGGCAGAGATAATATCAACTGCAGGAGGAAAAATACTTTCTTAATAACAATATACTTCCAATAAGAGCAATGCTAAATACAATTATACAAATGATCTCTCTCTATCAATGAATCACAACTCTCAGTCTCTGTTCTCTTCACATAATTTTTATTTTCTAGACATCTTCTTTCCCTCTGAGAGGAAAAAAGGGGATTAATATGTGATAAATATAAACTATTTCTGTAATGCCTAACATGAAGAATCCACAACATTGTAATGCATATTCTCTTTGCCATTGCATCACACAATTATTCTGCCAAGCTTAAGAAAAATGTAACTGTGGCAATAACAAGCTTAATTTGGAAAGACAAGAAGAATGAAAATTGAACTACCACACAACTAGTAAGAAGCACTACGATTATATGAAAGTCCAAAATAATTCCTTTCCAAAAAAATCCAGGCCAGAGACTCTGATTCATTATATTTCAAGAACTCAAAGTAGAAATCTGCAATATTTAGCTACACTTCAGTTATTGTTGATCGATCGATAGATGATAGATAACTGTCCATTCAACCAGAATCAACAGAAATGTTTCTGAAAGCTATCAATATCTCACTGAATCCAACATTAACTATTGCCATGCACACTTCAATGTTTCTGAAAGCCTGATCAACTGTTTCAGTAGCATATTTCAACATTTACCCATGTTATACTTAAGAGATTGAACTCAAATTGTCAATCCAAGTTTTAGATAGATAGAAAGACAAATACATATCTGTCCATTCAACCAGAATAGACAGAAATGTTACTGAAAGGTATCAAAATCTCACTGAATCCAACTTTAACTATTTCCATGCACACTTCAACGCTTCTGAAAGCCTAAGGTCTTTATTCATCTGTTTCAGTAGCATACTTCAATATTTGCCCGCGTTATACTTACAGAGATTGAACTCAAATTGTTAATCCAAGTTTCAGTATTGAGTTACTGAACTAAATGGTATGAATTTAAACTAGAAACTAAAAGATCAAATATCTACCAATCACTGAATTATGTTTTCTTTCAAACACCATACAATATCACATTATTCAATTCATAATCTAAATAACTTTCTTTGTGTCCCATTTACTAGGAAGTTTACCATAATATAACCAACTCATACAATCATACTAAAATAAACCAAGTAAACCTAGGAATCTGTAAATTGAAGCTATCTTTAACCTCTCTATCATACAAATAGTAAACCCAAGCCACACCAAGGTTGTCATCCATCCATGAGTTAAGACTTGAAGTGGCATACACGTGAAACATAGTCTATCTCCATCCTAACAGAGTGACAATACCCAGAGTTCCAGATTCTAATTTCGATTCAAATCTCAATACTGTAAATGAATTGCAACGCACTAACCCAGGAAATTGGTACAGAAACTACTCATATTCCCATGACTGCTATTAACACTTAACAAATGGCACAACGCTTTGTGCGTGCACCATCACTAACTTCAGCAAGTTCACTCTCCCAATACCTCCTTTCTAACAAAGTATCCAGAAATGATTCAAAGCATTATTATTATATGGTACCAAAGCGAAGCTAAAACCTAGAGTAAACAAAAAAGCTTCAACCTATTTTTCCAATCCATTAACCCAAACAACAATTACTCAAAAACCCATCATCCCAAATAGATCCAAAACACAAAAACAAGCCCTAGTTCCAATAAAACCAACATATTACAAATTGGATCCAAAAACAATAATAGTTTACCTTCTTGAACTTCTTCTCCAGCGGTTCTTTCACCAAATACCTGAGAGAATTTCCAATCCAACGGTTCTGGCGGTCGTGAAGGAGCTGCGACCACCTCATCACCTCCGTGCATTTTTCTCTGTTTCTTTTTTGGGGGTTTGTCTCTGACTTTAATCCTCGCTATCTAATAACGAACTACGAAAATGGAAAAGCTAAAGGACTAGATTCAACCACACTCCCAAAATCAAATCAAAGATCGCATCTTGCGTTAGCTTTTCTTCATTACTAAATTCTTAAGGGGATTAAAATGAATGATTTGTTTGGATTTCTATAATTCAACCATTGAAAGCAACAGGTAACAAAAGAGACCCAAATGTTCGCCCTCTTCCCGAAAAGAAAGTGAATAAATTATTTTTTTTCTGTGTGCTAAGGAGAAATTTGGCTTTTCAGAAATTGTATCTCAATCAATTTCCTTCTGGCACAGTGAGTATTCCCATTTTGACTGTGAGATTGAGCGAAGCGGCGCCGTTTGATTGAAGGACCACGGGCGTAGCGAAATTGGAACTCCGGGAGACAGTGAGAGCGAGTGGCAATCTTCTGCTGAAGTTTGAGACCGTCTGATTGTGTAGAGGTTGAGAAGTCAAGCGATGAAGTAAAAGACTTCTTTCCACATTGGGAAGATGATTTTGACTAAATACCAAAAAAAAAAACATACGATGTTTATCTCTATTTCTTCTCCATCATTTTCAGATTTATAATTATTGAATCGGTGATAGGATGTACGGGTTAGTTAGGACGTATTTTTTCAATCTAATTTAATCCTAAAAATATATGTTTTCTTTTAAAATTTAATTTGATTTGAGTTTATAGCCAATTCACCCAACTTAAACTCGATTCGAATTTGTAAAATAAAACTCAAATCTGACTTGATCCGACTCGGACCATCAATAAGTCTTTCAAACCTGATAATTAAATTATTTGTGTCATTTATAAGTCTTCCGAACAAGATAATAAGTCCTCCAGGTCATCTATAAGAACTTCGGACATGATATTTATGAAAAATGAGAAGGTGATTTTTAAAGTTTTTCATTTTCAGAAAATGAATTTTTTGAAAAGTAATTGATTTACAAAGTTTCTTACCTAGTAGACTATTTCTAAAATTAGTAAGTCCTCTAGGTCATCAGTAAATTTTTCGAGCCTAATGATAAAATTCTTCAGGTCATCAGTGAGCCTTTCGAGCAAGATGATAAGTTTTCCGAGTCATCTATAAGACCTTCAGACAAGATGATTTTATATGATATTTGTGAAAGATAAAAGTGATTTATAAAGTTTCTCATTTTTAGAAAATAAAATTTATGAAAAGTAAGAAAGTGATTTCCAAAATTTCTTAACTAGTAGACTATTTCCAAAATTAGTAAGTATTTTAGGTCATCTATAAGACCTTTGAGCATGGTGTTTTCATATGATATTTGTGAAAAATGAGAAAACAATTTTCAAAGTTTCTTATTTTCAGAAAATGAAATTTTTGAAAAGTAAGAAAGTGATTTTCAAAGTTTCTTATCTAATAAAAAATTTCCAAAGTTAGTGAATCATTTGGGTTATCAGTAAGTCTTTCGAACATGATGATTAGATCCTTCGAGTCATCTATCAATCTTTCGATTAGGGTGATAAGTCATTTTGGTCATCTATAAAACCTTCGGGAATGGTGTTTTTATATGATGTTTGTAAAAAAATGAGATATTGATTTTTAAAGTTTCTCATTTAATTTTAAAAAATAAAAAAATAAAAAATGAAAAACAAATAATAATAATAATAATAAGTAATAAATGTTTAAATGTGCTAATTGTAATGGTAATTGTGTCTTTTACAAGTCCAACATCTGTGGGATTGAGGTAAATCAAGTAAGAAGATTTTCAGGTGTCGATGAGTGGACCAGTTGATAGAAAGACAAAGAGATAAAATGATAGAAGGCTAAAAAAAGTTGATGGTGCTGAGAAAATGGAGTTGCAAGTCAACTAGATAAAATTATGTCATTTTTTACTTTGTCACATTCTTGTTTTCATAACAACGAATAAAGAGGGGCAGTTGTAATATCCTAATTTTGTTCGAATCATTTAACTCGATTTTGGGGAAATCAAAGAGCTATTTTGGGGTCACACAATTTCGGGGACACTTTTATGTTGATTTAAACAGCATGGAAGAAATTAAAATATTAAGATTCTAAAGAGTCGTGGGCTTCACGAGTTGATAGGTCAAATTAAATCAAAATACATTTGAGTTACGATGTGTATTTTTTTCTTCAATTAGACATTGAATTAACTCATTTCAAGTCAAACCCAATACCCAAGCCCAATATCGAGAGTCCAAACATTATAATTTTGATTTAGGGTTACAACCCTAAGTTACGCATCATCAACTAACTCTTTTCAGATTCCAGCCGAGGTGATTTTGCCCTTCCACGTTTCACGTCAACTGGTATGTAACACTCCAAATTCTGGGCTAATATTTTCATATTTACTCGAAAGGCTTGTGAACCCCGTGTATTTCATAAATTAAGTCAGTGGGCTTAATTTGGTTGGAATTGGGCCTGATTAGCCATAGAAGGGAGGTTTATGAATTATGGAAAGATTATAGAAGACCTATAGTGCAATTTTTCCATTTTAAAAGATGAAGGCTTTTATACCTTTCATCTCTATATTTTCTCCGTTTCTCATATTTCCTCTTCATTTCCTTCTCCCATTTTCCTATACAAATTCCATAGCAAAGGTAAGATCTTGAGCCTATTTTCATTCTTCAAATGCATCCATAATTCCTCTAGCATCGTCTTTTTAATGAATCAAGGTTTTGGGTTCTTTGGTTGCTAGAAAAAGTGATGGGTTTGCATCCAAGTCTTAAAAGAGAGGGTGTGGCTAAACAAGGAACCTCATTTATGGGATTAAAATATTAAGATAGTGTATTTCTAATCCTTTAGAGTGTTAAAATTTAATAAATTTAAATATTAAGGTAGTGTATTTCTAATCCTTTTTAATAAACTTTTTAATTCATGCCATAGATGACGAATTTGTTGTAAAGCATATGTTTTTGACACATTAAGACCCTAAATAACTACTCACAACATTAATACATGATTTAGAATCAAACTATGGTCTTTATAGTAAATTTAGGTGTTTTTCCAAGCCTAAACTAACTATTTCAGGGTTTGAGTATCAATACTGGGATGAACAGTATCAATACTAGGGGAATTAGGGGAAAATTAGGGATTTTAGGCAGAGAGTATCGATATTACAAGTAGACTACCTATACTACCCATCTCGGATGATCAGATTCTACCCGATTAAGTTTTGTAAGAGATAGGGATGGTCTGTAAAGATAAAACTTAGTCCATGAGGGACATAAATGGCCAAAGAGGCCAGATACACTCGTGGGAGTGGGTTACAACCAGAGTAATCATAGCAGACATAATGCATCCAAGTATCTTCAGTTTAGCACGTAGTGGGCTTCTATGGATGGAGGATCATTGTACAGGGAATATCGGTAAGCAATATGACTGAATAATCATATTATGAAATAGTAGAGTCATTTACCGCAAGAACGACTGAGAGTGTGGGATGTACAATTATCTCTTTAATTCAAGGGTGAATTGAGGGAAAACGTAGTATAACGAATAGAGTATCACTACCAGAAATGGACCCGAGTTAGATATCAAGCTAGCCAGTAATCAACAAACACAATAGTCACCATGAAGTCACGAAACGCGCATAGACTTTTCTAGAGTTAGAGAATAACTAAAATGCCCTTAAGTAGCAAACAATCATATCAACATAAATAACTTATAATAACTAAAGAGATAAATATCATAAAACTAGCCTTTGTGTGACACTCGAGAAACAGCCAGGGTACCAGAGTTACTTTAGTAGTAGAGCTATTATATTGTTTGTTAGAATGTTCAAGTATATACCAGTCAGTGCCAAGGCACTTAAGATGCCAGCTGGGCGTAGATGCCCCAAGACTTGATGGAGTATGTTGGCATGGTGTACGTTTCTGATGCAGCTCCGAATCTCACCGGGGTAAGGTTTACATTTTCGATGCAGTTTCGGATCTCACCCCAGGCACCCAAGGGTATCTTTGGTAGGCTAGAGGGGTGTGTGAGCTCTGAGATACAACCCCTCAGCTGCACCATGATGCCTACCTCAGCTTGTGTGTTACATAGTAGTATTAGCATTGCATTCAGATAATACACACTAGAGTCAATATTTCATTCAGATAATGTATAACAGAGTCAATATTGCATTCAGATAATGGATAGCAGAGTTAATGTTACATTCAGATGATGTACAGGAACATCAATATCACATTTAGATAATGTGTATCAAATACAGTCAGTAGGTTTAGAGACCCTTTAGAGGTGTACTCATGGCTAAGCCCTTAGCAGAGGATTTAGGGAAGCATGAGACCCTTGCTTCAGTGATAGAACAACTAAGCCTCAAGTAGGTAACACTTAAACTAGATTATGTATGTACTTACTACTTAGAATCATGTCTTCAACATGCTTGTGTTTATGAACTTCTTAATGTTGCTCAAGATTAATGATTATACTGATAGGCTTTGTAAGCTCAACCTTTGGATGTTTTCCGTTGGCATGTGAGTAGCTTGAGCAGTTCGTGGACCACCATCGCAGCAGGACTTCCAGCATCTCCTTTAAAGTATTGTACCGTAGCTTAGTGGCCATATGTATTCATAGAAACTTACTCATTTATTCAGTTTATTAAATAAGAGTTTGTATTATTATGGTTTTAAATTATGTGTCACGGAAGTATGATTTTATAAAATGTTTTATAACAATTATTTTATGTTTATTTATGATGCCATTCAACATATTTGAAAAGAAAACGAATAGATTTTGGAAATCAGAGGTTACCTCGGTAGCCCAATGTGGCACTTTAGGCCCAATTGGGTTTAGGGTATAACACGATCCCTCAAGCTCATAGCGTGCACTACTAGTCCCCTTCACGACAACTCCTCCACATCAGACCAGTGGTCTTAAGCTCAGCCTCCATCGAAGCTCTTCTCCCATCATCAGCAGGCCATGTAAAGTAGTCATAAGACAACAGCCTTCGTGCTTCTCTACGTTAGCAACCAGCAATACAAAACTCAATAAATGCTCTTCATCAAATTTACATTGCAAATAAAAGACATAAAAGGAAATGAAAAATTAGATTTATTGTAACATGGGTTATAAAAACTAAATATGTTCCAAAAATTTACATTTCAAATTTGGATATCAGATCTGATTCTATCCAAAAATTCGGATATCTAAAAATTTCAGATACTTAAAATAGTAATATGTATCCGATCCAAAAAAGTCGAATATCTAAATTTTTGAATCGGATATCCGAATTTGAATTTAAAATTTAATTTGACAAAATTAATTTTAAATTTTAAGTTTTGTGATTTAATGTAACTTATTCAATACTTCTATTATATTATTTATATATATTTAATTACTCACACATACAAAATAATTAAATATCCTAATTTTTATTGGGTTAGAGATTTAATGGGTTAGTGGGTTACTCATTTATTGTGCTAAAGGGTATCTAAAATCTAAAAGCCTATTTTTTCAGATTTTCAAATAATCCGAAATTGAAATTTATCCAATTTATATATGATCTGATCATCTAAATTTTTTCGGATATCTGATTCGAATTATTTAACAATCAAAAAATGGATCAGATATATGAATTTTCAGATCGGATCACTGGATCAACGAATCAGATCGATCGAATCAGACCAGATCTTTTGGCACACCCCTAATAAAAACCCAAAAAACAAAGATATAAAGGATCGATCCTCCCATTCTCATTCGAAACAAATGAATGAATTAAAAAAATAAAAATTTCTTCTAGGTATTCAATTTTTCTTCCGGCAACAATTTTTGTGACTTTCAAAAAAGAAAAAGTAAAAGAGAGAGAGGAGTGATTCAATTTTTACCTGGGTTTGTTTCAGGTCTTCACTGTAGTTGGGGTCGGAGTCTTGTCAATCGTCTGTTATCGGGGAGGCGAAGGGTCAAAGCTCTCAACCGTTTAGGGTGTCCGCTTAGATCATTAGGGTTTACTTTAGAACTTTGTTTTGAGGTTTTATAACAAGAAAAGAGATGGTTTGTGAGAGTTTGTTTTTGTTTTAGGATACTCGGCCACCATATACGGTGGTTAAACTTATAGCAGCTCCGATCAATGGTCGTTGTTGGACTCAAAAAGGCTCTCAGTCGAAGCAAAATAGGGAGATTAGAAGAGAAATCAAATCATCTCAGTTTGTAGGAGCGAATATGACTATTGATGGTGGTGGTCGGCAGTATGGCCTTGAGTTTTTTGAGGTGACCGTGAGAGAGTTAAGAGCTTATAAAAGTGTTGGAGCATTTTCTTCTTTTGTTAGGATTTTAAATAAAATTGAGTGAATCAAATGGTTTTTAGAGTCAATTATTTTATGAATAAAATCACTCTTTTTCAAATTCAATCATCAAAATAAAAATATCGTAATTTAAATTTTGGATTCAAATATTATAATACCCTAAATTTCGGGTCAATAGTTCGGGTCAACCCGAGACCCATAAGTGGATCCCATTAGATCTTCTCAAGCCGTTTGGACCAATTCAAAAGTGTATTGGGCTTAAGTTGGCCCAAGAGTTCAAGATAAGTGATGTTTTTATGTTGGGATAAAATGAGAGGGACCAAAAGTATAGTTTACCCATTTCCTAAGATAAGGGATAAATCCCTTTATAATAGGTGTTTTCACGTGATATTTTACCCACAAAAAATACTCTGTTGTTTCTTCTTCTTTCTCCTCAAGAGTAAGATAAATGTAGAAGTTTTTTTTAATTCCAAGCCTAGTTTGAAGCAACCAAGGTAAGAGCCATATTCTTTGTCCCTCAAGCTTTAATTCAAGCCCCTAATATCAAGTTTTGGTTAAGTTTTCAAAATGTGTTTTTAAGGGGTTTAGGGGAATCAAGGGTTTTAAGCTTGTTTTTAGTTAAAATTTAAGTTGTATAGAGCGTCCCTAACTCAATTTCAAGCTCTAAACAAGTTAATAACCCCTAGTTTTGTCTTTGATTAGCTAAGGAATTAGGAGAAAATTGTAAGGCAAGATGAAAGAAAATATGCCTTTTAGTTGATTGAGAGAGATTCTAGCAGCAAAGTAATCAAGTAACACACTCATAATTTCCTCATATCAATTGTGGGTTATCAGAAATGAGTCCTAGATTGAGAGTGAGTTATGAAGCTTAGTGATGCATTTTATGGTAGATTTCATGTTTGATGTTATTAGCGTGTTTTTAACCTTATTTATGACCCCTTTATGATCACATAAGACTTAATAATCCTTGGGAAACCTCAAGGTAGAAATTTCGATAGTTTGAAGGTCAAATTCGTGCCTAAATAGGGCATGTTTAAGGGTTAGTATCGATATTGTAAGAAGCGATAACAATATTGTTCATGTTCCAGGCATAATTTCATAGAGTTATGAGGGAATTATCGATGCCCTTAAAGGAGTATCGATACAGAAAGTTCGGTATTGAAACTGAAGGGCTTGGTATCGAAACCATAAATCCATAATACCATTTGGTATATGTACTCTATATAGTATTGATACCCAAGGTCCAAGTATCGATATCCTATATAAGTATCGATACTTCTCCTTTTTTTTCAAGGAAAATAAGCACTAGGTATCAATACCTTATGTAGGGTATCGATACTTAAGAGAGGGTATCCATACTGTAAGACCAGTATCGATACCAAGATTATGTTTAGGCTTTAAATCAAGGGAAAATATAAAGGCAAGTGAGGTTTCCCAAAAGATTTTAATTACTCCCAAATAAGACTACAATCAATAACAAAAATAATGCTTAATCAAATGTAGAAATGAGATAAAGTAGAGTGACATAAGATTTGTAACACCCCAACCCATACCCGACTCGGATACGAATCCGAGGTGTCACATTAACTTTTCAAAACATATATTTTTACAAAATAACTAAAATTCGAGTTCACATTAAAAACAAAACTGAATAATTTATATCAAATACAATCAGAGCAAATCTTGTTCAAATCTTTAATTACATGCCAGCTACATTCCATATAACAAAATACATATTATTCAAATACTTTTCTGATCTGATATTGAGAAATGAGAAGTTGACATGTCTTTCTTATCATTGCTCCTCTTCTTGTTTCTTGAAACCTACGTGTGAAACACTCACGCGCTAAGTCGATGACTTATTGAGGCATATAAAACATATAATATAACTTTAACTCCTAACAATGCATGAACATATAATTCTATCATATCATACAAAATCATATACCCTTTAATGTAACAAATACATATATGCACATATATCATCATCTACATTCTTAACATTATCATATATTATTCTCATTAATCTATCTGATAATCTAATCTTGTACTTAACACTTATACACCTCATATCATACATTTCATATAGCAAACACATAGCATCACATATAATTTATTTATGTTATATCTTTTTAATAGCCCATGTACACTTATGAGAACTAAAGATATTTGAGTACATTGAGGTTGTGCACATATGCTGTCACCACAGCTCGTATAAATTCCTACTAGGGGCACATAATATTATCCCAAAAGACCACATATTTGTCTCGAAAGACCACATATTTATCCCGAATGACCACTCCTTAAGGATCACATATATATTCCAAAGGACCAAATATGTGTCCCAAAGAACCGCATATATGTTCCAAAGGATTACATATATATCTCAAAGGGCCACATAGAACCCTCAACTCTTGGCATGCCAACTATACCCCTAGCTCTTATATCATATAACATGGGCATTATCATTTATTTCTTTTCACATATTCATATAAGCACATAGTTCACTTACACATAGAACATTTTCATATGATTCACATGTCACATGGCTTATATCTTGTTCTTATATCTTCTCATAGACATATATTCACATGTTCACATAGTCACATAGCTCATCACATATACATATACTCATAGAGCTCATATCATTTCTCGGTAATTACTTATATTATATCACATAGCATATACTTTGTTCTCTTATGTTCACATATATCATATAACTTATATCATATTTTCATGTAATCATATAGATCATTTATACTAATTCACATAGTTTATCACACTAATATGGATTCACACAGATCATATAACATATACAATAACATATAACATATATATTAATATCAAACACATACTTATATTAATAAATTCATGCATTCTAATATAGGAAATAGACTCGTCACAAGTCTTATTTCCATAAAATGTCATATACAAACTAGTATGCACTCACATTTGCCTCACTAGTCCAAGCAATATACTTATCTCTTCTTGATTGATTGTATCTCGTTGACTCATTCGGTACTTGCTTCCCTTCGATATCTATATAATTCATATAGTCGATATAAATATCAGAATTTGAATCAATTATAATCAATCCATATAACTTAGAGCTGAAAGAACCACTTAATTTAACATTTCAGGCTTAATAGTATCGGTACTCTTACTATAGTACCGATACTAACCTCTTATGGTATCGATACCCCCTAGGTACCGATACCATTTTAACATTCTGTGATTATAACTTGATAATGGCATCGATACTAGACACTTGGTATCGATACCCCTTTAACCAGTACCGATACCACCCATTAGGTATCGATACTTCTTAAAGATTTCATCCAATATTTCCTTATAGTATCAATAATGTTCCTTCAGTATCAATACCCCAAGCTCAAATTCTACTTATTTGGCTTTAAAGTATCGATACTGAATAAACAGTACCTATACCCCATGCCCAGAACTTACTTATTTTACCCGAAAATTTTACCAAACTCACTTAATTCTCCTACTATAACCTCATTTTAACCCTTTAGGCTTAACTATACTTATTCAAATCATCTTATATCCATATAACACATCATCATCTTCTATATCTAATCATAATTTTTGAAACCAAGAATCTTACTAAATTTCCAACATATTCTAATTTCATTTCTAACACTTTATATTTTTTTCCAGCTCATTACAAGTCAAATTTCACTTCAAAACTTATTTACTAACTCTATTCAATAATTCCCTTAAAAACTCCTCACTTTCAAACTTACATAACTTATTCATCTTTGAGTTTTAAGCCACTTTAAGCTTCCCTTAAGCTTTCTTAATACCCAAAGAATCAAAACCAACTTTAAAATAAAAGAAATGATCAACAGAAATCATACTCACCTTTAAGCTAGAGCTCTCAACAACGAGGAAGAAGATAACAATGCTCCAGACTTCTCTTTTCCTTTCCCCTATTTTCCACGTGTTTTATATCACTTAAAGAGGGAAGATAAAAATCTTTCATTTGAAAAGACCATAATACCCTTCCATTTTCCTTCTTTTCCAATCAGTCCTACCCAAAGAAATTATAATTAAATCCCTGAACTGTTAAATTTTTTAAATTCAGACACAAAGTTTTTAAAACTTACGTTTTAGTCACTAACCCAGTTTTTAGGATGTTACAAGATTCGCCTTGTTTGAATACCCGAGAAACAATCAGGATACTCGAGTTCATTTAGTGAAGTTCATGGTGTAAGAAGTATAGAAGAAGTTCAGATATCCTTACGGAGTGCGCAAGGCACTTTAAGCTGACTAACTAGGCCAAGGCCCAACACTTGCAAGTGGTGGGTTAGTTGAGGGTGTTGACTGATGCAGATATTTTGGGCAATCATCCTCGGTAGACTAGAAGGGTGTGTGATCTCCGAGATTTAAAACCCTTAGTCGCACCATTATGTCTACCATAGAGTAGAGAATGAGTACATATAAGTATACTCATTAAAGCAGTAGACTTGATAGCTTGAGTATTTCATAGGTACACTTTGAGTATGATCTAGTTGTTAGTGTGGCACTAAGTTAGTTGGCTCAACGTATGGAATTTGTTTCCTTGCACAAATTAGTTGGAGTAGTTGAAGAGCCTTAGAGTGACCGACCTCCAGACCAAAAACATATCAAAGTACGTCTTAAGTTTTTGAAGCCATGTTGAGTTGTAAATTCAATTAAATGGCAGTCTGTATATGTTTTGAATGTAAATATTTGTTTTGGGATCTCCCCCAATGTAAAGCTTTAATTATATTTTATGGAAGATTTTCTTATGAAAATACACGATTTAGATTAAAAGAAATGGAGAAGAAATTTGGGTTAGCCATCCTGATGGTTTCGTGTCGCATTTAGATCGGTTAACTGTGTGTGGTATTAGTATAGGGTGTTACAATTAGTGGTATCAAAGTAAGGTTTAGGCATTCTTAGGACTCACGGATCATTGTCGGTAAAGAGTTTATGAGTATACATGCCTCTAAAGAGTTAAAAGTACTTCTGCATCTGAAATAGTAGTAGTAACTCCTCGTTTTTTTTCATAATCTCATATCTTAGGTATGAATGAGAGCTCAAACCATAGTAGAGATGGTAGACATGAAAGTAGAGTTTCATTATCTAGTGATTCTGGTGATGAGTTTGTCTCAGACTCTGAGCATGGAAAGCCTAGAGACGAGGGTGTTGATGAAGTGACCATGCTTAGGAATCAAACCTCTATCCTGAGGCGTATAGTGAGAGCCATTCCCCAGACATATGCTACCTCACCTGTTCAGCCAATCCAGCCAGTTTCTCCCATCGTAGCACCTTAGGAATCCCCAGTTAAGAGGCTTCAAAGGTACTGAACCACCAATTACTTTGGCACATTAGATAATAACCCCATAATTACATATCAATAGTTGAAAGAGACCCTTAGGATTCTTCTTCAGCTACAGCTCACCCTCGAGGGTATGTTAGAGTGTTTTTACCTCACTGTTGAAGGGTGACGCCATAGACTGGTGGGAGGCAGTTGAGATGTTGTAAGAGCTTAAGCGACCTACCAAGGACCGATTTTTTGATAAGTTCTGCCAAAAGTATAACAGAGAAGCCCATATGGACACTTTGAGGGATCATTTCACTTAGTTAACCCAGAGAGGCAGATCAATTTTTGATTACGAGGTAGAGTTCCTCTGGTTGAGTAAGTATGCCCTAGAGTTAGTTTTATCTACGTATAATCATTGTAGAAAGTTAAGGGAGGGCCTCTATTTGGATATTCTGACTCACCTAGCTATCGGTCCACCGTGGGTTTTTTACCGAGTTAGTTCATCAGGCGAAAGTTGTAGAGAGAGTTCTTGGAAGGAAATTGGAGGAAGAGGGTGTTATTTATAATTAATGTAGAGAAGTTTTTGAGTTAGTCGAGTCTAGCAGGCCAGTCTAGCAGAACCAAGAGGAAGAGAGATTCTCAGGGGTCTTAGAGAGCCCCAACAAGCCACTCTAGCAGATCAATATAAAGTCAAACGGGGTGAGAGTAGGACTAGCTAACATAGAAGACTATTATCAACCACCTCACTGTAAATTGTTGAGGGATCATCGAGAGCGCCTTTTCACTCCAATAGTTCCCTCTATGGTAGGAGACGGCCAAGAGTTTGTAGGCAAGGGCCCAAGGTTTGTTACCATTGTGGATCCCAAGATCACTTTATCTGAGATTACCTAGAAGCTCAGGATATAGCTCCAGCGTCAACCCAGCAGTCAACTCTGTTAGTTTAGAGGGGTAGAGGATATCAGAGAGGAGGGAGTTCTTCATCTGGTCAGGTAAGTAGGGGTACATCTCAATCTGGAGCTAGTATGAAGCCTAGAGTTGTCTTCCGTCAGTATGCGATTCGAGCTCAAGAGGATTACGACGCAACCGATGAGATCTCAGGTACCCTTACCCTATTTTCTATTCTGGATACCGCCTTATTCGACCCAAATCTACCCATTCCTCTGTCTATTATGAACTAGTACGGGAGAGAATTTTAGCTGATAATCTTGAGATAGGGGTTTGAGTGTCTATCCTCTAAGACTAGATGTTCTAGTAGAAATTTTGAGGATAAAATTCCTTATTAGGAGGAGAGAGTTGTAATATCCCGAATCTCAGTTCAGTAGTTTGGGTCAATCCGAGACCTGTAAATCGATCCCATTAGATCTCCTCAAGCCATTTGGACCAATTCAAAAGGGTATAGGGCTTAAGTTTGCCTAAGAGTTCAAGATAAATGATGTTTTTATGTTGGGATAAAATAAGAGGGACCAAAAGTGTAGTTTACCCATTTCCTAAGATAAGGGATAGAAACCCTTCATAATAGGTGTTTTCACATGATATTTTACCCACCAAAAATACTCTTCTGTTTCTTCTTCTTTTCTCTTTTCTTCTTTCTCCTCAAGAATAAGATAAAAGTAGAAGCTTTTTAAAATCTAAGCCTAGTTTGAAGCAATTAAGGTAAGAGCCTTATTCTTTGTCCCTCAAGCTTTAATTCAAGCCCCTAATCTCAAGTTTTGGTTAAGTTTTCAAAATGGGTTTTAAGGGGTTTAGGGGAATCAAGGGGTTTAAGCTTATTTTTAGTAGATTTAAGTTGTGTAGAGCGTTCCTAACTGAATTCCAAGCTCTAGAAAAGTTAGTAACTCCTAGTTTTACCTTTGATTAGCTAAGGAAGTGGGAGAAAGTTCTAAGGCAAAGGGGAAAGAAAATGTATATTCTAGTTGATTGAGAGAGATTCTAGTAGCAAAGTAATCAGGTAACACACTCACAATTTCCTCATATCAATTGTGGGTCATTAGAAATGAGTCATACCTTGAGAGTGAGTTTTGAAGCTTAGTGATGCATTTCATCATAGAATTCATGTTTGGGGTTATTAGCATGTTTTTAACCTTATTTATGACCCCTTTATTATTTACATAAGACTTAAAAATCATTGGGAAACATCAAGGTAAGAAATTTAGGTAGTTTGAAGGTCAAATTCGTGCCTAAATAGGGCATGTTTAAGGGTGAGTATTGATACTGTAAGAAGAAGTATCAATCATGTTCATGTTTCAAGCATAATTCATAGAGTTATGAGGGCAGTATCGATACTGAGGGTTCAGTACCGAAACTGAGGGGCATGGTATTGAAACCAGAAAGAATACCATTTTGGTATCGATTATCTATGGAATATCGATACCCAGGGTCCAAGTATTAATATTCATATATGAGTATCGATACTTCCCTTTTTCTTTCAAGGCAAATCAACACTGGGGTTTTGATACCTTGGGTAAGGTATCGATACTTAAGAGAAGGTATCAATACTGTAAAGACAATATTGATACCAAGATTATGTTTGAGATTTAAATAAAGGGAGAAATATAGAGGAAAGTGAGGTTTCCCAAAAGCTTTAAATTACTCCCAAATAACACTACAAGCGAGAACAATAATAATGCTTAATGAAATGTAGAAACGAGATAAAGTAAGGTGATATAAGATTAGCCTTATTTAAATGCTCGGGAAATGATCAGGATACCTGAGTTCCTTTAGTAAAGTTTAGGGTACCAAAAGTATAGAAGGAGTCAGGATATCCTTAGGGAGTGCGCACGACACTTTAAGCTGACTAACTAGAGCTAAGGCTTGACACTCGTAAGGGGTAAGTTAGTCGAGGGTGTTGACCGATGTAGAGATTTCAAGTAATCATCCTCGATAGATAGAGGGGTGTGAGCTTCGAGATGTAGAACCCTTAATTGCACCATTATGTCTACCATAGAGTAGAGAGTGAGTATTCTTGCAGTAGACTTGATAGCTTGAGCATTTCTTTGGTACAGTTTGAGTATAATTTAGTTGTTAGTGTGGCACTAAGCTAGTTAGCTCAGCGTTTGGAATTTGTTTCCTTAAGCAGATTAGGTGGAGTAGTTGAGGAACCTTAGAGTGACCGAGGTCTAGACCAAGAACATATCAGAGTACGTTTCAAGTTCTTGAAGGCATTTATACTTATAGACCCTGTTATAAAGTTAAGTCATAAATTCAGTTAAATGTCGGTCTGTATATATTTTGAATGTAAATATTTATTTTGGGAGCTCCACAATGTAAAGTTTCAATTATATTTTATGAATGATTTTCTTATGAAAATGGTCATTTTAAATTAAAAGAAATTGAGAAGAAATTTGGGTTAACCACTCTAGTGGTTCCGTGTGGCATTCAGATTTGTCGACTGTTTGTGGTACTGGTCTAGGGTTTTACATGAATCTTCAAAAATGAATTTATGGTAATGCACAAATAAATTGTTGTCTTTTAAATGATTTTTTCTTAAAATTATTTTAAAAGACATTTTTAGGTGTTCAACCTACCTAACCCAAAGGTCGATATCGACTCCAAATCATTTTGTTTTTCAAAACCCAATCTTTTAAAAATTAAGTTGGATAGATCCCCTCTTAGCCTTAAAAAACTTTAAGGACCGTTTCAACAATTATATTTAGAAAAAACCTTAATTTCTCTTAAATTATAAAAAACCCAAAATCCCCAAATTCTAACCCTAACCCATAATTATCGCCCTTTTCAACCATGACCATCGCCGCTAACGTAGACCCTGTAGCACCCCTATCACCTATATGTCCTCGTATACAAGTTAGAGATGTCATATCAATCATATAAAACATTTACTATTAAAGAAATTTGTAAAATTTGTTTTTTTAAATCAACTATTATAATTTAAACACTAAAGTAATTATAAATTTAAAATAAATTAATTTAGCTTCAAGCCAATTTTGATTTTAGGCAACAAATTATTAGTTTAACATTGTAGTATATACTAAGTAGAACTGTCTAAAACCGCCGAAGTTAAAATTTATCTATACGAAAATAAAATATGATTTAATAAAATACTATTCATATCTAATATTGTTCCTTTTTAAAGCTAAACATATATAATTTAAACAAAAAGCAGCTTTAGGCATATTCGAATCAGAGCATCAAAACACATAAATATATACATGCCAACTAAGAATTACAAAAAAATCGAAAGATGTCATATTAATTAAAACACATCGAAAATCGGGTTAGTAGTTTTGGGTGTTATTGTTGGGCTTCGAGTACTTAGGTAAGATTATTTTAAATCAATTGGGTTAAGAAAAAAATATTTGACCTTGTAGGAAGCCCACAAAGTGTTAAAAATGGCATTTTTGATTTTGCACATAAAAGATGAGGGAACAAGGGTGTAATTTGATCATTGTTTGAAAATAAGGTTAAAAATCAATTAAGATTGATGATGCCTATGTGTAAAAGGATGAAAACTCTTCTCTCATTCTTTTCTCATCTCTGGTCTTCTTCTCCTCCTTCACCACTGCTTCTTCTTCCTCTTTTGAGTTTCAAAGGTGAAAGCTTTAGTGTCTTGCAAAGCTTTGTCTGGAGTTGGAAGGTAAGAAAAATAACCCTCTCCCCTATAGCTCCATTTCTAGCTAAAAATCACAAGGTTTGGCTATGGTGGAAAATTTTGGATTTTAGAGAAGTTTTGGTTCTAAGGCTTGGAAATTATTTTGAGTTGATCCTAAGTATTTAAAAATGTGTTCTTAACATTTTTAGGCTTAAATCAAGATTGTAATCTCCTTGTTTACTTTGGATAGGGCAAGAACGAGAAGAGTGTTCAAAGGCTAAGGGTAAGGATAAGTTTGTGCTTGGGTGATTCTAGGAGTCTTCTTCCACCATCTAGAGCTAAGGTAACACATAAATAGCCCTTCTCTACCATATGTAGGTCATAAACCTTGTTTTCTTGCTTGTCAGGTTTTACATGTTTTGAGATGGGAGTATCGATACTATAAAGAGAGTATCAATACTCTCTATCAGAGTATCAATATTGAGAATTTAATTAAAACATCGAAGCTAAATTTGTTATTGATACCCAAAGGCCAGTATTGATAATGAAAAAACTCAATATTGATACTGACAAACTATTTTGGGCAGAAAACTTTATAACTTTGTAAGCTTAAAAAGGGGGTTTATGGGGGCATCTAGGGTTATTAAATAGGACTACAAGTGAAGGCATCAATCGAAACCCTTATGAACAATGACATTAAATCATTGGCATAAAACTAGCCTTTGTTTGACACTCGGGAAACAACAATGACACCCAGGTTACTTGAGTGTATGCATGCACTATTCGAATATGTAAGTAGATATATTCAGATTCTCTTTCCAGTGTTATGAAGCTTTTGTATCAGTGCAGATGCACTTTCGTATCAGTGCTGAGGCACTTTAGTATTAGTGCCAAGGCACTTCCATTATTAAATGACAAGCCTGTATTATGATCTTTATGATGCTTTGTTACACATCTTTATGTTATGACTATGCTTGATGCATTTAGCTACAGCATGAGTTAACTTGCTAAGCATTTGAAGATAATGGATGCATGTAGTATAATGTAGTCATTTATGTGGCACTGAGCTTGTAGCTCAGTGTTCGAAATTGTTTTCATATTCAGGTTAGTAGGTGTCGGACCCCGGGAGCTTATCACTAGTCAGTCGCATTCCAGATGCTAGCAGCAGCAAAATATCTCTTGATCATTTAGTGGGTGTGTATTTTCATAGACCCTTTTGTATTTGAGTCATAACTCTTGGATTATTGTATTTTGAGAATTTATTTGGGAGCTCCACCGATTTTCAAACTTAGCATTTTATACTTATTTGCTTAAATGCGATGGATTATATTTTGACAAATGAAATGTTTTAAAAAAAATGGGTTAACCACTTTGTTGGTCCCTTATAATGCCCGAACACGTCGGGTTTCTTTTAAATCGGATTTAGGTGTTACATTTAGTGGTATGAGAACATCATGTTTAGTTATTCCTAGAACCCACGGGTTTGAGTCAATAAGATTCAGTGATGTACATGCCCTTAGAGTGTTAGTATACTTAGTTAATTGGAACTGACTTTATAACTCACTTCTTTGACTTTGTAGGATATGGCTGACGACCCAGTTTATAGTCAGGAAAATCGCGATGAGAATCGCGCCTTACTAGCCAGAGATACTGGTGATGATTATGTCCTGGATATAGAGAAAATGGGTATCCCGGAGGATGCAAGGATCAATAAGGCCACATTCTTTAGGGATTTTACCTTTGCCCCTAGGAATATTGTGTGAGATATCCAGAGAGCACCTATCGCACCTACCCCACTCGCTCCACCACCTGTAGCACCCCTAGGAGTCACATGTAGAACGACTCTAACATTATAAGAAAACCTATTTTTATGGTACTGGTAAGGACGATCCAATAACCGCTGATTAATGCCTCTGTGAGACCCTCCGCACTTTGATACAGCTGTATCTTACCCCAAAGGGTAAGGTTAAGTACATCACTGCTCTACTAAAGTGTGATGCTATCAAGTGGTGGAAGATAGTCGAGCTAGTTTTAGAGCTTGAGAGGCCTACATATGAGTTTTTCCTGGAAGAGTTTCGGCAGAAATATATCATAGATGTGCATGCAAATGGTCTAAGGGACTAGTTCACCCATCTCGTCCACGGAGACCGATCAATGATAGAGTATGAGCGCAACTTCCTTTGCCTAAGTTGATATGCACCTGAGTTGGTGACGACCGAGTGCTACCATTATCGGAGGTTTAGAGAAGGACTACACATCAATATCCTCACCTAGTTAGTCGCTGATCCCCCCGTGAATTTATGCAAATCTGACCCGCCAGACTAAGGAAGTTGAGAAGATTCTGCTAATGAAGGCCAATCTGATGGGTGATTCGAGAGGTCAAAGCCATATAGCACTATATTATTTAAGGCCATCTCAGTCTTTGGCCAAGAGAGCCAGAGAATCCATTGTAGTCTATGAAGACTAGAAAGAGTTATGGACGCCATCAGGGATCTAGGCAGTGTAGAAGACCTTTAACATTAACCTCGATGGCGAGCACTGGAGGTTCTGATAGAGGAGTATAGCCCCACAGTGCAAGCATTACAGGAAGTGGCAATCAAGGGAGTGTTATTGGGTCACGAAGGTTTGCTTCGGTTGTGGGTCACTGGAGCACTTTATTAGAGACTGCCCCGAGGGAGGCAGCGCAACACCACCAGCTTCTCAGAGATATGTGCAGTCTGTTTAGAGAGGCTGAAGATCTATACACATAGATGGTAGCTTGGCAGTAAGGCAGTAGAGTAGGGGCACTACCTGATCCGTAGAAGATCATGAGGTTAGGGTCGTTTCAGTGCAGTATGCAGTGAGGGCCCAAGAGGAATGCAAGCCAGTGGACGTCATCTCATGTATCTTTACTAATTATGGTACCCCCAATTTTAGTATTGATTGATCCGGGTTCCACTCATTCATATTTGTGTCATGAGCTTGTCCAAGAGTGGGGTATTATGTTAGACGATCCCGAAGTTATGATGAGAGTTCCAAGCCTCATAGAACTAGATGTGCTTGTGGACAAGGTCCACCGTAGGTGTCTTGTAGAAATTCAAGGTCAGGTCTTCTTCACTGACCTTATGGTGTTATCCTTCCGAGAGTTCGATGTGATATTTGAAATGGATTGGTTGACCGAGCATGATGTGAGGTTAAAGTGAAAGACTAGATAACTCAAACTTATATACGAGGATGGGACCAAAGTAGTGATTGATGGTGACGAGTTCCATTGCACCTCTAGGATTATTTTAGGTTTAGCTGCTCAGAGATTAGTCAATCGGGGTTACGAGGCATTTTTAGCCCACGTGATAGACACTCGAGTTCCAAGCCCGACGCTTGAAGTTATTCGTACTGTGAAAGACTTTCATAAGGTATTTTGGAGGAGTTACCTGGATTACCACTAGATCGTGAATTGGAGTTCAACATTGAGGTGTTACCCGGATCAACCCCGATATCCATTGCCCATATCGCATGACACCAATCGAGTTAAAATAGCTTAAAGTGCAAATCTAAGAGCTTTTAGACTGAAGGTTCATTCACCCAATTATATCACCATATGGAGCACCGGTGTTGTTTTTAAGGAAAAATGATGGGTTGATGAGGCTATGCATCGACTATCGTCAATTAAACAAGTTAACAATATATGGCCACTATGAGTTCTTGGTGATGCTACTTGGACTTACCAATGCACCCGCAGTTTTTATGGACTTAATGAATCAGGTGTTCCACCCCTATTTAGACTAGTTTGTCGTGGTGTTCATCGACGACATCTTAATGTACTCCCGATCAGAGGAGGATCATGAATGCTATCTTCAGATCGTGCTCTAAACGCTCAAGGAACGTTAGTTGTATGCAAATTTCAACAAATGTGAGTTTTAGTTGTCTGAATGTCATTTTTTGGCTATGTGGTAACTGTGGAAGGCATTTAAGTAGATCTCCAAAATATTTAGGTTGTGTTAGAATGAGAGCCGCCAAATAATATATTCCAGGTGCGTAGTTTCCTTGGACTTGTCGGTTATTATTCTCTTTTTATTAAAGGATTCTCTATGATTGCCGCTCCTATTTCCAAGCTTCTTCAAAAAGATGAGCCCTTCATTTGGAATTAGAAGCATTAACAGAGCTTTGATAAGTTGAAGAAAATTCTTACTCAAGCACCGGTCTTAACGCAACCTAAACCCAGGAAGGAATACACTGTGGTTTAGCGATACATAGTTTAATGGATTGGGGTATGTCCTTATACAAGAGGGAAAGATAGTGGTGTACATGTTGCAACAACTTAAACCGCACGAACGTAACTATCCCACCCATATGTTAGAGTATGCCCAAAGACCAATCATAAAATGATTATTATGATACATTTTATTTACCAATTTTATTAAATAAAGGCATTATCAATATTATTTTTAATTATATATCTATGACTAACATAAACTAAAAAATAATAAAGTTCATATAATAATATGATTATTACTAAATATCCTTATATGAATATTGTTGAACTATGTTTTGATATAACAATTTAAGAGAAAATGTTTTTGGACTTGAATTGAATTTATTCAAAGTTTTCAAAAGGTTTCAAAAATAATTCAAAGTCCATTAAATTCGAATTTGAGCAAAAATATTAAAAGGTACTGATACCCCTATGAATGGGTATCAATACCCCTAAGAATAAGTACTGATACCCATATCAATACCCCTATAAATAACTCTTATGAATGGTTACCGATACCCCTATGAATGGGTATCAATACCCCATGAAGGCTCAAATTACAAAATACAAAATGGGTCTTTAGAGGTACCAATACCCCAAGGCACCAACGGCTAGTAACCGGCTAGTTGATTTGAATTTAATGAAGGGGTATCGATACCCCTATCAATACCCCTTGTTATGGACAACCTTGTTTTTGCAGAAAAATAATCCCCAAATGGCTCCAAAACATCCCCAACGGCTATATACGACTTCAAACTCATTTCAAGCCATAAATACAAGCTAATGATGCTTGAAGAAGTAAGAGAACAACTATCCAAGAAATCAAATACAAGAGAAGAGTTATTCATTCTTAATTCATCTTTCTCTTGTAAATATTTTTGTTCTTGTGAGCTTAATTTTTGTAAACACCTACCTTTGAGAGGTTTATTTGTTTACTTTTTTATCTTTTTATAAAGGGGAAAGGTTCTAGCTGATCCCGTGAAAAGCTAGGGAAAAGTTCTAGTTTAACCAGTGAAAAACTAAGGAGTTTGTAAAGGTTATCTCTTTGTCCTTAAAAGAAAGAACAAATTAGTGAATTTGTTGGAAAATCCTTGGTAAGGAGCTAAGGTAGTGGATGTATACTTGGTTGAGAAGTCAAACCAATATAAATCACTATGTAAACTTTCTATCTTTCAATCTCCTTATTCCCTAAACACAAAAACCGTTTTGACCCCTCTTTGCAAACCGTTCCAGTTGTGGATTCGAGTTTCCTCCAATCCCAACAATTTGTATCAAATCTTGACTCGTTAGAAGGCTTAACATCCTTGAGACGATCCTTGAAGAAGCTCTACCGATTCCCGACGTAATCGAAAAAAAGAAGATGGCTTCAACCTCCAGTGCGTATTACATTGAATATTCACATATTATGGATTCACAACTGATCAACAAGCGACCCTTCTTCAATGGAGAAAATTATGCACATTGGAAGAATAAGATGATGTTCTTTATTCGTGCCTACGATCTAGGAGTTTGGAACTGAATAATGAATGGTTACTCCACTCCACCCGACGATTTAGATGATTGGGATGATTGGAGTAAAGAAGAAAATAAAATGTACCAGCTCAATGCTAAGGCTATGCACATTCTCTTTTGTGCTTTAGGCCCAGATGAATATGGAAGAATTTCATCTTGTTCAAGTGCCAAAGAGATTTGGGATAAGCTCCAAGTCACTCTTGATGGAACCGACGAAGTGAGGGAAACAAAGAAAAGTTTTCTCAATCATAGCTACGAGAACTTCAAGATGAAACCCGATGAAGACATCAAAGCTATGACGGATGGATTTTTTGTGATTGTCAATGGTCTCAGTGGATTTGGAGAAGTAATCCCTAATGAGAAGCTTGTGAGGAAGATGATCTACTCTCTTCCAAAGTCATGGCAATCGAAGAAGATGACTATTATCGAAGCTAGAGACCTAAAGTCTCTCACCGTCGATGAATTGATTGGTTCTCTTCTCACTCATGAGATGGTGTTGAATGAAGAGGTAGAAAATGAAGAGAAGAATGAGGAGGTAGGCATTTCCTTCAAATCCACCAATTAAAACTATCAAGATAAAAGTGATGAGGTGGATAAAGAAGATGATAAACAAGAAGATGAGACAATCAAGGTCTTAAAAGAGTTAAAGAGATTCTTGACTTCCAAGGAAGTAAAGCATGAATCAACCAAGAAGAAGAGTCCCCAGTGTGCTTTAATTGTCAAAGAACAGGGCATATCAAGTATGATTGTCCCTTTCTAAGAAATAAGGGATCATCCAAGAAGAAGGCATATGTGGAAGCTTGGAGTGATGAAGATGACTCTAATGATGATGAAAGTAGTCAACCTATGCCTAATGGCCACTCATGAAGAATTTGAGATATTTTCTAACTCAAATGAATTTAATTAATTTACTTTTGATGAGTTACAAGATGCTTATAATAGGTTGTATTTGGGATTTCAAACCATGAATTCCAAATATACAAAATTAATTTCAAAACTCAAAATTAAAGATGAAATGATTTTGAAAGTAAAAGTCGATTTTGAAAATCAAAATGAAATTTTGAAAAATGATTTAGATCTTTCAAAAATCAAAATAAATCATTTAGAAAAAGAAAATTTTGATATAAAAAGTTAAGTTTGTAAGCTTAACAAAAGAAAAAGAATTAATTTCTAAAAATGGCCTATTATATTTAAAAATAACAAAATGCTCACATTGTCATTTTGATGATCACAAGGAACATACTTGTCATTTGAAGAAAGGAAAACGTTTTAAAATTAGACAAGTATGGGTTTCGAAAGGAACAAGGGGCATTGAAACTAACGTCCAAGAATCCAAAGCAATTTTGATACCAAAATCGAAATGAATCTCTTGTAGGTGTGTGGGAGCAATGGTGATGATATTCAAGATGCTCTAGACACACATGAAAAAGGAATGGGTAACCTCTAAGCTTAATGATTTTAATTTTGGTTATTTGGTTGCTCATTTGATTTTAATCATGCATGAGGTTTTTTTAAATGATTATGCATTATTTTTTTAATCTCATGTATGTTAAAAATGTTTTATGATGAACATTTTAAAGTTTTAATGATTTTTCAGAATTTTTAGTTCATCATAATAAACTTTTGGTCAAAATTGGTGTTAATGAAAATGATATCTCTCTAACAATTGATATCAACTTTTCAAATACTTTGATTTTAAATGAAAATGATATCTCTCTAACAATTGATATCAAAATTTTAAATTTTTGACCTAAACTTAAATGTTTATGCATGTACTTAAAATTGTATAAGATATCTCTCTAACAATTGATAACAATTTTTTTCAAATGCATAACATTTTTAAAAAGCTTTATGCATATGAACTTAATTTCAACAATTGATATTGCATAAAATATTTTAGACTTGGATATATTGAATTTCATGTGTTGCTAACATGTTTGTTATTATTTGTTGAAATTCAATTTTACGTAAGTGTCAAGTTCTTAAAGCTAAATTTTATTTGAAATGCATTAATTGAAGGGGAGCTTTTGATTTTTCAAATAAATTTTAAATGTCAAATTTATCACTTACTCTCCAATGTTATTTTAGAACTTCAAAGATTGAATTATTTTTTATATAACAAAAAGGGGGAGAAGTATGGTTTGAAAAATTCAATCTCTTAATGAAAAAAGGAGAGCTTAACATTTTCATATATTTTCAACAATAGTTAAAAATTGGTATCTTTTTAACAATTGGTATCCTTTTGTAATCAATTGATATATTTTTCATTAAACATTTTATTAAGGGGAAGTTTTCCAAAAACAAATTTTCAAAAGTTTTGTTATATAAAAAAGGGGGAGATTGTTGAACAATGTTTTGATATAACAATTTAAGGTAGATTTTTTTTGGACTTGAATTGAATTTATTCAAAGTTTTCAAATGGTTTCAAAAATAATTCAAAGTCCATTAAATTCTTATTTGAGGAAAAATATTAAGAGGTACTGATACCCATATGAATGGGTATCAATACCCCTATGAATGGGTACCGATACCCTTATCAATACCCCTATCAATACCTCTTATGAACAGGTATCGATACCCCTATTAATGGTATCCATATCCCATGAAGGCTCAAATTATAAAATGTAAAATGGGTACCGATACCCCTTTAGAGGTACCGATACCTCAAGGCTCCAACAGCTAGTAAACGATTGCTGATTTGAATTTAATGAAGGGGTACTAAAACCCCTATCAATACCCCCTGTTATGGACAGCCTTGTTTTGCAAAAAAAAAAAAATCCCCAAATAGCTCCAAAACAACCCCAACGACTCCAAAACATCCCCAACGACTATATACGACTTCAAACTCATTTCAAGCCATAAATACAAGTTGAGGACACTTGAAAAAGTAAGAGAACAACTATCCAAGCAATAAAACACAAGAGAAGAGTTTTCATTCTTATTTCATCTTTCTCTTGTAAATATTTCTGTTCTTGTGAGCTTAATTCTTGTAAACACCTACCTTTGAAAAGATTATTTATTTACTTCTTTTATCCTTTTGTAAAGGGGAAAGGTTCTAGCTAATCCCGTGAAAAGCTAGGGAAAAGTTCTAGTTTAACCCGTGAAAATCTAGGGAGTTTGTAAAGGTTATCTTTTTATCCTTGAAAAAGAAAGAACAAATTAATGAATTTGTTGGAAAAACCTTGGTGAGGAGATAAGGTAGTGGATGTAGACTTGGTTGAGAAGTTGATCCACTATAAATCACTATGTAAAATTTCTATCTTTCAATCTCCTTACTCCCTAAACACAAAAACCGTTCTGACCCCTCTTTGCAAACCGTTCCGATTATGGATTCGACCTTCCGTAAATCCCAACAATTTGTATCAGATCTTGACTCGTTAGAAGGCTTAACATCCTTGAGACGATCCTCGAAGAAGCTCTACTGATTCTCGATATAATCGACAAAAAGATTGCTTCAACCTCTGGTGCGTATTATATTGAAGATTCACATATTATGGATTTACAACCGGTCAACAAGCCACCCTTCTTCAATGGAGCAAATTATGCACATTGGAAGAATAAGATGATGTTCTTTATTCAAGCCTACGATATAGGATCTTGGAACTCAATCATGAATGGTTACTCCACTCCACCTGGCGAGTTAGATGATTAGGATGATTGGAGTAAAGAAGAGAAGAAAAAGTACCAGCTCAATGCTAAGGTTATGCACATTCTCTTTTTTGCTTTAGGCCCAGATGAATATGAAAGAATTTCATCTTGTTCAAGTGCCAAAGAGATTTGGGATAAGCTTCAAGTCACTCATGAAGGAACCGATGAAGTGAGGGAAACAAAGAAAAGTTTTCTCAACCATAGCTACGAGAACTTCAAGATGAAACCCATTGAAGACATCAAAGCTATAACATATAGATTTTCTGTGATTGTCAACGGTCTCAGGGGATTTGGAGAAGTAATCCCTAATGAGAAGCTTGTGAGGAAGATGATCTACTCTCTTCCAAAGTCGTGGCAATCGAAGAAGACGACTATTATCGAAGTTAGAGATCTAAAGTCTCTCACTCTCGATGAATTGATTGGTTCTCTTCTCACTCATGAGATGGTGTTGAATAAAGAGGAAGAAAATGAAGAGAAGAAGAAGGAGGTAGGTATTGCCTTCAAATCCACCAATGAATGCTATTAAGATTCAAGTGATGAGGTGGATGAAGATGATGATAAACAAGAAGATGGGATGGTCAAGCTCTTAAAAGAGTTAAAGAGATTCATGATTTCCAAGGAAGTAAAGCATGAATCAACCAAGAAGAAGAGTCCCCTGGTGTGCTTTAATTGTCAAAGAACTGGGCATGTCAAGTATGATTGTCCCCTTCTAAGAAAGAAGGGATCATCCAAGAAGAATGCATATGTGGCAGCTTTAAGAGATGAAGATGACTCCAATGATGATGAAGTAGTCAACCTATGCCTAATGGCCACTCATGAAGAATTCTAGGTATCTTCTAACTCAAATGAATTTAATTTATTTACTTTTTATGAGTTACAAGATGCTTATAATATGTTGTATTTGAGATTTCATACCATGAATTCCAAATATACGAAATTAATTTCAAAACTCAAAATTAAAGATGAATTGATTTTGAAAGTAAAAGTCGATTTTGAAAATCAAAATGAAATTTTGAAAAATGATTTAGATCTTTCAAAAATCAAAATAAATCATTTAGAAAAAGAAAATTTTGATATAAAATTTAAGCTTGAAAGTTTAACAAAAGAAAAAGAATTAATTTCTAAAAACGACTTATTATGTTTAAAAATGACAAAATGCTCACATTGTCATTTTCATGATCACAAGGAACATACTTGTCCTTTGAAGAAAGGAAAACGTTTTAAAATTAGACAAGTATGGGTTTCGAAAGGAACAAGGGGCATTGAAACTAACATCTAAGGATCCAAAGCAGTTTGGATACCAAAATCGAAATGAATGTCTCTTGTAGGCGTGTGGGAGCAATGGTGATGATATTCAAGATGCTATAGCCACACATGAAAAAGGAATGGGTAACCTCTAAGCTTAATGATTTTAATTTTGGTTATTTGGTTGCTCATTTGATTTTAATCATGCATGAGGTTTTTTAAATGATTATGCATTATTGTTTTATTCTCATGTATGTTAAAAAGGTTTTATGATAAACATTTTAAAGTTTTAATGATTTTTCAGAATTTTTAGTTCATCATAATAAACTTTTGGTCAAAATTGGTGTTAATGAAAATGATCTCTCTAACAATTCATATCAACTTTTCAAATATTTTGATTTTAAATGAAAATGATATCTCTCTAACAATTGATATCAAAATTTTAAATTTTTGACCTAAACTTTAATGTTTATGCATGTACTTAAAATTGTATAAGATATATCTCTAACAATTGATATCATTTTTTTTTCAAATGCATAACATTTTTGAAAAGCTTTATGCATATGCACTTAATTTCAACAATTGATATTGCATAAAGTATTTTAGACTTGGATATATTGAATTTCATGTGCTGCTAACATGTGTGCTATTATTTGTTGAAATTCAATTTTGCTTAAGTGTCAAGTTCTTAAAGCTAAAATTTATTTGAAATACATTAATTGAGGGGGAGCTTTTGATTTTTCAAATAAATTTTAAATGTCAAATTTATCACTTACTCTCCAATGTTATTTTAGAATTTCAAAGATTGAATTATTTTTGATATAACAAAAAGGGGGAGAAGTATGGTTTGAAAAATTCAATCTCTTAATGAAAAAGGGAGAGTTTAACATTTTCATATATTTTCAACAATTGGTATCCTTTTGTAATCAATTGATATATCTTTCATTAAACATTTTATTAGGGGGAAGTTTTTCGAAAACAGGTTTTCAAAAGTTTTGTTATATCAAAAAGGGGGAGACTGTTGAACTATGTTTTTATATAACAATTTAAGGCATATTTTTTTTGGACTTGAATTGAATTTATTCAAAGTTTTCAAAAGGTTTCAAAATAATTCAAAGTCCATTAAATTCAGGTTTGAGGAAAAATATTAAGAGGTACTGATACCCCTATGAATGGGTATCAATACCCCTATGAATGGGTATCAATACCCCTATGAATGGGTATCGATACCCCTATCAATACCTCTTATGAACGAGTATCGATACCCCTATGAATGTGTATCCATACCCCATGAAGGCTCAAATTATAGAATACAAAATGGGTATCGATACCCCTTTAGAGGTACCGATACCTCAAGGCTCCAACGGCTAGTAAACGATTATTGATTTGAATTTAATTAAGGGGTACTGATACCCCTATCAATACCCCCTATTATGGAAAGCCTTGTTGTTGAGTTAATTGATTGATGGAATCAGCCAAGAGGGGGGTGAATTGGCAATTAAAAAGTTTGTGTATGCTTTTGCAGAAAATTGAAAGAAGTTGCACAGCGATTTAGAGTGGTTCGACTTTCTCAACCAAAGTCTACGTCCACTACCTTAGCTATCAACACTAAAGATTTTCCAACAAATTCACTAAGTTTTCTTTCTTTTGAGGCCAAAGAGATAACCTTACAACTCCCTCAAGAATATACCCCAATTCTTGAGAACACTCTTTCTTAAAGAGAAATACACAAATTTACAACCTTACAAGGAAAACCTCACAAGGTAGATTGTTTGCACAATTCTAGATCAAAGAAAATAACACTCAAGAATGAATACAATTGAGTACAAGTAGTGTTCTTGAAAGAAAAATGAATATTGAATGAAAAATAGGCTTGAAGTGCTCAAACAACGAGTTTGATGCTTTCTCTTTGATTCTCACTTGATTCTTGTTTCTTGTTATTTCTTATTGTTGATCAATGGCTTCTAAGCTTGTTTAAATACTCCTTCAATTGATTCTGAACGTTGAGGATGATTAGTAGAGTCAATAGAGCCATTTAAGTGTGAAAAAAATTAATAAAATCAGTTGGGAGCGTCAGTGCATCGATGCATACCCAAGGTGCATCGGTGCATCAAGTGTAAAATTCAAATATTTTGACCTTTCGACCCTTAGTGCATCGGTGCACTAAGAGTGCATCGATGCATAAAATACATTCGATGTTTCAAAATAGCCTGAGTGCATCGATGCATTAAATGCATTCGATGTTTTCATAAAACCCTGAGTGCATCGATGCATGGTATGTGCATCGATGCATAAAATGCATTCGATGTTCAATTTATTCCATAGTGCATCGATGCATGGATTGGTGCATCGGTGCATCACTTTGAAAAATTTATTTTAGGCTTGATTTTGGTTCAAAATACTTTGTGAAAATTGTTTCAAAAATATATTAAATATAAAACACAATTTTACACATTTAGTAAGGTTTGAAATTGATCTTGAGAGACTTGGAGTAATAATTTGATATTCGAGTAATTAAATCGAATATACTTAGAAAATCATTTGTAAAATCTTAAAATTCATTTATACTTAATTTTTTATATCGAAACATCAAAATGTTTTCAACAATCTCCCCCTTTTTGATATACAAAACATTTGTGTAATTTTAAGATTTTGAAAATAAATTTTGAAATCAAGTTTGAAATTACCCCCTTACTCTAACACTTCTCCCCTTTAACACTTTTACACTTCTCCCCCTTTTTGTTAAATCAAAAAGACTCTAAAATGTTTTAAACAAGGTTTTGAAAATATAGCCAATTGATTATAAGTAAATAAGATTAAGCTGCTAAGGTCACAATCAAAAGTGAGATTAGCCATTAGTTTCATAATCAATATTCATAAACAAGTAATGGATAATTGGTCATATATGTCTAATGATGCAAAAATTAATAAACATTAAGCTCAAATTAAACGTTAAAACCAAACCAAATATAGAAATAAGCTTAAATATCCAAACATATTAAATCATAAATCCAAACAAACGTCAAACTAAAGAAAATAATGCCAAAGTATTCAAAATGTTTTAACAATTAAAGTTCTAAGCTGTTCCAAAATAAAACAAAGTCTACTCATCCATAGAAGGATCGGGAGGAGGAGGAGGAAATCGTGCTTGCATCTCAAGAGAAAGAGCATCCATACGTGCAAGCATCTCCCTTTGAAACTCCATCTGTCGAGCTTCCAAAATGTCTAAGCGATGATTTACCGCTTCGTGAGTAGCAGTCAAGTGGGATTCGATAAAAGCATACTGTAGATCAAATGTCTCAAAAAATGAACAAAAATATGGAGGCACTTGATCCTCTTGTGGAGTTAGTTCTGGTGTAGGCTCATTATCTGGTACGTGATCGTCGATATCTTGCATAAGCTGTTGAAGTTCGGGATCATCGTCAGCAGCCGGAGCCGGAGGAGGAGGAGGAGCACGAGAGGAGCTAGGAGCAGCTCATGAAGAACTCACTCCCGGAGTTTGCTTACCGGGTCGAAAGACCCAAAGACCGGTTTCCTCATCTTGTTTCCAATCCGCTTTCTTCAACGAGGTGAGATTGATTTGATTTTGGAGAAGGATGAGATTGTCGAGAGAGACGTTTAGACCGAGTTTGATAAAAATGTTGCTAAGAAGACATCCATAAACTAATGTTTTGACATGTTTTGAAGGAACAATGTTTATGGTATCCACTAGTTGACTAAATATAATGTGGGGCAGATTTATTTTGTTCTTATTCTTGATACAGTGCATCCACCATAAATCCCTAGTACGAAGAGTTGAGTACCTACCTCCGGATGGTCTAAACCACCAAGAGATCATCAAATGAAGAACACGATCGTGGTGAGATCATAGAGTACTAACACTAGCATTTGGAACATAGGTATATTCCATAGTTTCATTCTCATTATATAACCCATCATCATCTAGCCCAAAACAGAAAGCTATAGTCTCGGGGTCAATATAAATATATTGGCCTAAAAGATAGGATCTAATTGCTATAGTCGCACATTGAGTTTGGTTTTGAATGCATACCGCATTGGAGTAGAAAATGCGGACTAACTGATGATAGACGATAGGTTTGAGGTGAAACATTTTATCAAACTTCCAAGTTTTGAGAATCGGAAGGTATTCGAAGTCAAAATCAATCATGGCTTGAAGATAAGAAATACACTCTTCACGGATTCTATAAGATTGGAAAGACTCCTTGTACCTATGGTACAAGTCGTCTCGACGACGTTCAAGCATATTGAAACAGTGTCCTATAAGACTATTAGGTGGAGGAGGAACGAGATTTGGAGGTCAGGTAGAACGACTAGAAAAACTCCTAGGGCGTTTTGGATTTTACATGGTTTAAAGATTCAGAATAAAGAATGTAACCTGCAATTTGAAACACATGTATGCACAATAATCAATCCGAAAACTCAATTGAGTCCTCAATAGTTCAAGGTTCTGTAAACCGAATCCTAATGGACAACTTTTTGAAAACTATTTGAAAATTATAATATATATAGTTTTCATGAAAATAACATAATTAAATCAAAAACATCAAATTTAAAAATTAAATTTAGATTTTTAATTTTTTTTATTTTCGAAAATTCAAAAATTCATTGAAATTTTGGAAGTTTTTGATGAAATTAGTTATAAAATCTAGTTTGTAATCATCAAACAATCAATGCCCGATATAGTTTTCATCCTAGAACTAATTAAGACTAGTCCTAAGATCAAAATATGATAAACTAGAAGTTTTTTAGAAAAATGCCTTGAACATTTTGGATTGATGAGAATGAGATGTTGTGTTGCACGATTTAATGATAGTAGCAGGATATAGAGATGAAAAGCTCGAAGATTCCGACAAATTTATGTTGATTTTGAGCAAATGGAGATTTAGGGAGAGAGAGGGGCGAACGACGCAAGTGAGTGTTTTGAAGAGTTTTTGAGAGAATGAAGAAAATAAGGGTTTTTATCCAAAAACCCGACGGATGCATCGATGCATAGCCTTGTGCATCGATGCATGGCCTTGTGCATCGATGCACATTCAAGGCGTGCATCGGTGCACCTTCATGGTGTATCGATGCATATTCAAAGGGATGGATCGATGCACTGTTAAGTGTATCGATGCATTAAGCACAAAAAATGTCAAAAATCTGTTTTAAACACTCAAAATGCTAAATTAATTAGCTCTAGTGGTATTGGCAACTCATATAATGAAAATTAATCATGTTCAATTAATCAAATTAATCCTTAAACTACATTTGAACATAAAATGTATTTTCATAAAGTAACATAAACTCCCCCTAACTAATAGCCATGAATGCAATCAAAAAATTACTATTATAAGCATTTTTCATTTATTCTTAAAAGCTAAAATTATTTTAAACTCTAAGTGAAAATAGGTTAGTTAAACCTAATTCTCTCCTAAGTGTCCAAAATCTTTCTTTGTCTAAAGGTTTTGTAAAGATATCCGCTAATTGGTACAAAGTATCAACAAATTCTAGAACTACATCTTCCTTAGCGACATGGTCTCTAATGAAGTGATGTCTAATTTCAATAAGCTTAGTTCTAGAGTGTTGGATGGGATTTTTAGTGAGACAAATAGCACTAGTATTGTCACACTTGATAGGAATGGTACCTACTTCAATTCCATAGTCAAAAAGTTGTTGTTTCATCCATAAAACTTGTGCACAACAACTACCAGCTGAAATGTATTCCGCTTCAGTGGTAGATAATACTACACAATTTTGTTTCTTTGAAACCCAAGAAATCAACATATTTCCAAGGAATTGGCAAGTACCGGAGGTGCTTTTCATATCTAATTTGCAACCTCCATAATCTGCATCAGAGAAGGCATGCAAGCTAAAGGTAGAGTCTCTAGGATACCAAAGTCCCAAACTATAAGTGTCCTTAAGGTATCTAAAGATTCTCTTAACAGCTAGTAAATGTGATTCCTTAGGGCATGATTGAAATCTAGCACATAAGAAAACAGTAAACATAATGTCCGGTCTACTTGCAGTTAGATAAAGCAATGAACCAATCATTGACCTATATAATTTAACATCCACACATTTACCTCCTTCATCTATGTCAAGCTTTGTTGATGAGCTCATTGGAGTGTCATGAGGTTTCCCATTTTCCAGTCCAAACTTCTTGAGCATATCTTTGACGTACTTAGCTTGATTGATGAAGATGCCATCTTTTCTTTGCTTGATTTGGAGTCCCAAGAAAAATGAGAGCTCCCCCATCATGCTAATCTCAAATTCACTTTGTATTAGCTTAGAAAATTTTTGGCAAAGAACATCATTAATAGCACCAAATATTATATCATCAACATAAATTTGAACTACTAATAAATCTTTACCTTTATGCTTTAAAAACAGTGTCAACCTTCCCTTTTGAAAAACCTTTTTCAATTAAAAAGTTTGACAATCTTTCATACCAAGCTCTAGGAGCTTGTTTTAAACCATAAAACGCTTTTGTCAATTTAAGAACATGATTTGGAAATTTTAAATCTTCAAAACCTGGAGGTTGTTCCACATACACTTCTTCTTTTATAAATCCATTTAAAAATGCACTTTTAACATCCATTTGATATAATTTAAATTCATGAAAACATGCAAATGCTAATAACATTCTAATTGCTTCCATCCTAGCTACGGGATCGTATGTTTCATCATAGTCTATGCCTTCTTCTTGAGTATACCCTTGAGCAACAAGTCTATCATTGTTTCTCACTATATTACCACTTTCATCAAGCTTATTCCTAAATACCCATCTAGTACCTACAGTAGATTTATTACCAGGCCTTTCAACTAATGTCCATACTTTACTTCTCTCAAATTGATTTAACTCTTCTTGCATAGCCATAATCCAATGTTCATCATTTAATGCTTCTTTAATATTCTTAGGGTCTATGCATGAGATAAATGCAACATAATTACAAACATTTCTAAGAGAAGATCGAGTTGTTACCCCTTTGGATGGATCACCTATAATTTCACCATCCTTGACATAGTTGTACTCTCTTGGGTAAGATATTTCCCTTTCTTTAATAGTTGGATTCTCAAGAGGGTCATGAGTTTTCTCATCTTTCGTTTCTTCATTTGATGATGGTTCTCCAACGTCATGTCTAACGTCATTTGTATTTATAATACCTATATCATCATTCACACAAGAATCCTTCCTCGGAAGGGGATTATCATAAAAAACAACATGTATAGACTCTTCTACAACTAAAGTTCTTTTATTAAATACTCGATAAGCTTTAGAATTTAAGGAATAACCCAGAAAAATTACTTCATCACTTTTAGCATCAAATTTGCCAAGATTGTCTTTACCGTTGGTTAAAACAAAACATTAACATCCAAAATGATGAAAATAGCTAATGTTAGGCTTTTTATTTTTTAAAAGTTCATATGAAGTTGTCTTCAAAATGGGCCGAATCATTACTCGATTAATAATATAACAAGCGGTATTTGTGGCTTCCGCCCAAAAATATTTTGGCAAATTGTTTTCACAAAGCATGGTTCTAGCGATTTCTTCTAAAGTTCGATTTTTCCTCTCAACAACTCCATTTTGTTTGAGGGGTTCTAGGCGCTGAAAAATAATGGCTAATACAATTAGAATTACAAAATTCAGTAAATCCAAGATTTTCAAATTCAACTCCATGATCACTCCTAACACTAGTTATAGAGTAACCTTTTTCATTTTGGATTACTTTTGAAAACGTGATGAATTTTTCTAATTCTTCATCTTTAGTACTTAAGAATAGAACCCAAGTATATCTAGAATAGTCATCTACCAAGACAAATGCATATTGTTTTCCACCCAAGATAGTAGTTCTAGATGGCCCAAAAAGATCTAAATGGATCAATTGTAATACTTTACTAGTTGATATATCATTAATGGATTTAAAAGAAACTCGCTATTGTTTTTCTTTAGCACAAGCATCACATATTTTATCATTATCAAATTTTAGTTTAGGCAACCCTCTTACTAAGTTTCATTGAATTAGCCATTGCAAAACACTCATACTAGCTTGTCCTAGTCTTCTATGCCATAACCAACTATCATGCTCATCCTTAGCAACTAGGCACAAATTAGTCATATCTATAGAACCTAAATGCACCATGTAAATGTTTCCTATTCTATGACCAATAAGCATAATCCGATTAGATGCAATGTCAATAACTTTACAACCATTAGTTTCAAACATGACATTGAATCCCTTATCACATAATTAACTAATACTCAGAAGATTATGCTTTAATCCATTCACATATAAAACATTCTTAATTTGTATTGAAGAGGTATTACCTATTGTACCTATACCTTCAATGTGACCTTTTGAATTATCACCAAACGTCACTTCTCCTCTATTTTTGGCGTTAAGCTCTATGAACCGGCTTTTGTCCCCGGTCATGTGTCTTGAGCATCCACTATCAAGGTACCATGAGTTTGAATTTGTTTCCTGTGCCTTGTAGCAATGCTCTTTTTCCTACAAACATAGATTAATTTCTAATTTTTGGTACCAAAATTCTTTTGGGTCCATATTCATTAGTTTCGAAAATCCTAGTTCCCTTAGGTATCCATTTGTGTAGGATATCCTTATCTTTAATATTAACGAGTCCTTTAGGAACCCATATACTTCTAACGATTTTTCCATTAGAGGTTCTTTGGGGACCTCTATGATTGTAGTTTTTAACATTTTTTCTAACAAAGTTGGATTTTGAATTTTCTCCATTTTCAAAACGTTTTATTCCAACTTTATCAAAAGAAGCTTTAAGATCATTAATTTTCTTTTGATGATCATCATTGACCTTTGAAAGTAAATTTTGCAAATCTGAATTTTTCTTTTCAAACTCTTCTAGTTTGATTTGCAAATCTTTGATTTTACTTTCAAGATCGTTGTTGGTTTTGGATATGAGTTTATTTTCATTTTTCAATTTTGAAATATCATTTTTATATTTTAAAAACAATTTCACATAATTCGAAGCCAACCCATTATATTCCTCTAATAACTCATCATAAGATAAATCATCTAAATCAAATGAGTTAGAGGTTATCTTAGAATCTTCCCCGAATGCCATCAAGCACAAGTTTGCTACTTCTTGTTCCTCTTCATCAAAATCTTCTTCATCGCTCCATGTAGCTACGTGAGCCTTGCGCTTATTATGTGATTGACCATTTCTCTTCAATTGTGGGCAATCATATTTGACATGCCCCAGTTTTTTGCATTCATAGAAAATGATCGGGTCATTCTCTTTTGGTTCATTTTTGAAGCCTTCATTTCATTTGAATTTTCTTCCTCGGTTAGGCCTCATCATTTTTCTGAACCGTTTGGCAAACAATGCCATTTCCTCGTCATCGTCATCTTCATCCAAATCACTCTCATCTTTTGTTGATTTGAGAGCAACTCTCATATTCTTCTTCTTCTCTGTCTGCTTCTTCTCGTCTCTTCTCTCAAGGTCTTTCTCTTCTTTAAGCATCATTTCATGCGTGAGGAGAGATCCAATAAGTTCATCGAGGGTTAAGGATTTCAAATTCTTAGCCTCAATGATCGTCGTCTTCTTTGATTGCCAAGCTTTTGGAAGAGATTAAACTAACTTTCTTATAAGCTTGTCATTTGGAATGATTTCTCCATATGATTTAAGGCTATTGACAATCGTGGAGAATCTATCCGTCATAGCTTTGACATCTTCATCCGGTTTCATCCTGAAATTTTCATAGCTATGAGTTAGAAGACTAATTTTAGATTCTTTTACCTCGTTTGTGCCTTCATGAGTGACTTGTAGTTTTTCCCATATCTCCTTGGCGGATGTGCAAGATGAAACTCTCCCGTATTCATCCGGTCCAAGAGCACAAAAGATGATATGGATAGCTTTGGAGTTGAGCTGGAACAATCTTGTCTCTCCTTCACTCCACAACCTCGGGTGCGTAGAGGGTTTGATGTATCCATCTTCTATGATGTTCCATGCTCCCATGTCACTTTCTTGAATGAAATATATCATCCTATTCTTCCAATAAGCATAATTAGCTCCATTGAAGAAAGAGGCTTGTTAACGGGCAATGAATAGAAACTGAAGTCAGAGTTTGAAGTGTCGGCCATTGATGACTTTAAAAATCGATATAACTCTTCCCGAATCAACTCAAGAGGTGATTAAACCTTCAAATGAGTGAGGCTCTGATACCAATTGTTGAGTTAATCGATTGACGAAATCGGCCAAGTGGGGGTGAATTGGCAATTAAAAAGTTGGTGGAAGCTTTTGCAGAAAATTGAAAGAAGTTGCACAACAATTTAGAGTGGTTCGACTTTCTCAACGAAAGTCTACGTACACTACCTTAGCTATCCACACTAAGGATTTTCCAACAAATTCACTAATTTGTTCTTTCTTTTGAGGCCAAAGAGATAACCTTACAACTCCCTCAAGAATATACCCCAATTCTTGAGAACACTATTTCTCAAAAAGAAATACACAAATTTGCAAACTTACAAGGAAAAACCTCACAAGGTACATTGTTTGCACAATTCTAGAACAAAGAATAGAACAATCAAGAATGAATACAATTGAGTACAAGTAATGTTCTTGAAAGCAAAATGAATATTAAATGAAAAATAGGCTTGAAGTGCTCAAACAATGAGTTTGATGCTTTCTCTTTGATTCTCACTTGATTCTTGATTCTTGTTATTTCTTATTGTTGATCAATGGCTTCTAAGCTTATTTAAATACTCCTTCAATTGATTCTGAACATTGGGGATGATTAGTGGAGTCAATAGAGCCATTTAAGTGTGAAAACAATTAATAAAATCAGTTGAGAGCGTCAGTGCTTCGATGCATGCCCAAGGTGCATCGGTGCATCAAGTGTAAAATTCAAATATTTTGACCATTAGACCCTTAGTGCATCGGTGCACTAAGAGTACATCGATGCATAAAATGCATTCGATGTTTTAAAATAGTCTGAGTGCATCGATGCATAGCTGGTGCATCAATACATCAAATGCATTCGATGTTTTCATAAAACCCTGAGTGCATCGATGCATGGTATGCGCATCGATGCATAAAATGCATTTGATTTTCAATTTATTTCATGGTGCATCGATGCATGCATTGGTGCATCGGTGCATTTCTTTGAAAAACTGATTTTAGGCTTGATTTTGGTTCAAAATACTTTTTGAAAATTGTTTCAAAAATATATTAAGTATAAAACACAATTTTACACATTTAGTAAGGTTTGAAATTGATATTGAGAGGAGTAATAATTTGATATTCGAGTAATTAAATTGAATATACTTAGAAAATCATTTGTAAAATCTTAAAATTCATTTATACTTAATTTGTTATATCGAAACATAAAAATGTTTTCAACACTTGTTTTGCAAAAATAAATAATCCCCAAACGGCTCCAAAACATCCCCAACGGCTATATACGACTTTAAACTCATTTCAAGCCATAAATACAAGTTGAGGACACTTAAAAAGTAAGAGAACATCTATCCAAGCAATCAAACACAAGAGAAGAGTTTTCTATTCTTGTTTTATCTTTCTCTTGTAAATGTTTTTGTTCTTGTGAGCTTAATTCTTGTAAACACCTACATTTGAAAAGATTATTTGTTTACTTCTTTTATCCTTTTATAAAGGGGAAAGGTTCTAGCTGATTTCATGAAAAGCTAGGGAAAAGTTCTAGTTTAACCCGTGAAAATCTAGGGAGTTTGTAAAGGTTATCTCTTTGTCCATGAAAAAGAAAGAACAAATTAATGAATTTGTTGGAAAATCCTTGGTGAGGAGCTAAGGTAGTGGATGTAGACTTGGTTGAGAAGTCGAACCACTATAAATCACTATGTAAAATTTCTATGTTTCAATCTCCTTACTCCCTATACACAAAAACCGTTCTGACCCCTCTGTATAAACTATTCTGATTATGGATTTGAGCTTTCGCAAATCCCAACAATTTGTATCAAATCTTGACTCGTTAGAAGGTTTAACATCATTGAGACACTCCTCGAAGAAGCTCTACCGATTCTCGATACAATCGATAAAAAGATGGCTTCAACCTCTGGTGCGTATTACATTGAAGATTCACATATTATGGATTCACAACCTATCAACAAGCCACCCTTCTTCAATGGAGCAAATTATGCACATGGGAAGAATAAGATGATGTTCTTTATTCAAACCTATGATCTAGGAGCTTGGAACTCAATCATGAATGGTTACTACACTCCACTCGAAGAGTTAGATGATTAGGATGATGAGAGTAAAGAAGAGAAGAAAAAGAACCAGCTCAATGCTAAGGTTATGCACATTCTCTTTTTTGCTTTAGGCCCAGATGAATATGGAAGAATTTCATCTTGTTCAAGTGCCAAAGAGATTTGGGATAAGCTTCAAGTCACTCATGAAGGAACCGATGAAGTGAGGGAAACAAAGAAAAGTTTTCTCAACCATAGCTACGAGAACTTCAAGATGAAACCCGATGAAGCCATCAAAGCTATAATGGATAGATTTTCCGTGTTTACCAACGATCTCAGGGGATTTGGAGAAGTAATCCCTAATGAGAAGCTCGTGAGGAAGATGATCTACTCTATTCCAAAGTCGTAGCAATCGAAGAAGACGACTATTATCGAAGCTAGAGATCTAAAGTCTCTCACTCTCGATGAATTGATTGGTTCTCTTTTCACTCATGAGATAGTTTTGAATGAAGAGGAAGAAAATGAAAAGAAGAAGAAGGAGGTAGGAATTGCCTTCAAATTCACTAATGAAAGTTATTAAGATTCAAGTGATGAGGTGGATGAAGATGATGATGAACAAGATGAGATGGTCAAGCTCTTAAAAGAGTTAAAGAGATTCATGATTTCCAAGGAAGTAAAGCATGAATCAACCAAGAAGAAGAGTCCCCCGGTATGCTTTAATTGTCAAAGAACGGGGCATGTCAAGTATGATTGTCCCCTTCTAAGAAAGAAGGGATCATCCAAGAAGAAGGCATATGTGGCGGCTTTGAGAGATGAAGATGAATCCAATGATGATGAAGTAGTCAACCTATACCTAATGGCCACTCATGAAGAATTCTAGGTATCTTCTAACTCAAATGAATTTAATTCATTTACTTTTTATGAGTTACAATATGCTTATAATATATTGTATTTGGGATTTCAGACCATGAATTCCAAATATACGAAATTAATTTCAAAACTCAAAATTAAAGATGAATTGATTTTGAAAGTAAAAGTCGATTTTGAAAATCAAAATGAAATTTTGAAAAATGATTTAGAGCTTTCAAAAATCAAAATAAATTATTTAGAAAAAGAAAATTTTGATTTAAAAGTTAAGCTTGAAAGCTTAACAAAAGAAAAAGAATTAATTTCTAAAGACGACCTATTATGTTTAAAAATGACAAAATGCTCACATTGTCATTTTCATGGTCACAAGGAACATACTTGTCCTTTGAAGAAAGGAAAACATTTTAAAATTAGACAAGTATAGGTTCTGAAGGGAACAAGGGGCATTGAAATTAACGTCCAAGGATCCAAAGCAATTTGGATACCAAAATCGAAATGAATGTCTATTATAGGTTTATGGAAGCAATGGTGATGATATTCAAGATGCTCTACCCACACATGAAAAAGGAATGGGTAACCTCTAAGCTTAATGCTTTTAATTTTGGTTATTTGGTTGTTCAATTGATTTTAATCATGCATGAGCTTTTTGTTTTAAAATGATTATGCATTATTGTTTTAATCTCATGTATGTTAAAAAGGTTTTATGAGAACATTTTAAAGTTTTAATGATTTTTTTAGAATTTTTAGTTCATCATAATAAAATTTTGTCACAATTAGTGTTAATGAAAATGATATCTCTCTAACAATTGATATAAACTTTTCAAATACTTTGATTTTAAATGCAAATGATATCTCTCTAACAATTGATATTAAAATTTTAAATTTTTTGACCTAAACTTAAATGTTTATGCATGTACTTAAAATTGTATTAGATATATCTCTAACAATTGATATCAAATTTTTTCAAATGCATAACATTTTTGAAAAGTTTTTTGCATTTGCACTTAATTTCAAAAATTTATATTGCATAAAGTTTTTTATACTTGGATATATTGAATTTCATGTGCTACTAACATGTTTGTTATTATTTGTTAAAATTCAATTTTCCTTAAGTGTCAAGTTCTTAAAGCTAAATTTTGTTTGAAATGCTTTAATTGAGGGAGAGGTTAACATTTTCATATATTTTCAACAATTGGTAATAATTGGTATCCTTTCGTAATCAATTAATATTTTTTACATTAAACATTATATCAAGGGGAATTTTTGCCAAAAACAATTTTTCAATCTCTTAATGAAAAAGGGGGAGCTTAACATTTTCATATATTTTCAACAATTGATATCCTTTTGTAATCAATTGATATTTTTTACATTAAACATTATATTAAGGGGAATTTTTTCCAAAAACAATTTTTCAAATGTTTTGTTATATAAAAAAGGGGGAGATAGTTGAACTATGTTTTGATATAACAATTTAAGACAAAATGTTTTTGGACTTGAATTGAATTTATTCAAAGGTTTCAAAAATACTTCAAAGTCCATTAAATTTGGATTTGAGCAAAAATATTAAGAGTTACCGATACCCCTATGAATGGGTATCAATACCCCTATGAATGGGTACCGATACCCCTATCAATACCTCTTATGAACGGGTATCAATACCCCTATGAATGGGTATCAATACCCCATGAAGGCTCAAATTACAAAATGTAAAATTGGTATCGATACCCCTTTATAGGTATCAATACCCCAAGGCTCCAACGGCTAGTTCATTTGAATTTAATGAATGGGTATCGATACCCCTATCAATACCCCCTGTTATGGATAACCTTATTTTGCAGAAAAATAATCCCCAAACGGCTCCAAAACATCCATAACGGCTATATATGACTTCAAACTCATTTCAAGCTATAAATACAAGTTGAGGACACTTGAAGAAGTAAGAGAACAACTATCCAAGCAATCAAACACAAGAGAATAGTTTTTCATTCTTATTTCATCTTTCTCTTGTAAATATTTCTGTTCTTGTGAGCTTAATTCTTGTAAACACCTACCTTTGAAAGGTTTGTTTGTTTACTTCTTTTATCCTTTTGTAAAGGGTAAAGGTTCTAGCTGATCCCATGAAAAGCTAGGGAAAGGTTCTAGTTTAACCCGTGAAAAACTAGGGATTTTATAAAGGTTATCTCTTTGTCCTTGAAAAAGAAAGAACAAATTAGTGAATTTATTGGAAAATCCTTGGTGAGGAGCTAAGGTAGTGAATGTAGACTTGGTTGAGAAGTCGAACCACTATAAATCATTATGTAAAATTTCTATCTTTCAATCTCCTTATTCCCTAAACACAAAAACCATTCTGACTCCTCTTTGCAAACCGTTCCAGTTGTTGATTCGAGCTTCTGCAAGTCCTAACAAATATCATTATGGGTATGGACAATAATAAATGTTTAAGACTAATGTGTTATTGATTGATGATACTGAGTTGTCATCGATACAGAGATGTCAAAATCGATACATGAATATATTGTTAGAGAACAATGTATTGGATTGACTCGCCATGAAAATGTCTTAGATTATTATGGGATGGTCACAATATTGCTAATGGTGACAACTATATGTATGATCCTCAGACTTGAGATCATTATTATCTCAACATATATTGGTGTATGTTTTGATACAGTTAAACATGCTACGTAACTGGTTACACTATAAAGATTGATATTGAACATATCTCTATATATGTATAGGGATGTGAATGATTAAGATAGGATGTGTCCTTCCTACATAATAGGAGATATATCACAGGCCACTTGATTGAGTGAGACTAGAAATGCATGGTCATGCTTGAATAAGTTGATATGAGATATCATATATTATTCGTTGATTATAGTGTACTCTAAATATCAAGAAAAAATAGGTGAGCCATACAAGTGTGACTATTCCAAGACTTGTGTCTATCTTATATATAAAGGACAAAATTATGTAATACATAAAAGAGTTAGTCATGAAGATGATATGTCGAATCATAATTTCTTGTAACTTACGTGGCAATGATATATTGCTAGATGACACTCATTGTTTTTAATATTAGAATGATTCTAATAATTACTACTAATGTTACAAGAACCTATAAGGTCACACCCTAGGGTTGAAATAAGCACAGATTTTATTGTACAATAATTAAATAATATAATTAGAATTAATATATGTATATTTGATATACATATAAATTAATTATCCCAAATATAATATGTAAACATTAAAAGAACATAATTTAAATTACAACTCTTTCAATGAATATTTAATTTGAAATTAATTAAATAAGATTTTAATTAATTCAAAATTATAAATCTTCGAGGTTAGGGTAACTTGTGTATAAAAGGATAAGTAAGGGTATAGTAGCCGTTTCTATCTTTTAGCCGACTTTCTCAAAATTGTTTTGAAAAAGGTTTTTGTGGAGGCTTGAGATTTGAACAGTTCATGATCACTATTACCGTTGCTGCAATCTTGTTGTTTTTTAAAGAAACCAATGTAATAATATGTATTCCTTCCTCCCAGTTTTGGTTTTATCGTACATAGATTGCTAATGAGACCATCGAGTTTGTTTTCACTACGCCATGGGGTACACCAATGGTCCCAACATCATGACCTAGAGTTGGTCGCAGTGGTCTTTGCTTTGAAGATTTGGAGGCATTATCTCTTTAGGGAAAAGTGCTACATTTTCACTGACTACAAGATCCTCAAGTACCTGCTTACCAAGAATGAGTTGAATCTGAGACATCATCGTTGGGTCGAATTGCTTAAGGATTATGAATGTGTCATAGACTATCACCCCAAAAAAGCTAATATAGTGGTTGATTCTTTGAGTCATAACTCGATGACCGACCTCCGATCATTGTTAGCTAGGATAAGTTTGACTTTAAATAGAGGTTTAGTTGCAGAACTCTGGGTTGAATCGGAGTTAGTTAGGGAACTGAAAGAGCTACAAGCGACAAACGAACGATTAATGGCTAAGGCAGAGCGAGTCCGTCGAGGCAAGATTTTGGAGTTTGATTTGAAAGATAGGGACGTGTTGTATTTTTTAAATCGACTTTGTGTGTCAGCTAATACGAAATTGAAGGCTAGGATACTTGGTGAAGCCCATTATAGTCCACTTTCTGTGCACCTCCGAGGTGACAAGATGTACAAACAACGAGTAAAATCGAAACATCAGGTTCCCTCCGGTTTACTTTAGCCAATCCAAATGCCTCAATGGAAATGGGATAGGGTAACTATAGATTTCATTAAGGAGTTACTGAGAACTTGACAGAAGCACAATTTCGTTTGGGTAGTGGTAAACCAATTGACCAAATCTGCCCATTTTTACCAGTGCGAATGGATTTCACTTTGGAAAGGTAAGCGTGGATCTACATCAAAGAGATTGTGAGACTTCACAGGGTACGCTTGTCAATTAGTTTTAATATGGACTCACGGTTTACTTAGAGGTTTTAGAAGGCATTGCACAAGGCCTTGGGGACTAAGTTACATTTTAGCACTACCTTAACCTACAGACGGATGAACAATCAAAGAGGGTTATATAGATCCTTGAGGATATGCTACGATGTTGTTTCATTGATTTTGTGGGTAGTTGGGAGGATCACCTTCCATTGGTCGAGTTCGCCTACTATAGCAGTTACCAAACCAGAATTCATATGGCACCATACTAGGTGTCGTATAGGAGAAAGTGTAGGACTACTTTGTATTGGAACGAACTTAATGAAAGGAAGTTGGTTGGTCCAAAATTGATTCAAGAGTTAGAAGATAATGTACGGATGATTCAGGGTAAATTTAAGAAAGCTTTTGACAGACAAAAGTCATATACATATCTAAAATGGAAGGCATCGAATTTAGTATAGGCAACAAGGTATTCCTTAAGGTGTCACCTTAGAGAAAGGTTCTTGATTTGGCTAAAAAAGGAAGAAGACTTCTCTCTTTATTGGGCCTTATTATATTCTCGAGAGAATAGGTCCTACAGTTTACCAACTAGTTTTACCGCCTGGGATGGAGTGCATTCATAATGTGTTCCATGTATCCATGCTTGGGAGTTACTGATCAGATTCGTTATATGTGATTCCATTGTAGCGGATTGAAGTGATCCCAGATATGTCCTTTGTCAAGGAACCGATAAAGATCTTGGCTCATTAGGCCAAGGAACTTGGAACACCAATATCCCATATACCTTTCTGTATACAAAATACAGATGTAATATCACTTTAAAATTGTTTACTCATTTGAATACCCTTTAAAACTTTGTTTCAAACTTAATTCCACCTGAGTTAACACAATAAGTAAGTATTCATTGAAAACACATTACAAAATATTTTGTTAAATTTAATTACATGCCAGATAAATTTTCAAAATGATCATTATTGTCCTAGTGTTACTAATGAGTCAACCTTAATGGATGATATCTGCTGCTACAGCTGCACTCCTTACTTGATTAGTCTCCGCTTTTACCTATGCGTGAAAACAACATACATTAAGTATTTACTTAGTGGGACATTATATTGTAAAGTAACCTTTGTGTATACATAAATATGCCATATTATTTAGTTCACACCGCATTATATATTTCTTAAGGATTTTATATCCTTCTCAGTTAAGTTGTATTCTATTCACAATTATCATAATCATTTCTAGTATGCCTAGCATACCTATCTGTCATTATTCCTTATTTTCATTAATAACATTTATTCATGCTTATAATGCACCGTTATGCATTTTCAACTATAGTATCCTTTCATACAAATAAAACTCATTCACAATATCATTTTTATACATGAAATAAAAACATATTAACTAATGTACAACATACATTAAAATTAAAATTAAAATTAAAATTAAAATTAAAATATTCTAGCTTGACTCATTACGAGTCGTCTTGATCTCAATTGCATACAATAAATGTACTCACCTGGTCATCCCCGCTAATAAAATGTAGAGACGTATGGCTAATCAGCAACTTTATCTTTCCCTCTTTTCTTTCTAGATTCTGGAGCTTGGTTATGATCTTATGCTACAAAGAAGAGCAATACCAACGTGAATAAGAAGAAGAAGAAGAGTAGGAAATACTTTACTTTCCTCTTTTCTTCTATTTAAAATCCCTAATATATTTTTAAATTTATTTTTCCTCTTAAAAGACCAAAGTGACCTCTTAACTTATCTATTGATACAAATTAGTCTAAACACTATTCCAAATCATTTTTCTCATCTTTTACCACTTATTCAATTAAATCTTAAATTTTCAAATCTTTTCGATATAGTCTCTGATCTGATATTTGGGGTATTACATAATTGAGAAACAAAACCATTCCATTAGTTAAGGTATTATAGAGGAATCATGGAGTGGAAGAAACAACACGGGAAACTGAAAAGGACATGCAACTAGAGTACCCATATTTATTTGAATCAAGTAAATTTCGAGGATGAAATTCTTTTTAGGATGGTAGAGTTGTAACATGACAAAAACTAGGTTAGTAGTTTCAGGTGTTATTGTTGGTCTTCGAGTACTTGGGTAAGATTAATTTAAGTCAATTGGGTCAAGGAAGAAGGTCTTGAGCTTGTAAGAAGCCCACAAAGTGTTAAAAATGAAATTTTTATTTGTACATAAAAGAGGATGGACCAAGGGAGTAATATGACCATTATTTGAAAATAAGGCTCAAAATCAATTAAGATTGATGATGTATACGGGAAAAAGACTGAAAAATCTTCTCTCATTTTTTCTCATGTATTGCCTTCTTATCCTCCTTCACCATTGCTTCTTCTTCCTTTATTAAACTTCAAAGGTGGAAGCTTTAGTGTCTTGCAAAGCTTTGTTTGGAGTTGGAAGGTAAGAAAAACTACCCCTTCCCCTAGAGCTCCATTTCTAACTAAAAATCACAAGGTTTGGCTATGGTGGAAAAATTTAGGTTTTAGAGAGGTTTTGGTTATAAGGCTTGGAAACAATTCTGAGTTGATCCTAAGTATTTAGAAATGTGTTCTTAACCTTTTTTAGGCTTAAATCGATATTGTAATCTCCTTGTTTACTTTGGATAGTGCAAGAACGAGAAGAGTGTTCAAAGGCTAAGGGCAAGGATAAATTGGTGTTTGGGTGATCCTTAGAGTCTTCTTCCACCATCTAGAGCTAAGGTAACACATAAATAACCCTTCTCTACCATATGTAGGTCATAAATCTTCTTTGCTTGCTTGTCGAGTTTTAAATGTTTTGAAATGGGTTTTAATGGTAGCATACATAATTAATGTTTTTGGTTATGTTTTAATGGCTCATTCTGATGTTAACAAATCTAAAAAGACTTAACAAATGCTTGGTAGCCTTTAAGGGACTTATGAAGGGCCTTAAGAAGTAAATTTCATACCTAAACAGAGCACACAGGTCTATCAGTATCAGTACTGTAAGAATAATATAGATATTGTTCTTCTTGTAAGGAAAATAAGGCAAATTTTGAGGGAGAGTATCAATGCCCCTTCTAGAGGTATCGATACTAAAGGGGAGAGTATCGATACTGGGGACACTTTGAGGATTCTATAATACAATTTTGGTACCGATACTCATGGGAGTATCGATACCATAGGGAGAGTATCGATACTCTCCACCAGAGTATCTATACTGGAATTTAATTGAAACGTCGAAGCGAAATTTGGTATTGATACTAAGGCCAGTATCGATACCCTAAGGCCAGTTTCGATATTGACAGGCTCAGTATCAGTACTGACGAACTGTTTTGGGTATAAAACTTTGCTAACTTTGTAAGCTTAAAAAGAGGATTTATGGGGGCATCGAGGGCTCTTAAATAAGACTACAAGTGAGTAAATTAATCGAAACCCTTATAAACAATGACACTAAATCATGTGGCATAAAACTTGTCTTTGTTTGACACTCGAGAAATGATGAGGACACCCGGGTTACTTGAGTGTATGTATGCACTATTCGAATATGTAAGTAGAGATATCCAAATTCTCTTTCCAGTGTCATGACACTTTTGTATCAGTGCGGATGACACTTTTGTATCAGTGCGGATGCACTTTTGTATCAATGCTGAGGCACTTTAGTATTAATGCCAAGGCACTTCTATTATTAAATGGCAAGCCTATATTATGATCCTTATGATGCTTTGTTACACATTCTTATGCTATGACCTATGCTTGATGCATTTCGCTGCAACATGAATTAACTTGCTAAGCATTTGAAGATAATGGATGCATATAGTATAGTGGAGTCGTTTATGTGGCATTGATCTTGTAGCTCAATATTCGGAGGTTATCGCCAGTCAGTCGTATTCCATATACCAATAGCAGCAAAGTATGACTTGATCATTTAGTGGACATGTATTTTCATATACCCTTTTGTATTTGAGTTATAACTCTTTGATTACTGTATTTTCAGAATTTATTTATGAGCTCCCACGTTTTGTAAACTTAACTTTTTATACTTATTTGCTTAAATGCAATGGATTATATTTTAACAAATGAAATGTTTTCAAAAAATGGGATAACCACTCCGGTGGTCGACCCTAATTTTATATGTATGGGTTGATCGTCAAAATGTGGAATGTCGACCCTGGCTCCTTACTCCAACTGTTTTGCTTTACCTACGTGTGAAACAATCACGCACTAAGCTTTCACTTAGTGAGACAATCAAGTAAAATAAGTAACATATAAAATAAACATCTTAGTATAAAAACAACATTATTAAAATAAAACATGTATAAAATAGAAACAAATTTCAACATTCCTTACGTATGCTAGTAATCTGTAATGAAACAGTTTATCTATAAAATATTATAATTAAAATTAAAATTTGAAATAAGAACTTTACTTTGAAACATGTATCAAATTTGTACTATTCTATGTAAATTCATATCATTGTCTGTTGTATTATCATGAGAATATATGGTACGTAAGTCACACATTTAGTGCCCTGTAATTGCACCATAAGTGCCTTGTAAATGTACATGTACTATAGAACACAATAACATTGTACCTATAATCTCGAATACATAAATGTATTCGATAATTATACTATACAAGAATGTACTTTTGTATGATCGATCAATAACACTCCACCTCATGGCATGACAATTGTACCATTAACTCTCAAGTCACATACAACATGTTTTTTATCAAAATCATATGCTATTTCATACATAAAAACATCAATATCGAATATCAAAGTATCGTAAAAGTTTATGCATTGGGTAGTTCATACCCAAAGCGTTTGCGTACTGTGTAGTAAAACATTAATAAAATACATGTATTCAAAATAAGATTTAAAAAAAATTCTTTTCAAATCGATTGAGGTTGACTCATGGCAAGTCTTCCTCGTATTATATTTAATAATAAATTTAGTTACACTCACCTGATGCCTCACTAGTGTGCCTTACTTACTATCACTTTCATTCCCGAACTTTGTCATTTTCTTTTAATTCGCTTTAGGCTTGATTTCGATCACGAGCTACAAGAACACCGTTTATCTGACATATGCAATTTTAAACATACATCAGTACTTTAACTCACAAAATAAACATGTACTCGTATAAAATTTCTAAAGATACAATTGATGCATAAGCGATACAAATTTTCTTTCATTTAATCGAAACTAACTTTAATTCTTTCAAAACAATCTTTCAAGTTCCTTTAATAATCATTCATCACCATAATTTTCTTAACTTTTCAATACTCCACATTTAGCCATCAATAATCATTTCTTTAAAAATGACCCAACATTTCAAAAACATCCAAAATGATCATTTACTATTCCACTCAAATTCAATACTATCATCATATTCAACACTATCATCATATTCAACCATTCTTACAATACTTCTAAATAAGTACCTCAACATTACACTTTTGCCATTTCACCACCAATTTTCTCAAGACTTGTGAATTGATCCCTAAACTTATACAATTTTCCAAATCTATCCAATTCAATATTCTAACAATAATTTTCAGCATAGTACATTAAATTTCCAACATTTGCATTCTAATCTCTCAATTTCTCAAGGAATGGTGAAAAGGTCCATAAAACTTAACAAAATTCCAGTTTAGTCCAAAACACAATTCCAATATATATGATCATTCTTATATCCATTATAAGCCCTTAGGAAATCTTTTTGTAAACTTTTCCCAATATTATTCCACCACGACCGAATGTTAGAAGACTTGTTTCCCATGATCTCTAATTTGATTTAATCATGAGTTCATCATCTATACATCATTTCCATTAAATTACAATCATTGTCAATCAATTCCATATCAAAACTAATCAAATTAAAAAAAATCAAGAATACCTATAATGGTTGAATTCCTCAACAAGTCCCTCAAATGATTTTCAATCAACTTTCATGCTTGTAAATCATTCCACAACACTCCTATCATCATAATCCAACCTTATTTCATTGAATTATAACTTCCCCTTCATCCACCATGTTCATCAATTCAACAATTCAAGCAAGAAAACAATGAAATATTAACACCAAATGAAAGAGAATTCAATGTAGAATATTTTTCTATTTCACAACTTAGTCTGAAATCCTACTAAAATGGATCAAAAATGAAAAATAAAGGTTGATCACATTGGCTATAGAGACTCACGGCTAGGAAGAAGATAAAGAACAATTTTCTTGAAATTTCTATCAAAATATCCTAAAACACTTCTATTAATTCTAATTAAAATGAATTTAAAATTCATTTTAATCCCAAAAGTCCTTTATACCCTTAATGAATCTTGATATTTACCTCCTTGCCATGATTTCATAACCTTTATTACATCATCATATAAATATAAAAATCATATTTATTGATTCCCATATTTACCCTTGTACTTTTCTAAAATTTCAATTTAATCACTTTAATTCAACTATCCCACTTTAACATGGAAAATCAACTTAATTCCACAGATCCATGTTAAATTCATCTTATTAAAAAATACCAAAATAATATTACTAACCTCATATTATCATCCTTAAAATATTTCTAAGCTTCGAATTTGATCCGGTTATTAGAATATTTTACTGATTTTTGTCGCTTAATAACCTTTTATACAAACTCCGGATCAAAAATTCGAAACCCACGAAAATATCATTCATGGGGATAAAATATTCATCTACGGGCACAATATATATATAAATTTTTAAAACTACACTTTGTTCCTTAACTTTTTGCAAGTTTACTCTTTAGCCACTAAACTTTCAAAAATTACATTTTGGTCACTACCTAACATTTTGGGGTATTAAAGCCCCCATCACTGATGTGAACACAACAACACAAATGGATCCTGAAGTCATGCCTCAAGGACCTATCACTCGTGCAAAGGCTAAACAATTCAGGGAAGTACTTTCTCATAAGTGCCTTAATGTTTTTAAATCTTTTAATGAGAAAGAACCCTTAGATAATAGGTTGTTTAATATGTTACATATTGAATATTAAATAACCTATAGTTCACATTCTTATATTATACATTATATAAGTTCATTTACTTAGTTTATTTCTTTATGTTATGCATGTAGGCACATTCGGCCAACAATTGGGAGCTACATTAGAGCTAAATGGAGCTTGCAAAAGGAAGGATACTTACATGGGAGCGATTAGGAGAGCATAAGGAGCAAATTGGTGAAAAGTTTTTTTGAGGTCGTGAGATCATAGCTGGATTGAGCTGAAGATTTGAGCTACAAGATTACCTCAATTCAGCTGGGGAGCTGCACCATCATCATTACCACTTAGGACACTTCAAATATGTCCTAAGTCAAAATTTGTGAAATCGTACCTTTTCGCGAATAGTTACCAAATCAAGAGGTACCTTTTCATAATGAGTTGTCATAATGTTCACCATGCTACAAGTCACCTATGGCCAGCTCATCTTTAGCTCATTCACACTATAAGTAGCTCAAACATAAAGGGACACCTTTCTCAAACATTGTGACCTTTCATGAATGATGCTGCCCATGAAGATGCCTTTAAATCCAAGAGCGTGTTGATGAAGACATTGTAATCATTGGAGGTTTAAATCACCAAGGAATATGATATAAAGCTCCATGCCTATTCGGCCACACACATGCCACACACATGAGAGATTTTGGCGCCAACATGAGAAGACACAACACCATTCAACCAAGGGAGATGTTCCCTCATCATTGTCGAATCATCAAGTCCCTTCATGAAGGGTTAGCCAAACCATCACAAGCCCAAAGGTCTTAATCATTCATTTGAAGCATTATGTATCTCCCTAAAGTCATGTATATAGCCGAAACATTATGTAACCATTCGGCCAAGCCCTCTCATTTCCTATAAATAGAGTGGCTTGCCTTCATTTGTAATCATCTCATCTCTTATATAAAATATACTCTAGTGAGTTATTTCTCTTCAAAGTTCTTTGTGAACTTTATCGATTAAACAAGTATAGTTCCTATACTTGTGGTGTCATTCCTTCCATCCTGATTCCAAAATTCCTAGATTAATATATAGTGGGTTGAAGACACTAACACCACCCCTCAAGCAAGTTTGTGAAGACTGGGATTGTGCTTCATAGCATAGTTTCCTCTTTAGCGTGTTTGAGATACAACATCACCACCATCTCCATTTCATCATCAAAACCATCATCTTCATCCATCAAGACCATCAATTTCCGTAGCCATCTCTATCCCATACTTATTTTATTTCATTACTTATATTATTATTCCCTTTATTAAGTCCATCATTAATCATATTTTCTTTCTTATTTTGTGTAGTCCAAGCTTACAAATTCAAGGACATCAGTACTTGTCAATCCTAGATCGGGACACAATAAGGCTACCTACATCTCTTCTCCCAAAGCGTGTAGATCACCTTACATCAAACGGTAATCAGAGCAAAGTTGGATTGACAAAAAAAGTGTCATTGGCGTGCAAAATAAAAGAAAAACAGAAGAAAAGACTCCTACATCAAAATTTGGAGTACAAAAAGAAAAGAAAAAAATCAGAAAAAAATCAGAAAAAAATCAGAAAAGAAGAAAAGAAAAGAAATTCAAAAGAGAAAGCAAGCCAAGAAAAAGTGCTCTACCATTACAAGAACATCAAAGAGGCCATTTACACTAAGAGAATATAACCTTATTGTTTCTTGAGAAAGGTTGCAGTAAGTGGTGTTTCTTGAATTGTAAGTCACCTCTTCATTTTCTATCCTTTCATTTTCCTTGTCTTCAACCATTTCCTTCTTTTAAGACCTTTGAATCATTTCTTCTACCTTTTCATTTCTTCTATTATTTCTACCCTAACCTATTTGCAGCCAACACAAACAAGGAAAGAATCAACTTGTTCTAATCTTGAGTAAGTTCCTCAAAGGACTTAGCAAGAGAAATTTGAGTGGAAAAAAGCTATTGATAAAGTGAGATCAGAAGGGGAATCGTTAAAAGCCATAATTATATTCCCGAGAGTAAACACGAGTATTGAGTGGAGTGATCTTATCATTTTCTTTGGAGTGAACTTGAAAGGTTTTGTGAGTGTGCTGGTAAGGTTTATTTTCATTTTATTTACTAACAATGTCTCAAGTTTCAGGACAAATTTTTGTAGTGAAAAGAGCCTTGAATATTCATTCCATGGAGGATAACCAAAGAGAGAACATTTTTCACACTAGATGTCATGTAAACAACAAAGTGTGTTTCATGATTATCGATGGGGGAAGTTGCACCAATGTTGCAAGTACTTTAATGGTGGCTAAACTTGGACTCAAGACCATTAAACATCCTACACCATACAAGCTACAATGGTTAAATGATGGAGGATAAGTTAAAGTCACCAAACAAGTCAACATTTCCTTTTCAATTGGGAAATACCAAGACCAAGTTCTTTGTGATGTCATTCTAATGAATGTGTGCCATATACTCCTAGAGAGGCTTTGGCAATTTGATAAGAAGGCTATCCATGATGGTTTCACCAACCGGTACTCTTTCTATCACCATGAAAAGAAATTCATTTTGACTCCTGTTTCACCAAATCAAGTTTCTGAAGATCAAGACGCTTTGAAGAAAAGCATTGAAGTTTTCAAATCTATAAATAAGGAGAATCCAATGAAGATGAACAAATATGCTGGAGAAAAAGATATTAGGAAACATTTGTTATCCTACAAAGCTATAATTGTACTTAGGTACAAGGAAAGCTTAATTTTGACTAACATTCCAGAAGGCTTGCCTTCATCTATTTCATCTTTATTGCAGGAATTTGAAGAGTTATTTCCGAAAGATATCCCTAGTGGATTGCCACCTATTATAGGGATTGAGCATCAAATTGATTTTATACCCGGTGCATCCATTCCAAACAGACCAGCATATAGAAGTAACCCCGAAGAAACCAAGGAACTTCAAAACCAAGTTGAAGAATTGATGGACAAGGGATACATACGAGAGAGTTTGAGTCCATGTGTTGTTCCGGTGTTACTTGTTCCCAAAAAGGATGGTTCATGGAGAATGTGTGTAGACTGTCGTGATATCAATCAAATAACCATCAAGTACCGACATCCTATACCAAGACTTGATGACATGTTAGAGGAATTAAGTGGAGCCACTATGTTTTCTAAAATTGACTTAAAGAGTGGATATCATCAAATTAGAATGAGAGAAGGAGATGAATGGAAGACCACATTCAAAACAAAGCAAGGATTGTATGAGTGGTTGGTAATGCCTTTCGGTTTAACCAATGCTCCAAGCACCTTCATGAGGTTAATGAATCATGTACTCCGGCCATTCATCGGTAAGTTTTGTGTTGTTTATTTTGATGATATTCTGGTTTATAGTCATAACTTGGAATCCCATGTGCAACACTTGAGGTATGCTCTTGAAACCCTTCAAAAGGAAAAGCTTTATGCAAATATGAAGAAATGTGTCTTTTGCACTAACAGTTTAACATTCTTAGCTTTATTGTAAGTTCACGGGGACTTGAAGTTGATCCTGAAAAGATCAAAGCCATTCAAGAGTGGCCTACGCCTACTTCAATTAGTCAAGTCCGAAGTTTTCATGGTCTTGCAAGTTTTTACAGAAGGTTTGTGCCTAATTTTAGTTCTATTGTCGCCCCCTTAACAGGGATCATTAAAAAGAATTCTATCTTTTTATGGGGCAAAGAACAAGAAGATTCCTTCAAAGAAATGAAGGAATGTTTAACCAAGGCACCTTTACTTGCACTACCTAACTTTGATAAGACTTTTGAGGTGGAGTGTGATGCTTCTGGAATCGAAATTGGGGTTGTTTTGACTCAAAAAGAACGACCCATTGCATATTTTAGTGAAAAGTTAAATGGTGCCTTGCTAAACTATCCAACTTATGACAAAGAGATGTATTCACTCATAAGGGCACTTAAAGTTTGCCAATATTATCTTCTACCAAAGGAATTCATCATACAAACCGACCATGAAGCCTTGAAGCATATCAAAGGTCAACACAAGTTAAACAAGCGACATGCCAAATGGGTAGAGTTTTTGGAGTCATTTCCTTACGTTATTCATTATAAGAAAGGTAAAGAAAACATTGTAGTCGATGTTCTCTCTAGAAGGTATGTACTCCTTAATGCTCTTGATTCAAAGTTAAATGGGTTTTCATATATTAAGGATTGTTATGCTACTGACCATGACTTTAAAGAGAAGTATAAGTCTTGTGAGAAAGGTGCATATAAAAAGTTTTATAGGCACGAGGGATATCTATTCAAAGAAGGGCGTTTATGTATTCCTCAAGGGTCTCTTCGAGAAGTGCTTGTTCGAGAAGCACATGAAGGAGGTCTCATGGGTCATTTTGGAGTCAGTAAAACATTGGAGAGTTTGAAACAACACCTCTATTGGCCTAAAATGAAGAGAGACGTTGAAAGGGTATGTGAAAGATGTGTCACTTGCAAAAAGGCTAAATCAAAAGTTATGCCTCATGGACTTTACATGCCTTTACCTATTCCTCAAGCACCATGGGTTGATATATCAATGGACTTTGTGATGGGACTACCAAGGACAAAAAATGGACGAGACTTGATATTTGTGGTAGTAGATCATTTTTCCAAGATGGCACATTTCATACCACGCCACAAGACAGACGATGCAACACATGTGGCCAACTTGTTCTTTAGAGAAATTGTGAGATTACATGGTGTTCCAAGAACCATAGACTCCGATAGAGATGTCAAATTTCTTAGCCATTTCTAAAGGACATTATGGAGTAAGATTGGAACAAAGCTGCTATTCTTCACAACATGCCACCCTCAAACGGATGGGCAAACCGAAGTGGTGATTCGAGTATTATCAAAGCTTGGGAGGAATGCTTACCACACGTTGAGTTTGCATACAATCAGGTAGTCCATTCAACGACCAAGATGTCACCATTTGAGGTAGTGTATGGATTTAACCCCTTAACACCTCTAGATCTTCTTCCTTTGCCTCAAGAACACACGATCAACAAAGATGGCAAGAACAAAGCTGAGTTCGTTAAGAAACTTCATCAACAAATTCTAGACAATATAGAAAAACGAACAAGGCAATATGAAAAGCAAGCGAATAAGGGATGCAAGCAACTAAAATTGGAGGAAGGTGATTGGGTGTGGGTGCATTTCAGAAATGAACGTTTTCCTTCCCAAAGGAAATCCAAGTTGTTACCAAGAGGAGATGGACCGTTCCAAATCATCAAAAAGATCAATAATAATGCCTACAAATTGGATTTACCTGGTGAATACAATGTGCAACTTTTAATATTTCAGATCTCTCTCTATTTGAAGATAACGACGATTTGAGGACAAATCGCTCAAACGAAGGGGATGATCTTGATGTAAGGTGATCTACACGCTTTGGGAGAAGAGATGTAGATAGCCTTATTGTGTCCCGATCTATGATTGACAAGTACTGATGTCCTTGAATTTGTAAGCTTGGGCTGCACAAAATAAGAAAGGAAATATGATTAATGATGGACTTAATAAAGGGAATAATAATATAAGTAATGAAATGAAAGAATAAGAATATAGATGGCTGCGGAATTATGGAATTAATGATAGTCTTGATGAAGGATATTGATGATGGTTGATGATGAAATGGCAATGGTGGTGATGTTGTATCTCAAACACGCCAAAGAGGAAACTATGCTATGAAGCACAATCCCGGTCTTCACAAACTTGCTTGAGGGGTGGTGATAGGGTCTTCTACCCACTAGATATCAATCTAGGAATTTTGGAATTAGGATGGAAGGAATGACGCCACAAGTATAGGAACTATACTTGTTTAATCGATAAAGTTCACAAAGAACTTTAAAGAGAAATAACTCACAAGAGTATATCTCATCTCTTATATAAAATATACTCTTGTGAGTTATTTCTGTAAACAAGTATAGTTCCTATACTTGTGGCGTCATTCCTTCCATCCTGATTCTAAAATTCCTAGATTGATATCTAGTGGGTTGAAGACACTACCACCACCCCTCAAGCAAGTTTGTGAAGACCGGGATTGTGCTTCATAGCATAGTTTCCTCTTTGGCGTGTTTGAGATACAACATCACCACCATTGACATTTCATCATCAACCATCATCAACATCCTTCATCAAGACTATCATCAATTCCATAATTTCGTAGCCATCTCTATTCTTATTCTTTCATTTCATTTCTTATATTATTATTCCCTTTATTAAGTCCATCATTAATCATATTTTCTTTCTTATTTTGTGCAGGCCAAGCTTACAAATTCAAGGAAATCAGTACTTGTCAATCCTAGATCGGGACACAATAAGGCTATATCACCTTACATCAAGCAGTAATCAGAGCATAGTTGGATTGACAACAAAAGTGTCATTGGCATGCAAAATAAAAGAAAAACAGAAGAAAAGACTCCTACATCAAAATTTGGAGTGCAAAAAGAAAAGAAAAAGACAAAAAGAAGAAAAAAACCAGAAAAGAAATTCAAAAGAGAAAGCAAGCCAAGAAAAAGTGCTCTACCATTACAAGAACATCAAACATGACATCTACACTAAGAGAAGATAACCTTATTGTTTCTTGAGAAAGGTTACAGTAAGTGTTGTTTCTTGAATTGTAAGTCACCTATTCCTTTTCTATCCTTTCATTTTCCTTGTCTTCAACTATTTCTTTCTTTTAATACCTTTAAATCCTTTCTTCTACCTTTCCATTTCTTCTATTCTTTCTACCCTAACCTTTTTGCAGCCGACGCACACAAGGAAAGAATTAACTTGTTCTAATCTTGAGTAAGTTCCTCAAAGGACTTAGCAAGAGAAATTTGAGTGGAAAAAGGCTATTGAGAGAGTGAGATCAGAAGGGGAATTGTTAAAAGCCATAATTATATTCCCGAGAGTAAACACGAGTGTTGAGTGGAGTGATCTTATTTTTTCTTTGGAGTGAACTTGTGATACTTTGTGAGTGTGCTGGTAAGGTTTATTTTTGTTTTATTTACTAACCATGTCTCAAAGTCCTAAAACAAATGCAAGTCAATCCAATTTACAAATGCAAGCACTGATTGGATAAATGATGAGAATGTTTCGAACAGAATTTGATACTTCCATGAGAAACTAGACCAAAGACAATATCAACCAAAAACTAGAAACAATGATACTCCTCAGAGGCAACAACCTCTTCCAGAAGATGATGTCCCAAATCCTTTTGATGAAGAAGAACCAGCATTGATACAAGGACCCATGCGTGCCATTGTTGATGATAACATGAGCAATATAAAAATCAAGATTTCTCAATTTCAAGGAAAATTGATTCGGAAGCATATCTTGAATGGGAAAGCAAGGTGGAACATGTTTTCAGTTGCCATAACTATTCCGAACTCAAGAAAGTAAGATTGGCAGCCATGGAGTTTGTCGATTATGATTTGATATGGTGGGATCAACTTACTATTACTCGGAGGAGGAATGGAGAGAGACCAATTTCAACATGGCTCAAAATGAAAGGTATCATGCGTAAACGTTTCATTCCTGCTCATTATCACCGAGACATGTTTCAGAAATTGCAGAACCTAAAGCAAGGCCAAAGGAGTATAGAGGATTACTATAAGGAAATGGAAGTGGCAATGATCCGAGTCAATATTGAGGAGGATCGTGAAGCAACCATAGCTAGATTTCTTGTCAGACTCAATCCCGAGATTGCCAACACACTAGAGTTGTACCATTACATAGAACTTGATGAAATGGTGCAAATGGCTATGAAAATAGAGAGGCAACTACGGAGAAGATCTATATCTCGCACTACCATACCTTCGATATGGAGTCCTAACAATTTGAAGAAGTCTACTCTTACTCATATCAAGGAAAAGGTCGAATCCTCAAATGCTTCCCAACTCAGCAAGGATAATCGAGGAAAAGAGATCCCTGAACGATCAAGAGACATTCGTTGCTTTAAATATCTTGGGAGGGGGCATGTATCCAATAAATGTCCCAACCAAAACACCATGCTACTACTTGGAAATGGTGAGATTGAATCTGACCATGAAGAAGAAGAAGCGCCACCACCACCAACAAAAGTTGAAGAAGAAGCCGAAATTGGTGCTCCGGTGTAAGGTAAAGCCCTAGTGGTCAAAAGAAGTCTAAGTGCTCAAGTGGTAGAGGACAATGCACAAAGGGAAAACATCTTTCATACACGTAGCCATGTGAATGAAAAAGTGTGTTTCATGATCATAGATGGAGGAAGTTGTACCAACGTGGCAAGTACCATTATGGTGGAGAAATTGGGATTAAAAACGTTGAAGCATCCAAGTCCCTATAAATTACAATGGTTAAATAAACGAGGAAAACTTAATGTCAACAAACAGGTGACGGTTCTTTTCTCCATTGGTAAGTACATGATAGGGAAGCAGTGGCGGGTTAATGAACGTTGCTCTTGTTGAAGAATCAAACCTAGAAAGCTCTAGACTCGATGAAGAACAAAAGGGGATGAATAGGGGAAGGTAGCGGTAGCAGCTAGGATTCTTTAGGGTTTCTTTTATGTGCTGGAATCAAGGCAATAAGATTAAAATAAACAAAAGATAAATAAATGGAAGATGAAATAAGATAATAAAGAAATCAAAAGATCTCCCTTATGAAGGTGAACGGTAAAGATGATTGATGGTGCGAATGGATTTGTGGATAATAGATGGATAAGTGTCCTATCGAGCCCTCCTAGTCGTAATGAAAAGGAAAACACGATAAATGGCTCTAACCAACCCTCCTAGTCGTGATGAAAAGGCAAATTGGAGTGTGAATATTAATCTCCCTCACAAGAACTTGAAAGAACTCCAGGAGAAGAAGCTTCGAAGGCACAAGGCAATCAGCACTTGCAAAAACGAACTCTCGTTGTATTATTAATCAAAGAAATCTGAATTACAAAGTTGAATGAAGCCTCCTTTATATAGGGGCTGAATTCTAAAGGTCCTATATAACTAAAGAATAAAATAATAATAAACTAAACATGTTTTAACTCTAATTCCTAATAAAATAATAATAACTAAAAATATTGTTTTAACCCAACCTTAATTCCTAATAAAATAATAAATCTGATCCTAAAAGATAATTAATCATCCTATATTAAATTATATTACAAATAATCAATATAAATATTGAAAATTCGTAATATTTACAAAATAACGTATTAATCCCGTATAGGATTTCCTGCATGCACCATCTTCAGTAAAATGGCCATATCTTGAGTTCCTGATATCGTATTGATGCTATTCAAGAACCGTTGAAAAGATAAGAGACAGACGGTTGTATGTCCAGAAGACATGTTGACCAAATAAGATCAGGATCCCATTCAAAAGGTCGTCTCAAGTCTGCTATTGTTCTGGTCTTCTTTTCCAATGCTTGGACGAGTGGATCATTTGGAAGAGTTATTACTTCTTCCTTTTATGTGAGCCTTATGATGCATGTATCATCCTCCCTTTCTTTAAAAAGATTCGACCTCGAATCTGAAACATTAAAGGGAGCAACATTAGAATCGTTTAATGATTCATTCACATTATTCTTACCGAATAGATATGCTTTGAATCTTCGAGACTTTGTTCTTCTAATAGGTTCGAGTAGAAACATTAGTCCAAAGAAGCATGTATTCTGGACTCTGGTGCATGTATCATTCCCCCACTCCTCAAAAGGATTCGTCCTCGAATCTGAAAATCCAAAAGAAAGAGAATTAGATGTGTTGAACGGAAAACTTGTGAAACATTTACCAGGATCAATGTGATATGTCTTTATGCGTTTTAGTCGAGGTTTCTTCTTTATAGGAACTGATTTCTTGTAGTCTTGAAATCCTCTTTTGCATACAAGTCTTGTAATATGATGTTTTGGTTGAAATTCAACATGGTGTCGACCTCTGTTGGCTTTCTGTATGATTGCTTCAGATAATTTCTCCATGGTTTTATTCTTGTGTGGCGAGAATGAGTGTTTAAAAACCATGGCAACTGGTTTGTTAAAGTAATCCCTTAAGTCTCCTAAGTGTGGTTCATGAATTAAGAATTCTCGGGAGGAGATTTGTGGACTGTAAAACATGTTTAGTTGGCAAGGAAACTCATATACAAGATAAAGCTCATTAGAAGCACTTTTAAAAGTATGGGTATAATTATCAGAAATATCCGAGTTATTGTGATATATATCTTTGATATGTTCAATTCTCGGAATAGTAGTATGCGTTTGATAGGTAAGAGTATACCTTCGTGGTAGTGCATCGTCTATTGTGTTTTGCTTACCTCGGTCTTTGGACTCCCGTAAATCGTGACTCTTCATTGATATGGCATAGTGATTAGGGCTTTCAGGTGGTAACCCGTCAGGAGGGTCACCTAGCACTATTCGACAACTCTTGGCAATGGAAGATGGTGTGGTCCAGTCTCGTGTTGCTTTTACTTTCTCATCATTTTCATGGATTCTCTGTGCATGAACTATAAAGCATGTGGAGTTGTTCAAGTCATGTTTCGTCATTAAGATGGCGTCACGACTAAGGCTTTCCTGGATGTAGCCTTTTTGTAACAAATCTAACTCTTTGGTTTCTTCGAGATTGTATGTTTGACCAGGTATGATGTAACCTTGAATTAGATTGGTTTGGTGTTATTTTCCTCTTTTCGGTGGTAATTCGTTAGGTGGATCACCTAACACTTCTCGAAAATCCTGTAACAAAGATGAAAACACACTAGGCAAATCCTTGTTAATGTTAGAAATCGAAACAATTGATTCCCTAAAGTGAACAAGGATGGAAGGTTGTTTGTAAAGAAGGTTCTCTCTCAATTCTTTTGTGCTCACACATAGATTTTGAGTCACTCTTTTCTTCTCACAATTAGGTTCACTCACCTCACATGGGTCATTATTCTTTTGGATTTTGAAACTAGTGACCTCCTTTTCTTTTGCCTCTTTCTCAGCTTTTTCTTTTTTTACTTTCTCTACCTCCTCACAAATTATCATTTGATCTTTAGGGGTTGGAAGTGTGTCATTCTTTGCTAGTCGTTCTTTCTCCTTGTCAGGTTTGTCATCTCTTGGATTTTTCAGAGAAGATGGAGTAGAAGATGAGGAAGGATTTGAAGGATTACCTTGGTAAGAGGATGAAATACCTTGGTAATATTCTCTGAATCGGAATCTCCTTTGTATTGTGTTTCGATTGTCATTTCTTTCTTTAGTGTATCTTCGAGGTTTTCGTACTCATGGAGATCAAGAAGATCAGTGATGTTTGAGTTTAAGCCGACGACGAATCTTGACACGGTTACCTCTTCTTTTTCGGTTATGTTAGCCCTATTAAGTAAGGACTGCATCTCCTTGTAGTAGTCTTCAACTGAACTTCTACCTTGTCGAAGTTGGTGTAGTCGTAGTTTAACTTCTCGTGTATAATGTGTCGGTAGGAATCGCTTCCTCATGGTTTGTTTGAGGTCGGTCCAAGAAGTGATTGTTGGAATTTGGAAGTTCTGGATCTTTTTCCTTGTTTGCATCCACCAAGTTCGAGCATATCCTTCGAATTGCATGGTGATGAGGTGAACTTGTTTAACTTGGGGGCAATCATGGTATGCGAACATGAGATCAACTTTTCCTTCCCAATCGATGTACCTGTCTGGATCGTTGTCTCCTTTGAAAGACGGGATCGTGAACTTTGGTTTTGCAAAGAGTTCGGGTGCTTGTAAACGTGGTTGTTCTCGCCTGGGTACCAAATGTTCAACATTGTTTGGTCTTGGATTTTGGTTTTGTAGATCCAGTTGTGGTTCTTGTCGTTTTCTCATGGTTTCATCAAATCTTTCAACTTGAGTCGTGAGTCGGGAAAGTGTGGCTAAGATAGCCGTAAGTGTCTTGTTGTTATTGTCGCCCATCCTGAAATCATAACACTCAAAAGAAAATTTTAAAGTAAAATAAAAATAAAAGAAAGAAAATTCAACAAAGCAAGAAACCTCACAAGTCACTCCAAAAAAAGTAACACAACGAGAGGCAAGTAATCCGATCTTGTACTCTTTAAAACTCACTTTAGCAAGTAGTCTTCCACAGTTCGTATCGGAGTTTGATTACTAGCAAAGGCGATAAGAAAAACCTAAAAGTTCTAAGAGGCCAAACAAGGGTTAGACTCCAAGAGAACGAGAATACAAAGAAGGAAGAAGTATGCAAACTCTTTAGTCCTACTAACACAATGAAGATAATGTGTTAGATAATGCAAAAGAACAATAACAAGGAAAAACAAAAGAACCTAAAGCACTAAGAGTCAAAGAAAAAAAAAAGAACCAACCCAGAAACCTAGAAAACGCTGGATCAATTTGAGCAACGTTTTTGAGGGGGTTACCGGTGTCAACAAATTCTGGAAAAATTCTTGAATGTCTTTCGATGCGTCAAGAAACCACCTATAAAATTTCAGAACCAAATACCTTCAGTAGTATCCAGTAGACTCTGTTGAACGGTGAGTCCTCAAACAATCTGTTTTTCTTGGTCGCTTTGTTCGAAGGTGTTTTTGATCTCAAAAAATTCTGATCTTTTTGTTTGAATGATCTTAAATATATGAATTTTCAATCTGGAAATTTTCACCACGAAATTCCTCCTGTAAAATTTTCAAGAAATTCGACAAGATTCTAAACCGAATCTGCCGATGAAACTTGAATGATGTATTTGAAGGCTCCAATGAACTCCGATTGGGGTGAAATTTTGACTGGGGATTAATCTTAGAATTAATATGATATATGGATAAAATCAGCCCTAAATACCTTCGTTTGCAATTTTTTGAAATTTTGGATTTTTTTGGCTTTTTTTGTTTTTTTGCCTTTTTTGTTTTTTTTTTTTGAAAAAAAATAGCAAACTAACAAGAAGGATTTAAATCTAAATTAAAATTAAATAAAAAGAACCTGAAACGCTGAATCTTTTGTGAACTAGCTCCGTTGGGGTACCTTGACGGTTTTGTGTGCAAGAACAAGCAAGATTGCTTGTTTCTTTCCAAGAATCGGCCTAACTCTGATACCAATTGATAGGGAAGCAGTGGCGGGTTAATGAACGTTGCTCTTGTTGAAGAATCAAACCTAGAAAGCTCTAGACTCGATGAAGAACAAAAGGGGATGAATAGGGGAAGGTGGTGGCAGCAGCTAGGATTCTTTAGGGTTTCTTTTATGTGCTGGAATCAAGGCAATAAGATTAGAATAAACAAAAGATAAATAAACGGAAGATGAAATAAGATAATAAAGAAATCAAAAGATCTCCCTTATGAAGGTGAACGGTAAAGATGATTGATGGTGCGAATGGATTTGTGGATAATAGATGGATAAGTGTCCTATCGAGCCCTCCTAGTCGTAATGAAAAGGCAAACACGATAAATGGCTCTAACCAACCCTCCTAGTCGTGATGAAAAGGCAAATTGGAGTGTGAAGATTAATCTCCCTCACAAGAACTTGAAAGAACTCCAGGAGAAGAAGCTTCGAAGGCACAAGGCAATCAGCACTTGCAAAAACGAACTCTCGTTGTATTATTAATCAAAGAAATCTGAATTACAAAGTTGAATGAAGCCTCCTTTATATAGGGGCTGAATTCTAAAGGTCCTAAATAACTAAAGAATAAAATAATAATAAACTAAACATGTTTTAACTCTAATTCCTAATAAAATAATAATAACTAAAAATATTGTTTTAACCCAACCTTAATTCCTAATAAAATAATAAATCTGATCCTAAAAGATAATTAATCATCCTATATTAAATTATATTACAAATAATCAATATAAATATTGAAAATTCGTAATATTTACAAAATAACGTATTAATCCCGTATAGGATTTCCTGCATGCACCATCTTCAGTAAAATGGCCATATCTTGAGTTCCTGATATCGTATTGATGCTATTCAAGAACCGTTGAAAAGATAAGAGACAGGCGGTTGTATGTCCAGAAGACATGTTGACCAAATAAGATCAGGATCCCATTCAAAAAGTCGTCTCAAGTATGCTATTGTTCTGGTCTTCTTTTCCAATGCTTGGACGAGTGGATCATTTGGAAGATTTATTACTTCTTCCTTTGATGTGAGCCTTGTGATGCATGTATCAGTACAAGGATGAGGTTATGTGCGATGTTTTTCCTATGCATGCTAGCCATTTACTCCTTGGAAGACCATGGCAATATGATAGGATGACCATTCATGATTGTTTTACCAATCAGTATTCATTCAACCATGGAGGGAAGAAGATCATCCTAACACCCTTGACGCCTAAACAAGTCCAAATTGATCAAATCAAGATGAAACAAAGTGTTGAGGCCATGAGGAAAGGAAAATCGAATTTAATAGAGAAGGAAACCAGCCCAAAAACAAGTGCTTGTATATCTAAGTACTTGTTACAAAGATGTCTATTGACAAGACGCAAAGTTGATGATGATTTTTCTAACCTTAACAATACAAGAGTTTCCTTTGATTTGCAGGATGAACCAAATGACACAATCCATCAATTTGGTGAACTAAAGGATATGACTTTCAAGAGCCAAAAGGTGCGACTATTGAAGAGCAAAGAATGGTAACTTCTCATCCAAAGGACGTGATCCATCAAAAATCAAGAGTCATGCCGATTGAAAACCAAAGGGAAATGATTTTTCATCCAAAGGGCATGACTTATGAGGATACATCACCATTCTAAGAGTCATCACCTTTCATGAATCAATGCATCTCCATTTCATCATCAAAACCATAATCTTCATCCATCATGACCATCAATTTCCGTAGTCATCTCTATCATATCCTTATTTCATTTCATTTCTTATCTTTATCATTTCATTTAATCTTCCTTTATTTAATCATTTTCCTTTCTTATCTATATTGCAACCAAGCTTATAATTCAAGGACATCAGTACTTGTCAATCCTAGATCGGGACACAATAAGGCTATCTACATATTTTTCATCAAAGCGTGTAGATCACCTGGCTCTGATACCAGTTGATGTAAGGTGATCTACACGCTTTGATGGAAGAGATGTAGATAGCCTTATTGTGTCCCGATCTAGGATTGACAAGTACTGATGTCCTTGAATTATAAGCTTGGCTGCAACATAGATAAGAAAGGAAAATGATTAAATAAAGGAAGATTAAATGAAATGAAAAAGATAAGAAATGAAATGAAATAAGGATGGGATAGAGATGGTTGCGGAAATTGATGGTCTTGATGGATGAAGATGATGGTTTTGATGATGAAATAGAGATGGTGGTGATGTTGTATCTCAAACACGCCAAAGAGGAAACTATGCTATGAAGCACAATCCCGGTCTTCACAAACTTGCTTGAGGGGTGGTGTTAGTGTCTTCAACCCACTAGATATCAATCTAGGAATTTTGGAATCATGATGGAAGGAATGATGCCACAAGTATAGGAACTATACTTGTTTAATCGATAAAGTTCACAAAGAACTTTGAAGAGAAATAACTCACAATAGTATATTTTATATAAGAGATGAGATGATTACAAATGAAGGCAAGCCACTCTATTTATAGAAAATGAGAGGGCTTGGCCGAATGGTTACATAATGTTTTGGCTAGATACATGATTTTAGGGAGATACATAATGCTTCAAATGAATGATTAAGTCCTTTGGGCTTGTGATGGTTCAGCTAACCCTTCATGAAGGGGCTTAATGATTCGACAATGATGAGGGAACATCTCCCTTGGCCGAATAGTGTTGTGTCTTCTCATGTTGGCGCCAAAAGCTATCATGTGCAAGGCATTTGTGTGGCCGAATAGGCATGAGCTTTATATCATGTTCCTTGGTGATTTAAACCTCCAATGATTACAATGTCTTCATCAGCATGCTCTTGGATGTAAAGGCATCTTCATGGGCAGCATCATTCATGAAAGGTCACAATGTTTGATAAAGGTGTCCCTTCATGCTTGAGCTACTTATGGTGTAAATGAGCTAAAGGTGAGCTGGCCATAGGTGACTTGTAGCATGGTGAACATTATGGCAGCTCCTTGTGAAAAGGTACCTCTTGAGTTGGCAATTATTCGCGAAAAGGTACGATTTCACAAATTTTGAGTTAGGACATATTTGAAGTGTCCTAAGTGGTGATGATGATGGTGCAGCTCCCCAGCTGAAATGAGGTCATCTTGTAGCTCAAATCTTCAGCTCAATCCAGCTATGAGCCCACGGCCTCAAAATAATTTTTCACCAATTTGCTCTTTATGCTCTCGTAATCGTTCCCATGTAAGTATCCTTGCTTTTGCATGCTCCATTTAGCTCTAATGTAGCTCCCAAGTGTTGGCTGAATTTGCCTACATGCATAACATAAAGAAAAAAATGAAGTAAATGAACTTATATAATGTATAATATAAGAATGTGAACTATAGGTTATTTAATATTCAATATGTAACATATTAAACAACCTATTATCTAAGGGTTCTTTCTCATTAAAAGATTTAAAAACATTAAGGCACTTGTGAGAATGTACTTCCCTGAATTGTTTAGCCTTTGCACGAGTGATAGGTCCTTGAGGCATGACTTCAGGATCCATTTGTGTTGTTGTGTTCACATCAATCACCCTCCTAGTCATGCACTGTCGTAGTTGTCGTCAATTGGTTGTTGAAATCACGTGGGATCACAATTTTCATCCTAGGTTTCGTGGGTGTAAAACATGATTCACCTTTGATCGGTCACGATTCTATAAGGGTTTTGGTCATCAGGGGTTGAGTTTGGGTGGAGCTTCATTGATGGCAAAAGGTAGTGGCCGACGTGGGTTTAGGGATTGAAATGAAGGTTTTCAATGTTTTTGTGTTATTTCAAAATTTTTGTGTTTTTTAATATAATTTAAATTTTTTAAAATTATCAGAATATGACATGTTTCACTTAACGAAAGAAATTAACGTCATTGACTACCCAGACTCCTAAAATAGTAACATTTGTAACGTTAAGAACCATGATCTTTCAAAAAATAATATAGGCACCTATTTGTAAAAAGCACAATAATTTGGGCACTATTTTATAATTAGGCCTAAAAAAAGCATACCATGTTTCATCTTTATTTCTTCACTAACACGAAGATTTATTCATAAAGGTCCGGGATTCCAACACCAACAATTATAAGGTATTTAAATATTCATTATCAAATAATTAAAAATATTTAAAAAAGATACTACCACGTATAAGCACTATAAATTAATAAAAAAATTAATATTTCATACACATTATTAATGAATTGGATGATGGATCTTATCGATAAATTTTTTAACTAAACTTATTATTAATAATTGTTATATACTTTTTCGTAATTAATATTTTTATCATCACTCCGTATAAAATTTTTGTGATCTTTAAAATTAACACAGGATTAATTCAAAAACATTTGTGTCACTCTCTCTGCTTGTTATAAACTCGATGATTTTTCCTAAAAATCACCCTGATAAACTTTATTTACCTGTCAGACACACTTTAATCTTTATTTACCGATCTAACACCCTTTGCAAGAAGTCACAATCCATGTACCGCGTCTTGTAAATATTTTTACACTTGTTGCCAAATATATAATTAATTTCAATTAAGGTGTTATTTGTGTAAAAATGTCAACTTTATTTATTTATTTTTTGTATGTGAAAAAATTAACTCTTTGATCGGAGTTTTATTTGTAGTACAATTAAGTTGATATTTAGACAACAATCAGAAGATTTTGAGTTATTGACTTTGTACGATCAAATTTGCATTCGATTCATGTAGCTTTCAACACCTACGACTGTTTAACTATCATAAACTTGAGTTTAGGTCTTGAGAATGAAGTATTTTAAAATTAATTGTTTAAAAATATAAAAAATATTAAAATAAGCTTTTAATTACAATTGAGGGATCAAATGAATTATTATTCATTAATTATTATTTTTTAACAACAGTTAATAATATTTATTCATTTTTAATAAAATTAGAATTTAATATTTATTTTATATTTTTTAAAATTAATATTAGAAAGAATATTTTAAATAAAGAGGTGATATTTTTAGCTTTACATTCTATTTTTATTGAATTTTATTCGCTTTTAATTCTTTTTTATTATGTTTTTATTAAATTTTTTTAAAAAAATGAATAATAATTCATTTTATCTCTCAATTGTAATTAAACGTTTATTTTTATATTTTTATATTTTTAAACAATTAATTTTAAAAGTCAATAAACATTATTAATTGTTGTTAAAAATAATATCACATAATAAATAAATAAATAAATAAAGTTTGCGTTTTTACACAAACATTACTTTAACAAAAATTAATTATATATTAAGTCCCATTTCAAAAATATTTATAAAAATAACACCTATTTTTGTACACGTTTCACAAAGTACGGTGCATGGGTCGTGTCTTCTACCACTTGGCGTAAGGCGCGGTGCATGGGCTAAGTCTTCCTGTAAAGGGTATTAAATCAATAAATAAAAATGAAAGGGTGTCTGACAGGTAAATAAAATTGATCAGAATGACTTTTAGAAAAAATTACCTATAATCTCTCGATATAATTGTTGTCAATAAAATCAATAATAAAATTTATTATTTGACATTATTATCGAATGTACTCCTTTTTTAGCCCACCAATAAGCCATCAATTCTAGGACATGTCAGGGATATATATATATACTAAAAGGGAAATATAAAACCTTACGCTCATTATTTATTATCTTCTTCGATTATTTTCTTTTCTTCTTTAAGATCATCATTTGTGATATTTTTTTCTAATCAAAAAAATAAATCGTTCAAAACCATTACCTTTCTATTCATACCATCAACAATGATATATCACGAACGATATCTAAAATTTATAATCTAATTCTTATCTCTATTAATATATTTACACATCCCTAAGTTTTTAAACATTATAAAGTTAATTAATAAGATAAGACTTTTTTTTAATTAATCACTGGTATCTGATCTATTGATCGATTAATCCAGATCGGGTATTCTAGAAACAAGGATGATCATTCCAACCCAGTTTACTTTATTCACAAATGTTAGAGTTCGAATCACTGACATTACTTAAGGGATATAATATCTCATCTTACTAAATCAACTAGTTATTGGTAATAAGAAGAGAAATTTTTACCATAAGAGAAAAACATTTTGCAATTGACATTTTTTTTACCATAAGGGATGTGTATATATATATTATATATATGTGTGTGTAAAGTAAAATAATTCCATAATCGTCACCCCATCTTTACTAAATATATGAATTTCAATGGAGCAAAAGGACAACAACCAATCATAAACCGTTGTATTGACATAAGCAAAACCTTCGACGTTAAGTTTTTCTTTTAAAAAAATAATAATAATTTTGTAGATGTCCACCGGACAGATAAGTATCTGTAACTAGTAATTTCAACTTTAAACATACATAAAAAAATAGGGTAAACTACACATTTAATATCTATACTATCAATTTTGATTTGTTTTAGTACCTAAATTTTCAATCTTTTCAAAATCATACCTAAAACGATCTCAAATTCGCAACGCGATCTCCAATTTCGCAACACAGTTTCCAAATTTGCAACGCGAATTTCCCAAATTCGCAACATAGTTTTGAAATTCGCAACTCGAATTTCTTTTTCGCAACGCGATTTTCTAAATTCGCAACGCGGTTTTCAAATTCGCAACACAGAAGTCAAATTCGTAAAGCGCGTTTATTTTCGCAATGCGAATTTTATTTTCGCAACATGAATTTTATTTTCGAATTCGAAACACGAATATTAATTTCGCAACACAAATGTAAACAGTATATCCCGTAAATCGCAAGTTATAACCTAAAACCCTAAATTATAACTCAGTCACATCTCCATCTCTCACTCTCTCCGGCGACATCCATCCCCATCTCCGACGACATCCGTCCCCATATCCGGCGACCCCCTCCATCTCCATCTCTCAGAACCACCATCTCACAACCATTCACGGCCACAAATGGAAAATCAACCACTGAGGGTTAATTATTTTAATTATTTTTATTTTGAAATTTTTGTATTATTATTATATTTTTCATATTTAAATTGATGATAAATTTACTCGAAATTTCAATATATAGATTAACCATTTCACTTAGATTGCTTAGTAAATTCATTCGGTTGCTGCCAATACCGCTAAACTGTTTAGTTAAATTAACCCTGTGAAGTTAGTATTTATCTTTTGGTTGACGTAATGTAATTCATTCAAGTTTCAATTTATAGAAGAAGAGTAGTTTTTGAAACTTAAATTCGCAACACGAAAATGAAATTTGCAACACGAAAATGAAATTCGCAACGCGATTTTAGTTTTCGCGTTGCGAGTTTCGTGTTGCAAATTTCATTTTCGAGTTGCGATTTTCATGTTGTGAATTTAAGTTTCAAGAATAAACTATTATTCTTCTGCAAATTGAAACTTGAATAAATTGCATTACTTCAACCAAAAAACAAAGAAAAATACTAACTTCACAGTGTTGCAAATTTAAGTTTCAAGAATAAACTACTACTCTTCTAGAATGTTGTCCTTAAACCTGCACTAAACCTATATGTTGTCCTTTTAACATTGTTTATACTTACTTCTGGAATGTTATCTGATACATTTTGTGAACTATGATAGAATAATGATTTGGGTGAATACCGGGCTAGTTTGAAACATATTTGGTTATATTTTCCCTGTTTAATATCATGTATGTTTATTGTGCATAATTTGTAGTTTTTGGTATATTATTAGTATATCTACCTTGGTATGTTTATTGTTTTTGTTAGGAATTTTTTTCGGCTGCATTGACTTTAAGGAATAAATTAAGCCTAGCCACTACAATTGCGTCGATACTTACACATGTCCAAAGAAATTTGTTTGAGAATACTTGTTTTGGACCATGGCTGAAAGTACAACATCCAGGTGGAGATGCTATGTTGACTCATTTGTTTCTTCAGACCATGACTAATGATCTACCTGAGGGGATAAAACGTGGTGATGAGGAGATATGGTTTCATTTTCCACCGGCGTATACTCGTTTTGGGTGGGAGGAGTTTTGCTTAGTCACTGGTCTACGTTTCGGACGACACGATGAATTAGGTCCGTATACTAGTCATATCGCCCGCCCATCATGGTTATTTCGAGTTTTTCCTAAGCTGGAAAAGGTGAAGGCCACTTTACACGTCGATGATTTGAGAAGATTACTTCTTAAAGATGGTTTTACCCGGATGGATGACCATGATGTTGTCCGAGTATGCCTTTTGTTACTTTTGTATGTCGGCTTTTTAGCCAAAGAGGGTAGACAACCTATTTCTCAGGATTTAATATTATTGGTAGAGGACCTAGATACATGGAACGTGTTTCCGTGGGGTTCATATCTATGGAAAGCTACCTGGAAAAAATTGTCGTCTGCCTTTGAGGACCGTCGTAGTTTGTGTGGGCATGGTTCCAAATACACTTTGACAGGCTTTATTTGGGCCTTTAAGGTAAGAATTTCTATATAATGTTTCCAAAATTAATTATTTAACAATTACTAAAATTAATGTTTGTGTATTATATTGTTTGTAGATTTGGAAATTTGAGGCATTTCCCAATATGTGTACTTATGCCATCAAGAATTCAAATGATATTCCTAGAGCTATTACTTGGAGGAGGATATGGCTGTTGGATTGGGAAGATTTACTACTATATACGATGATGAATGATGTAAGTTAACACAAATACTACCATATATAAACAAGTTATTACTAGTAGACGTTGGACTTTGTTTGGGTTTTTATATTATTAGGAGGCAAACTATCCCTTACAGACATTGACACCCACAGAAGCTGAGCTTGTCACTGATTAGTGGCAAGCTAGTAGGCATTTTTTTATGGGAGGGATGATGAGCACCCCCCACTTCGGCACCGAGATCCATCACCTCATCGAGCCTCTTCTCCACTTCGACACCGAGATCCATCACCTGATCGAGAGCCATCACCTGATCGAGTCGATTCTACACCTCGACACCAAGAGCCATCACCTATTCCATCACATCATCGAGCCTCTTCTCCACCATCACCTCATGATAGGCAACCGACAAAGATGCCACGATATTTATCTCCCCGTTCTCCACCTCCACGGGATGAGTTAGGAGAGTTACGTGATGAGGTCAGTGCTTTACGTGATAAGGTCGATGCTTTACCTGATGACAATGGTGCATGGCGTGATAAGGTAGGGTTTTTACGTGGTGAGGTAGATGTTTTACTTGATAACAATGGTGCTTTACGTGGTGAGGTATCTGCTTTACGTGATGAGGTAACTGCTCTGCGTGAGATTGTTTCATCGTTGCAGAATGAGGTAAGTTTGTTTAATTTTATAAGAAATACTATACTAAAAATGCAAATAACCTTTTTTCGGCATTATTTATTTATTTATTTATTTACTGATTTATGTATTAATTTATTTTTAGCGGCCCGATAAGGTAGGTGCTTTATGTCGGGTTTTTCTTGCACGAAGGGGTTCACGCATCAGACATCGTGGACGTGCCATTACGTCTCCTTTCACCCCAATAGTTCCAAGACTGCGTAAGAAGAAGCTCGATCCACCTACCATTGTTTAGAATCCACCTACCATTGTTCAGGATCCACCTCCCATTGTTCAGGATTCACCTGTCATCATTTAAGAGGCCCCTCCCATCGTTCAAGAGGCCCCTCCCATCGTTCAGGATCCACCTCCCACTGTTCAGGATCCACATGGTATACTATGTCGACATATTGGTAAACCCCCTCTTGTGCCCGATATGATGGATCAGAGTTGGCTTTCGTATCAGTTACCGGCCAGTATCATTCCTCAACACTAGATATGCACACTACCAGACATAATTATGGATAATACTGTTTGGGCTAATACCACAGTTGATTTTTATCTATATGAGCAGAGCCAGGGGTGTTACACTGACATATGCAAAATCGACAATACACATTTGTTTTGTTGAGAGGTCTTGGTGGGTGTTTTATTAGGGGTTGAAGAGAACGGCTATTTCGAATGTGAGGTAAGTATTATATTCTTTTTATATTGATTTTTATTATTTTTTAAAAAATTATTAAATTCACTAATATATGTATTTTTTTATAAAACAACATATTGATGCATGGGTGTCAAGTCTTCTGATTCTAAGGAAATTGAAGAAAATCAAAAAGACGCGATGGACTATTATGCCTTCATCTTTTCACGCAGCTCACTTGCAGGATCAGAGAGATGCTTCATATGCGTTGGGTAATGGCAAAGCTATCCTTTATCATGCTTGGTGGGAGGTCGATAAGGTTAGCATTTATTTTTGCATATTTAAAGGTGTTCATAAAATTTATTTGATGTGCGCAGTTGGAGTATTAATATATTATATTGCAGGTGTTTATCCCTGTTATGGAACGTCGTCATTGGATTTTCTTCGAGCTTCAGCTCTCATCCCTGAAGATGATAGTATATGACAGCATGCTGAATTACATACCATTATCTGATTTGAAAGATATTATTTGTAGGGGATGGAGCGATATTTTGGATAAATACTTGGATGTGATTGCTTATTGAACTAATTCAGGAAACAAGAAGCCAAATAAGTTCAAAGTTACAATGATGAGAGACGAGACAGCACCACAACAAACGTCGGGAGCCAGAGGGGATTATGGTCCTCTTGTATGCATGTGCTTGGAACGTATGAAGAGATGAGGTAAATAGTTTCTACCTCCGACAGATAGAGATAGAGGTGCAGTAGGGTTGTGGTTTCGGCATTATATGGCTAGAGATATATATGTGAGACGTTGCCTACCTGCATCCGGGTGCTGAAAGTGTGCATAATCAACCATTTGTTATTGGTAAGTTTGAGCAATGGTTGTTAACCTGTTACTCTTTGTTTTAGATGAAATATTGATCAAAAGTAGTTTGAAAATATTTGGTTAAGTACCTAGAATTCAATAATTTCAGCTCATATTTGTTGGTTTTGGATGTGTAGAAAATCTCATGGCCATAATGTTTCTGCAGGTTAATCCTTCCAGATGTTATAATTTCTTACCAATGTCTGTAAGCTCCCTATAGTTAGGAGCATTTGGATGTATTGTCTGCGGCAAATTGATGTATCAATGTGTTGTAAAGTGTAAATAAAAATTGTTTTTTTGTTTAATTGATTTGTTGTTTAATTTCAATATGCATTATGTTGAAGGCAAAAAAGACCTGTTGAAGGCACACTACCTTTAAGAAAATCAAATTCGCAATGAGAAAATCAAATTTGAGTTGCGAATTTTATTTTTACGTTGTGAAATTGAATATCGAGTTGCGAATCGGAGAAGTTCACAATAACCATCTTTTTTCTAGTTTCAATTCAAGGCAAACACCTTCAAAAAGATAACAGACAACAATCTGATAAGTGATAACAACTGAACAAATCACAGCAATGTTCAAACTCAAGTTACTAATGCATGTCTAACTGAAAATGTATGCATTCACACATAAAATACACATAATACAACGTCTGCATTTAAAAATCACCTAAGTTAATAGTCCCAAAAGGTGAAGGCGGCTGTGATTGGGATTTTGATTTTGATTTTGATTGTGATTTTGATTTCCTTTTGCTTGGCACCATATGCGCTTTGGATTTTGATGAGGATCCATATTTTGGTAGAGGAAAAGATGATTGTGATGGCACTAGTGATCCACAGGTCAACCTTGTATGACCACTTTCCTTGTACTGACTACATGTCGATATCTTCTTCTCTTCACCCTTAGACGGTATACGATCATGATTTTTTGGTCGGCCAGGTAGCCTTCTATCCATGACTGGTGGCAAAAATGTTTGTAAGTCATCTGGTATGACCCACTCTGAAGGATGTGAAATAGGGTAGACAATCTCGACATAAGTCTGTCAATATACTTATGTAGTGTAGCAATCCATAGCGTATGCACTTTGTTGAGTTAATCGATTGATGGAATCGACAAATAGGGGGTGAATTGGCAATTAAACTTTTGGTGGAAGCTTTTGCAGAAAATTGAGAGTAATTGCATAGCGATTTAGAGTGGTTCTACTTTCTCAATAAAAGTCTACGTCCACTACCTTAGCTATCCACACTAAGAATTTTCTAACAAATTCACTAATTTGTTCTTTCTTTTGAGGCCAAAGAGATAACCTTACAACTCCCTCAAGAATATACCCCAATTCTTGAGAACACTCTTTCTCAAAGAGAAGATTTTCAAATTTGCAAACTTACAAGGAAATCCTCACAAGGTAGATTGTTTGCAAAATTCTAGAACAAAGAAAAGAACACTAAAAAATGAATACAATTGAGTACAAGTAGTGTTCTTGAAAGCAAAATGAATATTGAATGAAAAATAGGCTTGAAATGCTCAAACTTGAGGCTTGATGCTTTCTCTTTGATTCTCTCTTAATTCTTAATTCTTGTTGTTTCTTGTTGTTGATCAATGGCTTCTAAGCTTGTTTAAATACTCCTTCAATTGATTCTGAACGTTGGGGATGATTAGTGGAGTCAATAGAGACATTTAAGTGTGAAAACAATTAATAAAATCAGTTAGGAGCGTTAGTGCATCGATGCATACACAAGGTGCATCGGTGCATCAAGTGTAAAATTCAAATATTTTGACCGTTGGAACACTTAGTGCATCGGTGCACTAAGTGTGCATCGATGCATAAAATGCATTCGATGTTTTGAATAAGCTTAAAATGCAATCGATGTTTTCATTAAAACCTGAGTGCATCGATGCATGAAGAGTGCATCGATGCATAAACTGCATTCGATGTTCAATTTATTCCTTGATGCATCGATGCATGGATTGGTGCATCGGTGCATTCCTTTGAAAAATTGATTTTAGGCTTGATTTTGGTTCAAAATACTTTGTGAAAATTGTTTTAAAAATATATTAAGTATAAAACACAATTTTACACATTTAGTAAGGTTTGAAATTGATCTTGAAAGACTTGGAGTAATAATTTGATATTCGATTAATTGAATCGAATATACTTATAAAAATCTTTGTAAAATCTTAAAATTCATTTATACTTAGTTTGTTATATCGAAACATCAAAATATTTTCAACAATCTCCCCCTTTTTGATATAACAAAACACTTGAGTAATTTTAAGATTTGTTTTAAAAAATTATTTTTGAAATCAATTTGAAAAGTTGAAAATTACTCCCCCTTACTATGATACATCTTCTCCCCCTTTTTGTTAAATAAAAAAGACTCTAAAAAATTTAGCCAAAATAATAAGATTAACCTGCTAAGATCACAATCAAAAGAGAGATTAGCCATTAGTTTCATAATCAATATTCATATCGAATGTGAAATGGTAAATTGGTCATATATGCCTAATGATGCAAAAATAAGAAAATTCAAACCAAACTAAACATATATGTATTAAGTTCTTATAGCCAAAAACAACCAAAACATTCATCCAAACATTCAATCATCCAAAATAAACAATCCAGAAACATCAAAATCAATCCAAGTTTTAAATCCAAGAAAGCATAACAAGGAAAAATCTACTCCATCGGAGGATCGGGAGGAGGAGGAAATTGTGCTTGCATCTCTAGAGAGAGAGCATCCATACGTGTAAGCATCTGCCATTGAAACTCCATTTGTTGAGCTTCCAAAGTGTCTAAGCGATGATTCACCGCTTCATTGTTAGAAGCCAAATGGGATTCATGGAAGTAAACCATAGATCAAATGTCTCCAAAAACGAACAAAAATATGGAGGCACTTGATCCTCTTGTGGTGCCGGCGCATTATCAGGATCGTCAATGTCTTAAAATAATCCTTGAAGCTCGGGATCATCATCTGCAGCCGGTGTCAGAGGAGGAGGAGGAGCACGAGAAGAGCTAGGAGCAGGAGGTGCTCGTGAAGAACTCGCTCCCGGAGTTTTCTTTGAGGGTCGATAAACCCATTGACCAATTTCCTCTTCCAATTTTCAATCAGCTTTCTTCAAGGAGGTGAGATTGATTTGGTTTTGAAGAGGAATGAGATTGTTAAGAGAGATATTAAGACCAAGTTTGATAAAAAGATTACTAAGAAGATATCCATAAACTAATGTTTCAACATGTTTTGAAGGAATAATGTTTATGGTATCTACTAGCTCACTAAATATAATGTGTGGAAAATTTATTTTGTTCTTATTCTTGATACAGTGCATCCACCATAAATCCCTAATACAAAGAGTAGAGTACCTACCTCCGAATGGTCTAAACCACCAAGAGATCATCAAATGAAGAAGACGATCGTGATGAGATCGTAGAGTACTAACACTAGCATTTGGAACATAGGGATATTCCACAATTTCTTTCTCATTATATAAACCATCGTCATCTAGCCCAAAATGTGATCTAGCCCAAAATGTGAAGCTATCGTCTCAGAGTCAATATTAATATATTATCCTAAGAGGTAGTATCTGATTTCTATAGTCCCACATTGAGTCTGGTTTTGAATACATACCGCATTATAGTAGAAAATGCGGACTAACTGATGATATACGATAGGTTTTAGGTGAAATAGTTTATCAAACTTCCATGTTTTGAGAATCAGAAGGTATTCGAAGTCAATATCAATCATGGCTTGAATAGAAGGAATACGCTCTTCCCGGATTCTATAAGATTGGAAAGAATTCATGTACCTATGGTACAGTTCATCTCTACGACGTTCAAGCATATTAAAATAGGATCCTATAAGATTTTTAGGTTGAGGAGGAACGGTATTAGGAGGTCGGGTAGAACGACTAGAAGAGATCCTAGTGAGTTTAGGATTTGACATGGTTTAAGGAATCGGAATAAGGAATGTAACCTATAATTTGAAAAACACATGTATGCAATTTAATCAATCCCAAAACTCAATTGAGTCCGCAATAATTCAAGGTTCTCTAAAATAAATCCTAATGGGCAAGGTTTCAAAAACTTATTTGAAAATAATTTTTGAAAAATCATAATATGTATAGTTTTCATGAAAAACAACATAATTGAGTCAAAAACATCTAAATAAATCAAAAGATTTTCGATTTTTTTCGAATTTCAAAGAAAATTTTGAAATATTGCGTGTTTTTGATGAAATTTGTTGTAAAATATTGTTTCTAATCACCAAACAATCAATGCCCGATATAATGTTCATCCTAAAACTAATCTAAACTAGTTCTAAAATCAAAATATGATAAAATAGAGGTTTTTAGAAAAGTACCTTGAAACTTTCGGATTGATGAAAATGAGAAGTTGTTTTGCATGATTTAATGATGTTAGCAGGATATGGAGATGAAAAGCTTGAAGATTCCGACTATTTTTCGTTGATTTTGAGCAAAAAGAGAATTTAAAGAGGGAGAGAGGCGAATGGTTGGAGAGGGTTTAGTTTTAGGGTTTGAAACAAATAAGAAAATAAGCCTTTTAAACCCAAAACCCGACGGATGCATCAATGCATGGCTTTGTGCATCGATGCACATTCAAGGAGTGCATCAGTGCATCTTCATGATGTATCGATGCACATATAAAGGGATGCATCGATGTACTGTTCAGTGTATCGATGCATTAAACACAAAAATGAAACAAATCTGTATTTAAATACTGAAAATGCTAAAATAAACTACTCTAGTAGTATTGGGAACTCATATAACGAAAATTAATCATGTCCAATCAATTAATTTTATTCTTGAACTTCATTTGAACATATAATCAATTTTCACTAAAAATCATAAACTCCCCTAACTAAAAGAAAAGAATGCAATAAAAAATATTATTAATATAAGCATTTTTCATTTATTCTTAAAAGTGCTAAAATTAATTTAAACACTAAGTGAAGATAGGTCAGTTAAACCTAATTCTCTTCTAAGTGTCCAAAATATTTCTTTTTCTAAAGGTTTTGTAAAAATGTCCGCTAATTGGTGCAAAGTATCAACAATTTCTAGAACTACATCTTCCTTAGCGACATGGTCTCTAATGAAGTGATGTTTAATTTCAATATGCTTAGTTCTAAAGTGTTGGATGGGATTTTTAGTGAGACAAATAGCACTAGTATTGTAACACTTGATAGGAATGGTACCTACTTCAATTCCATAATCAAAAAGTTATTGTTTCATCCATAAAACTTGTGCACAACAACTACCGGTTGAAATGTATTCCGCTTCAGTGGTAGATAATACCACACAATTTTGTTTCTTTGAAAACCAAGAAATCAGCATATTTCCAAGGAATTGGCAAGTACCGGAGGTGCTTTTCCTATCTAATTTGCATCCTCCATAATTCGCATCAGAGAAGGCATGCAAGCTAAAGCTAGAGTCTCTAGGATACCAAAGTCCTAAAATAGGAGTGTCCTTAAGGTATCTAAAGATTCTCTTAACAGCTAGTAAATGTGATTCCTTAAGACATGATTGAAATTTGGCACATAAGCAAACACTAAACATAATGTCTGGTCTACTTACGGTTAAATAAAGCAAAGAGCCAATCATTGACCTATATAATTTAACATCCACACATTTACCTCCTTCATCTATGTTAAGCTTTGTTGATGAGCTCATTGGAGTGTTATGTGGTTTCCCATTTTCTAGTCCAAACTTCTTGAGCATATCTTTGACGTACTTAGCTTGATTGATGAAGATGCCATCTTTTCTTTACTTGATTTGGAGTCCCAAGAAAAATTAGAGCTCCCCCATCATGCTCATCTCGAATTCACTTTGCATTAGCTTAGAAAATTCTTGGTAAAGAATATCATTAGTAGAACCAAATATTATATCATCAACATAAATTTGAACTACTAATAAATCTTTACCTTTATGCTTTAAAAACAATGTAGTGTCAACCTTCACTTTTGTAAAACCTTTTTCGATTAAAAAATTTGACAATATTTCATACCAAGTTCTAAGAGCTTATTTTAAACCATAAAGAGCTTTTTTCAATTTAAGAACATGATTTGGAAATTTTGAATCTTCAAAACCAGGAGGTTGTTCCGCATACACTTCTTCTTTTATAAAACCATTTAAAAATGCACTTTTAACATCCATTTGATATAATTTGAATTCATTGAAACATGCAAATGCTAATAACATTCTAATTACTTCCATCCTAGCTACGGGAGCATATGTTTCATCATAGTCTATGCCCTCTTCTTGAGTATACCCTTGAACAACAAGTCTAGCCTTGTTTCTCACTATATTACTACTTTCATCAAGCTTATTCCTAAATACCAATCTAGTACCTACAGTAGATTTATTACTAGGCCTTTCAACTAATGTCCATACTTTATTTCTCTTAAATTGATTTAACTCTTCTTGCATAGCCATAATCCAATGTTCATCATTTAAAGCTTCTTTAATATTTTTAGGCTCTATGCATGAGATAAATGCAACATAATTATAAATATTTCTAAGAGAATATCGAGTTGTTACCCCTTTGGATGGATCACCTATTACTTCACCATCCTTGACATAGTTATATTCCCTTGGGTAAGAGACTTCCCTTTCTTCAATGGTTGGATTCTCGAGAGGATCTTGAGTTTCCCCATATTTCGTTTCTTCCTTTGATGATGGTTCTCCAACGTCATTTATATATATAATGCCTACATCATCATTCACACAAGAATCCTTCCTCGGAAGGGGATTATCATCGAAAACAACATGTATAGACTCTTCTACAACTAAAGTTCTTTTATTAAATACTCGATAAGCTTTAGAATTTAAGGAATAACCCAAAAAAATTCATTCATCACTTTTAGCATCAAATTTGCCAAGATTGTCCTTACCGTTGTTTAAAACAAAACATTTACATCCAAAAGGATGAAAATAGCTAATGTTAGGCTTTTTATTTTTGAAAATTTCATATGGAGTTTTCTTTAAAATTGGCCTAATCATTACTCGATTTACAACATAACAAGCGGTACTTGTGGCTTCCGCCCAAAAATATTTTGGCAAATTATTTTCACAAAGCATGGTTCTAGCCATTTCTTCTAAAGTTAGATTTTTTCTCTCAACAACTCCATTTTGTTGAGGGGTTCTAGGTGCTGAAAAATTATGGCTAATACCATTAGAATTGCAAAACTCAGTAAATCCAAGATTTTCAAATTCAGTGCCATGATCACTTCTAACACTATTGATAGAGTAATCTTTTTCGTTTTGGATTATTTTTGAAAACGTGATAAAATGTTCTAATGCTTTATCTTTAGTACTTAAAAATAGAACCCAAGTATATCTCGAATAGTCATCTACCAAGACAAATGCATATTGTTTTCCACCCAAGCTAGTAGTTTTAGTTGGCCCAAAAAGATCTATATGGATCAATTGTAATACTCTACTAGTTAATACATCATTAATGGTTTTAAAAGAAACTCGCTTTTGTTTTCCTTTAGCACAAGCATCACAGATTTTACCATTATCAAATTTTAGTTTAGGCAACCCTCTTACTAAATCTCCTTGAATTAGCCGTTGCAAAACACTCATACTAGCATGTCCTAGTCTCATATGCCATAACCAACTATCATGCTCATCCTTAGCAACTAGGCATAAATTAGTCATATCTATAGAATCTAAATGCACCATGTAAATGTTTCCTATTCTATGACCAACAAGCATAATTTGATTAGATGCAATGTCAATAACTTTACAACCATTAGTTTCAAACATGACATTGAATCCCTTATCACAAAATTGACTAATACTCAAAAGATTATGCTTTAATCCATTCACATATAAAACATTCTTAATTTGTATGGAAGAGGTATTACCTATAGTGCCTATACCTTCAATGTGAACTTTTGAGTTATCACCAAAAGTCACATCTCCTCCATTTTTAGCGTTGAGCTCTATGAACTGGCTTTTGTCACCGATCATGTGTCCTGAGTAGCCACTATCAAGGTACCATAAGTTTGAGTGTGTTTCCTGTGCCTTGTAGCAATGCTCCTTTTCCTACAAACATAAATTAATTTTTTATTTTTGGTACCCAAATTCTTTTGGGTGCATATTCATTAGTTTCCAAAATCCGAGTCCCCTTAGGTATCCATTTGTGTAGGATATCCTAATCTTTAGTAATATTGAGTTCTTTAGGAACCCATATACTTCTAACGATCTTTCCATTAGAGATTCTTCAGGGACCTCTATGATTGTAGTTTCTAAAACTTTTTCTAACAAAGTTGGTTTTTGAATTTTCTCCTTTTTCAAAATGTTTTGATCCAACTTTATCAAAAGAAGCTTTAAGATCATCAATTTCCTTTTGATGATCATCATTGACTCTTGAAAGAAAATTTTACAGATCAGTATTTTTCTTTTCAAACTCTTCTAGTTTGATTTGTAAATCTTTGATTTTACTTTCAAGATCATTGTTGGTCTTGGATATGAGATTATTTTCATTTTTCAATTTTGAAATATCATTTTTGTATTTTAAAAACAATTTCTCATAATTTGAAGCCAACCCATTATATTCCTCTAATAACTCATCATAAGAATATAACAAATTTAAAGGAAAAATGTTTTTGGAATTGAATTGAATTTATTCAAAGTTTTAAAAAGGTTTCAAAAATAATTCAAAGTCAATTAAATTCGGATTTGAGAAAAAATGCTAAAGGGTGTCAAAGTGCATCCATGCACCCCAGCAGTGCATCCATGCACCTGCCACTAGTGCATCCATGCACCTGCCACTAGTGCATCGATGTATCAGGTAGTGCATCCATGCACTCCATTTTGAATGCAATTAGTGCATCAATGCACCCTGCTGTGCATCCATGCAACCTGTTGTGCATCCATGCACCAAGGCTGTAACGGCTAGTAACGGCTAGTTTATTTGAATTTAATGAAGGGGTATCGATGCACCATGATAGTGCACCGATGCACCAAGTTATGGGAAACCTTTTTTAGTAGAAAAATCATCCCCAAACAGCTCCAAAACATCCCCAACGGCTATATACAACTTCAAACACATTCCAAGCTATAAATACAAGCTAAGGACACTTGAAGAAGAATGAGAACAACTATCCAAGCAATCAAACACAAGAGAAGAGTTTTTCATTCTTATTTCATCTTTCTCTTGTAAATATTTTGTTCTTGTGAGCTTAATTCTTGTAAACACCTACCTTAGAGAGGTTTTCTTGTTTACATTTCTTATTATTTTGTAAAGGGGAAAGGTTCTAGTTTAGCCCGAAAAAACTAGGGAGTTGTAAGGTTATCTCTTTGTCCTCAAAAGAAAAAACAAATTAGTGAATTTGTTGGAAAATTCTTGCTGAGGAGCTAAGGTAGTGGACGTAGACTTTGGCTGAGAAATTTGAACCACTATAAATCGCTGTGCAATTCTCTATCTTTCAATCTCCTTACTCCCTAAACACAAAACCGTTTTGACCCCTCTTTACAAACCGTTTTGGTTATCGATTCGAGCTTCCGAAAATCCCAATAATTGGTATCAGAGCCTAACTCGTTAAAAGGTTTAACCACCTCGAGACTATCCTAGAAGAAGCTCTATCAATTCCTGACACAATCGAGAAGATGGCTTCCACCTCTGGATCGTTCCACATTGAAGACTCCCTACCAACCGACAAGCCTCCATACTTCAATGGAGCGAACTATCGTCATTGGAAGAAATTAATGAAGTTATTTATCCAAGCTAATGATCTTGATGCATGGGAGATGATCGAGAGTGGATACTCTTCTCCAAAGAAGAAGGAGAACAAATGGAATGACCAAGAACGAAAGAAAGCTAAACAAAATGCCAAGGCCATGCACATGTTGTTTTGTGCATTTGGTATAGATATCTATGAAGGAGTTTCTTCTTGTTTGAATGCCAAGGAGTTTTGGAATAAGCTCGAGGAAATCCATGGAAACAAGAAAGAAGAACCAATAAAGGTGGTGTGTTTAACGGCTCTTGAAGAGCACAAGGTATCTTCAAACTCAACTAAATTAAATTTATGTTCTTTTAATGAGTTACAAGATGCCTATGATGAATTATTTTCGGAGTTTGAGACCATGAATTCCAAATATAAAAATTTGATTTCTAAATTTATAGCTAAAAATGATCTTCTTTTGAAAGCTAAAACAGACTTAGAAAATCAAAATGAAATTTTGAAAAAGGAGTTAGAGCTTTCAAAGATGAAATCGAAAAACTTTGAAAAAGAAATTTTCAAATTAAACAAACTTTTTCTAGAAACTAAAATGGATTTTGAAAATCAAAATGAATTATTGAAGAAGGATTTGGAGCTTTCAAAAATAAAATTTGAAAGTATTGAAAAAGAAAATTTTGATTTTAAAGTTAAGCTTGAAAGTTTAACAAAAGAAAAAGAGATCATTTTAAATAATTCAACTAGTTCAATAATGACAATATGTTCACATTGTCATTATCATGGTCATAAAGAACATACTTGTCCTTTAAAGAAAGGAAAACATTTTAAAATTAGACAAGTATGGGTTCCGAAAGGAACAAGGGGCATTGAAACTAACGTTCAAGGATCCAAAGCAATTTGGATACCAAAATCTACTTAAATGTCTCTTGTAGGTGTGTGGGAGCAATGGTGATGAAAATGATAATATTCAAGATGTTCTAGCCACATATGAAAAAGGAATGGGTAACCTCTAAGCTTAATGCTTTTAATTTTGGTTATTTGGTTGCTCATTTGATTTTAAGCATGCATGAGTTTTGATATTGAATGATTATGTTTTGTTTTAATTCATGTATGTTGAAAACAATTTGTATGATGAACAATTTTTAATGATTTTTCATAATTTTTAGTTCATCATAATAAATTTTGGTCAAAATTGATTTTAAAAGCAAATGATATCTCTCTAACAATTGATATCAACTTTTCAAATACTTTGATTTTACAAATTTTAAATTTTTTACCTAAATTTGAATGTTTATGCATGTGGTTTAAATGAAAATGATATTTCTCTAACAATTGATATCAAAAATTTTCAAATGCATAACATTTTTTTTGGAAAACTTTATGCATATGATCTTAAATTCAACAATTGGTATTGCATAAAGTATTTTAGACTTGGATACATTGAATTTCATGTGCTACTAACATGTTTGTTATTCTTTGTTGAAATTCAATTTTGTTTAAGTGTCAAGATCCTAAAAGCATAATTTTATTTGGAATGCATTTATTGAGGGGGAGCTTTGTTTTTTCAAATAAGTTTTAAAATGTCAAATTTACTACTTGGAGCTTTGTTTTTTCAAATAAGTTTTAAAATGTCAAATTTACTACTTACTCTCCAAAGTTATTTTGAACTTCAAAGATTGAATTATTTTTTATATAACAAAAAGGGTGAGAAGTTTGGTTTAAAAAATTCAATTTCTTAATGAAAAAGGGGGAGCTTAACATTTTCATATATTTTCAAACAATTGGTATCTTTTTCATTAAACATTTTATTTAGGGGGAGTTTTGCCAAAAATAATTTTTCAAATGTTTTGTTATATCAAAAAGGAGGAGATTGTTGAATTATGTTTCGATATAAAAAATTTAAAGGAAAAATGTTTTGGAGTTGAATTGAATTTATTCAAAGTTTTAAAAAGGTTTCAAAAATAATTCAAAGTCAATTAAATTCGGATTTGAGCAAAAATGCTAAAGGGTGTCAAAGTGCATCCATGCACCCCTGCAGTGCATCCATGCACCTGCCACTAGTGCATCAATGCACCATGTAGTGCATCCATGCACTTTATTTCAAATGTAATTAGTGCATCGATGCACCCTGCTGTGCATCCATGCACCAAGGCTGCAACTGCTAGTAACAGCTAGTTTATTTGAATTTAATGAAGGGGTATCGATGCACCATGATAGTGCACCGATGCACCATGTTATGGGCAGCCTTTTTGAGTAGAAAAATCATTCCCAAATGGCTCCAAAACATCCCTAACGGTTATATACAACATCAAACACATTCCAAGCTATAAATACAAGCTAAGGACACTTGAAGAAGAATGAGAACAACTATCCAAGCAATCAAACACAAGAGAATAGTTTTTCATTCTTATTTCATCTTTCTCTTGTAAATATTTTGTTCTTGTGAGCTTAATTCTTGTAATCACCTACCTTAGAGAGGTTTTCTTGTTTACATTTCTTATCCTTTTGTAAAGGGGAAAGGTTCTAGTTTAGCCCGGAAAAACTAGGGAGTTGTAAGGTTATCTCTTTTTCCTGAAAAGAAAGAACAAATTAGTGAATTTGTTGGAAAATCCTTGGTGAGGAGCTAAGGTAGTGGACGTAGACTTTGGTTGAGAAAGTCGAACCACTATAAATCGCTGTGCAATTCTCTATCTTTCAATCTCCTTACTCCCTAAACAAAAAAACTATTCCGACCCCTCTTTGCAAACCATTCCGGTTGTCGATTCGAGCTTCCGAAAATCCCAACACGCTTGAATCATCTTGGTTTAGATGAAGAGCAACTTTTATAACATGGTCACATTGATAACTAGATGTTTTCCATTTCATACAACTACACATCTTTGCATTTAGATCGACAAGCCCATTTAAGTCATTATCCAAGACTTCAAACAGAGTGTTTGAACATGGTTTAACTCTCCATGACGTTGACTTCACAACACGTTTCGTTATCTATTTTTCATTCCATGGTGTAACACGGCGTTCCAATGTTCCTGTAAATTTAAATAAAGAATACTTAGTAAAATCCATTAAATATGATAAGTTACGAATTTAAAGAAATAATACTTGCATGGTTTCTTTTCTTGTAGTACCACTGTTGAATAGAGGCTCGAAAAAACTCCATTAACATAGTAATGGGTAATTTTTGGGAATGACGACTTAGAGCGTTGATTGATTCTGCACTATTAGACATCATGAAACCATATCTTGCTCCAAGTTGATGTACTCTTGACCATCTTTCAAACCCGACATCTTCTAGTGTTTTAGCACATTGAGGTAAAACACGTCTTAAACAATTTATATGCTTATTAAAATCCACTTCCCGATAAGCTTAAACAGCCTTCCAGTATGTCCATTTGTGATTTTTTATACCAGCATACCTTGATTTTAGATTTCTGTACAAATGAACACAACAAATTCCATGAAAAGCATCTGGGAAACACCTTCTAATAGCGTTGTCAATTGAGTTTGCCCTATTGGATATGATTGTCAGATTGCTAATAAGACCTACGTAATCCCTAAGATACCCCATAAACCATGTCCAATGCATAACATTTGGTTCTCCAAGCTTGAGAATATGAGATACTAATCTTGAACCGAGCATTCATGTCAGTCATAATTTCATGTCCCCGATATACCTTGCCATTCAAAAACATTAACTCAGCCAGAAAACCACCCAACACCTTTTTGTTTGCCTGTCTATTTTGAGGAAAAACTTGGGTTCTTGAACATGTATGTTTATCAAGTTCTTACTTGAAACATTTCGCAATCTTTTATCCTCTTTGCAATCATACGCCACGTACAGTTTTTGTCAATCCTACACTTTGTTTCGAAACGATCTTTGCTTGATTTGTTAACTTTTAGTTGATAGTCATCTTCCACACATTTCGTATACAAAACTATCTTCAAGTCTTCCTTTGTATCAAAACAATCATCTTTCTTGATACGAATAACTTTTTTGTAACAATCAAATGTTATCTTTACCAACTCTTCTTCCGGTATTTGAAGTAATTCTGGCATATTCCAGTTATACTCTCGTGGCATTTTCTCCTTTTTCTTTTTTCGAGGACTTTTTCTTCTTCTTTTTCTTCTTCAGGGTTATATGAATTACATAATGGATGTTCAACATGTTCATTCACAGCCGTAACTTCCTCCTCATTATCATCAACAACATCTTCATCGGCAACGGTTGTTTCATCATCAAAATTCGGGTATTTACCAATATCAAAATCATTACACGCAGGGTCTGTTTCTTCTTCTGAAACATCATCAAAATCTGAGTATTGGCCAAGATCAAAGTCCGGGTATTGACCAAGATCAAAGTCCGGGTATTGACCAAGATCAAATTTCGAATACTGACTAGTACTCACATTTTTTTCTATTGGCTCATCATCGTCTAACTGGTCAATAGGAATACCGGAATTTGGTGCTAAAAGTTGATTGGAATTTGGATTAGGGAAAGGTTGTGGGTTTTGAGATTGTGTTTGATATTGTGTTTGGTATTGGAAATGTGCTGAAACAAAATTTTCTTGGTGATGAAATTGTGGTGGAACCATGAAATTTTGAGGTTGATAACAACGTTGTACATTGTGAGCACCATAAACTGGGGCTGAATAACTTAGTTGATTACTACCCGTTACTGACCCAACTTCACTACTTCTAGGTTCAACAACATACAATGTAACATCATCTTGCGAAACACTAATGTAAGCAATGAATCGTTCAACATCTTCATTGTCAGTTAACAAATAAACTTTACCTTTTCTCTGATAAGATAGGTTAAATCCACTTAGACGCTCTAAATTCAATTTCTTTGAAACACGTAACATTAGAGTTTCATAAGTTAACTTTTTTAATGATAGTTTTAGTTGAAGATTTATGGGTAAATGCATATATTGTAAAACACCATTCACATTCTCTCATGACCCTCCATAACACAAATCTATCCAAACATGATCAACATTAGATGATTTCATTCTACAAATTGTAAATTAATTTACTAAACAAACGAGCTATAAACTAGATATCATCACTAACTTAGAGAAAAACATACCTTTATTAAGTTGATAGTTGATAATTTGGGAGAGAAATCATTGAAAAATTATATAGAAATAAAATTATGTAAAAAAACAATTAGAGATGGGGAAAGATATCGTTGGATATAGGAATGGATGTCGCCGGAGAGAGTGAGAGATGGAGATGGAATGAGTTACGATTTAGGGATTTAGGTTATGAGTAGCTGCTGCTGCATAGTTTATATACCCAAAACATTTGTGTTGCGAAAATTTGTGTTGCGAATTCGGAAATCGAGTTGCGAAAACAAAATTCGTGTTGTGAATTAGAAATTCTTGTTGCGAAAAGGAAACTTGTGTTGCGAATTTAAAAATCGCGTTGCTAAAAAGAAATTTGCATTGCGAATTTGAAATTCCGTGTTGCGAACGAATTTGGAAACTGCGTTGCGAAATTGGAGTTCGTGTTCCGAATTTGAAAACCGCATTGCGAATTTAGAAAATCGCGTTGCGAAAAAGAAATTCGAGTTGTGAATTTCAAAACTGAGTTGCAAATTTGGAAACTGTGTTGCGAAATTGGAGATCGTGTTGCGAATTTGTTGGTTATTTTCGCAAATCCAAAAAAAGTTGGTTAAAATCATATATTATAAGGTATTTTCGGTCACTGAAATTATTTTCTCTTATTTGAGTACTCAATACATATATTCTATTCAGGTTGAATCTATTTAAGATCTTTTTTGTACACTCGTAAAAAAGTCATATTTACGTACTCGATCTACAGGTTGAGATAAATCTTTATTTCAAATATTCTCTTTAAACAATCATGACGCTTTTGAAGATGTTTAGAATTTATAATCTAAATATTTTCAGGAGTTTCAGATCAAACTATCAAAAATATATACAATAAGCATATTTTAGTTTTGATATCTTTACACGTGAGTAAGTTGAATCATCTTTATAACCTTCAAAAATATTCATTGACCTATGTATGTCACATATGCTCAAATGATTCATTCTATGTATATTTGTACAAACTTCTAAGAATTTCTAAATGCTTTTGACATTTAAATAATTCAGTGACAAATTTCACTAGGTAGAGATCCACAAAATGATGGAACACATTATAAAATTTTTCATAACAATCAGAATGATAAAGTAATTATATTAATCATAAAATAATTTATATCGTACGACTACTCATTTGTACTCCACTTTATGTTACACCTATAGGTATGAAGATTATTTGTTCAAAAACTTCATATTTTGAAAGTTAGTTTAGTGACGATGACGTTCGATATTTAACGATTAAATGAAATTTATAAATTTAGTGATAAAATTAGAAAAATTGAATAATTAAAACAAAAACACAAGGAAAATTGAATGGGAAAAATGGTTCACCCTTTCTTTATTTCTTTCTTTTTTTCTCTTAATTCTGCCCAATAAATCCGATGTCCGCCGCTGATGGGGACTCTCACTCACATGAGTTCCACATGGACGTCATGATTCCCCTTACAGCTATCAGAAACTAACAGGTATTGAAAACAAGAGTACGACACGAATAGATTATGTTCCAGATTACCAATTCTTATCTCCAGAAACTAGTCCAAATTTTTAAACCAAAACTGGGTTCCCTCATGCTGCCACCTTGATGTTAGGTCTTAGTCTTAGGATTCTAATTTTTTTACCCCCAACTTGTGGATCTAACTTCGTTTCCCTCGAATCACGTAATCTTAATAGTAAAAGAATTTATTATTATCAAATGATTAAAAATATTTAAATAAATAATACCTTATATTTATTTATAAGCAAAAAAAATTATTTCCCCTTATACCATGGGGTGATGATTAATAAAGAAAATTTGGGTCTTTTCAAATTATATTCCAAAACATTTTAATGACCGATTAAAGCTTAGCTCTTATATTTTGACTTCAAATGAAATTGCCAAAAAGCCTCGAGTCTTTTGCATTAATTTTATGTCGCTTCCTTGTTGATTGGTGACCACTCCACCATATCCATGTGCATCCAGCTTTTGCCAATGTCGAGATCATTATTCATGAGGACCCCTTTCTCCTCGGCTTTTCAATTTGTTTAGGCCTCACTTTCAGCCCCTTCAATTATTTAATATTCAATCTTGATTTGGTATCTACCTCAACCCTTAACAATAGATTCCCTCATCTTTTAGTCGATCCAAATATGATATAAAAATTAAATATTTTATTATTTTTACCCTATTCTACCTTTTAAAAGCATCTAACACAAGCTCAAATGTTTAAAATAAAAATTTGATAGATTATACCGAATTAAAAACTCATCGAATCAAAACTCAAATGTCCATCGCTACTCGGGACTCATCCGCCGTTCAAAGTCAAAGCTGCTTGCAAACTGCAAACCTTGCAGCCGATTACGATTCATGCATTCAACAGCGTTAAACAAGAAATAAACCCCATTCAATTGAACAAGACAATGAAACAAACGAAACTATACTTTCACCAATAAGAACTTAATCTAAAACCACACAAAGAATAGCCATCAAAAGAAAGAAAGAAAGAAACCCAGAATTATGAAGATGATGCCAAGCCAGCAGATTCCTCATCATACAAATCGTCGGTCCTCCTGAACGAAGCGTGGACCAAAACGACAACCACGCCAGCCAAAAGCGACCACAAAATATTGGGCGTGGCATCCGTCAACAGCAAGAAAACGATCGTCAAAACCCCGAGAACGACCAGCACCACGCGGTCGCTGACGGTACGCCGGAAAACAGCTAAAGGCTCGTCCCGCAGGAAGTACAGGAACAACCAAGCTGCCATCATGGCCACGAAGACTATGAGCGAGATGGGGTGCCATAAAAGGCTGAGGAAAAGGATGAAAAGCACGATCATGGCGTAGTTCATGGTGAAGTAAGAAACGTTACTTCTGACCCGGGAAATAGCTTCGGATAGGCTTCCGGGGAAGTTGAAGGAGCGGATGTTGAACATAAGTTTCCATGGACGGCGATCTGCGAGCCCTTCTTTGATTCTTTCTTTCGCTCGAGATAGGTATTCGATGTTCGCCGACGGTCCCGCCGACGAGGAAGTTGGGATTGTGCCGTAGTTCGTCATTTTTTCGGATTGAAGTTTAAAGGCTTGACTTTTTTTCAAAGGCTTTGATATGGGGATGGAGAAAGAAGAAGAATCGAGAATATCGTATACGAAGACGATGGGAAAAGGCGTGGGGGAAAATGTTAGAAGAAATAAAGAATTACAAGTGACGGTGGGGACTGGGGATGGGTGGATGGGCACGGGTCGGTTTAGGCCGATCAGATCTGGTTTGAAAATTTTATACTTTTCATTCAAGTCAAAAAAATATATATTCTCTATCCAATTTGAATCCAACTAGATTTTTGAGATAAAATTAAAAATTAATCAAATATGAAACAAAATAATAAAAATATTATTTTTATTCATTAAAAATAAAAATCTAATTGAAAAATTAATATATAAAAAGGATATTATTATATTATTTTTAAATATATAAAGTAAAATTATATTTTTTTTCAGATCGAATATTTTCTACCCTCAATTTAAATTTATATTTTAAAAAAAATCAATTCGATCGGATCATATTAGATCATAACTAGCCGAGTTTAGGTCCATACCCTTCCCTAATTATGATATGATTGTGAGGTCTAATGCTTCTTATACATCTAATAGTATAATTCTACAAATGCCCCTGTACTTTATCGAATATTCTAATGTGATACATTTACTCTTTATATTTTGAAAATATCTAGATCTAAACTCATGCATACGTATAGATTACATTGTTTAAACTCGAGTTATAAAAAAATTTAATTACTGAGACCACTCCAATGCTTCTTCTTTCTAAATGTTAGTATACCTTTAACTTTTGTGTTCTACCATTATGAGGATAATATCATTAAATCATTAAATGATGATGTATCCAAAACAATTGAACCGATTTGATATTATCACGAGTCATTTCAACCATATAACAATTAAAATACTTTAAAATAATTAACTAGAGAGTTTATGAATTTCTTAGCAATAAGTTTATCTTTCATGTGTGAGTTTCACGTATTCGTATTTTCTCATTCCTTTCTTTAAAAGAACGCCTTTTCTTTTTCATTGCCACAATCGATTCCTTCCATCGTTTGATCAATAATTGCCACCAAATTTTTTGGTTTTTATTTTTTAATAGTTATAAGTGATCATAAGGTAGTATTTGTTCAAAAAAAATTTAATCATTTATAATGTATACACATCTTTCAAACACAGCTGCTTAAACTCAAAACCTTTAGAAAGAATAACATTTACTTTTACCACTGAAGTCACGAGTCAAAAGAAAAGAATGACATAGAAATTGTTATATTTATTTTAACCTAAATTATAATTGGTAATTAAGTTGGATTTTTATTATAATTTGAGCGATTAAAGATTAATTGGTAGTTAGGTTTATTTAATAAAGTAATATTTGTTTTAGGTAAGAATTCTTATTAAATAAGAATTCTTGGTGACCAAGTATTTGTCTCTATAAATAAATATTATAAATAAAGATTATGCTCTATAAATAGAGATTATGTATTAGCCTTTAGGGTAGTGTGAGATAAAATTATTTTGGAGAGATGTAATTATTTTTTGAGATCCTGCAACTTTTGGGGCTTATGTTGCAGATATAATTTTGAAGGGATATTGGAAGAGTGTTTTGGGATATATTGGGTTTTAGTATCTATATCGGGTTTTGGGGTACATATGATATCATGTATTTGTACTCTTCGTGTTCTCTACATTTTGTAGTGGATTGTTGTTCATCTCGCCCGTGGAGGTAAGCACGGATGAACCACATTAAATCTCATCTCCTTGTGCATGTCTTGTTTTGGTCGATATCGTTTTGGTTATTTTTTCACTCTCAAATTCCTAACAAACTGGTATCGGAGCTTCGGGTTCAAGATTATGGCAACAATGAAGTATGATATGTAACATCCTCAATACCGAGTTAGTGACTAAATTGTAAAGTCTCAGAATTTGGTGGTTAAAATAAAATGAATGAATAGTATAAAGATTTATATGTAAATTATTGTGTAGGATGGAATTGAAAGGAAGAAGGAATGAAAGGACAATAGAGTAATTGCAAGGAAAAATAATTAAAGAAGAGATAAGTATGTATATAAGGATACACGTGGGTGGAAGGGGAGAAAACACCCAAGACTTCCAGAGTTCTCTTCTTCTTCTTTCTTCCTTGTGCGTGTGAACCAAAGCAAAGGTAAGATTTCTGATTATTGAGTTTCTTGTTAAATTTAATATTGGGTTTTGATTATTAGATGATAACTAAGCTTAAGGAAAGCTTAAGTTATCTTAACATCAAATGATGATGGAGTTAGGAGAGATTTAAGATTTGAAGTTCTTAAATGAAATCTTGGAATAGAGTTCATAACTAGAATTGAAAGTTAAATTTGACTTGTCATCAATCTAGTTAAGATATACGAAGTGTTAAAAGCGGAATTCAAACATGTTGAATTATTGATGTAATTCTTGAATTACATATGAAGGATAGAATTTGGAGGTTTTAGATGAAATAAATGAGTATAAATTGGTTTAAGGATGTGTACTATAGTTAAGAATGAAAAATAGGATTAAACATGAAGGATTTAATCCAAAATGAATAAATTTTCGGGTTCAAAAAGAGGATTCTGGGCAGAGTGCATCGATGCATATTCATAGTGCATCGATGCATCAAGGTTAAAACCCAGAAAGTGTTTGAAGGTGTATCGATGCACGGGTAGTGGATCGATGCACTCTTTTAAAATAAAAATATCGAATGCAATTAGTACATCGATGCATAAGGCATGCATCGATGCATCCCATTAATAATAAAACATCGAATGCAATTTATGCACCGATGCACAAGTAGTGCATCGATGCATACCTTCATTAAAAGAGGAAATTGGCATTTATCTTAATCTAAGAGTGAACCATTAAAGTATATTAGCTATAATACTGATATAGATCCATGTGTGATTATGTAGATTACTAAAAGTAAGCTTATTCCGGAACGATCAAAGGATTAGAATCGAATCAAAGCAAAGATAAGGTGAGTGCATATTATATGTATAGTATAATGGAATAAGACTTGTGATAAGTCTAATTCCTATATTGATTTTCATAGTACAATAGTTGTGAACATGCATACATGATAATTATTGTAATACATGCATAAGGCATATATATGTTCATGTGATTGGATAAGTGATGTATATATATGAATAGATTCAAATACACATGTGATATGATATGTGATATGAGATCATGACATGAGCTACATGATCACAAGAGAGATGACATGAGCTACATGATCACAAGAGAAATGACATGAGTACATGAACATATGAAATATAAGAATAATGCCCATAGTATACGATATGAGAACTATAGGTGTAATTGGCATGCCAAGAGTCGAGGGTATAATAGTCCTTCGGGACGTAGTCCTTCGGGATGTAATGGTCCTACGGGACATATATGACAGTCCTTCGGGACGAATACTGAACTAAGGTTCGGTGCCCCATGAGGGAATTGATACGAGCTGTGGTGACAGCATTAGTGCACAACCTCAATGCACTCACATACCTCTATTCTCAATAATATACATGGGCAATTGAAATACAAAGTAAAGTGAAAGTGGTACAAGAAGGTAAGTTTTGTACATGCATGATATGATTATATATGTTATTGTGTAATAGATACATGCATATTGAAATGTCATGAAGAAAATGGTAAGAATGCATATTCATGAAGATATTGTTGCATATTCATTTATTGTCTCACTAAGTCTATGACTTAGCATGTAAGTGATTTACAAGTAGGTACCAAGAAATAAGAAGATTCAGAATAGCAGTGGCACGGACAACAACATTACTAAGAAATCAGATCAGAAGTAATTGACAAAGTAGGTATTTTGTTGTGTATAAAGTGTTGGTATGTAATAAATGGTTAATTACGAATGCTCTGATCGATTTTGTATTAAGTGGTCTCTTTTATGTAAATTAAAGTATTTTGTTTTAATGAAAGTTTTAAATTCCCGGGATTTTTCTTTAAGAATCAAAGTTTGAAAAGTCAATGTGACATCTCGGACTTGTATTCGGGTCGAATATGAGTTAGGGGTGTTACATTTAATAGTATCAGATCTACGATTTAGTCGATTCTACGCATAAACCGGAGTCTAGAGTGTTTGATAATGTATACATACCAACAAAATAGTGGAAACTTCTGATCTGATGGAATAGTAAGTATGTTGTTTTGCTAATAGAACTATATGGTTGTATTTTTATAGATGTCCGGATGAGGTAGTTCTAGGAATGAAGTGGGAGATGATAGATCCGCTGAAAGTAGTAATTCACCTGCCCTGGCCAGGCAGAGTGAAGAACAGACATCCTCTGGAATGCCTGTAAATGATCAAGATGTATTCTTTAGGACGTTAGACGCGGTATTGACGCGTTTCCAACCTCCTGTTACTTCAACTCTAAAAATGAATGTTGCGAAAGAGTTGAAAGGATTAGGAGCTCCAGAGTTTAGAGGGGAAGCCGATGAAGGTCCTGTTACTGCGGACCTTTGGCTTAATGACGTGAAGTTCATGCTTACGGGACTTCATTGTTCCGATGCTGAGAAGCTGGATGGAGTAATTTCCTTGTTGAGAGGACAAGCAAGGATCTGGTGGACCAATATTACATTGAGGATGTCTAACACCCAAGTAACTTGGTCATTGTTTTTAGAAGAATTTAAGCATAAGTACATCGGAGATCAATTTGTTCGTCAAATGAAGCAAGAGTTCATGAATCTGAAGCAATGGAATCATAATGTATATGAGTACGAGTGTGTTGAATACATTTTAATATTTCGATATAACAAATTAAGATAAATGAATTTTAAGATTTTCCAAATGATTTTCAATGTAGATTCGATATAATTATTCGAATATCAAAACATTACTCTAAATCTTTCAAAAATCATTTTTAATCTTTACTCAAGTGTAAAATTAAGTTTTAATCTTAAAACAATTTCAAAACAATTTTACAAAGTATTTCAAACCATTTCAAAGCCAAAAATTCCAGATTACTCAGAGGGAATCGATTCCCCCCAAGGGGTACCGATTCCCCTGAATGGTTTGGCTCCATGAATTCTAGTATGCTCGGAAGAAACCGATTCCCCTTTGTGTAACGGTCGAAATATTTGAATTTTACACTTAGGGAACCGATTCCCCTTAAGGGGTACCGATTCCCCCCACGCTCCAAATTGTTTTATTAATTGATTTCACACTAAAACGGCTATATTATCTTCATTAATGATCCCCAACTTTCAGAAGTGATTCAAGGTGTATTTAAGCAAGCTTAGAAGCCATTGATCAAGAACAAGAAAACATCAAGCAACTAGAATCAAGAGAGAATCAAAGAGAAAGCATCAAACCTCAAGTTTGAGCATTTCAAGCCTATTTTTCATTCAATATTCATTTTGCTTTCAAGAACACTTATTGTGCTCAATTGTATTCATTCTTGAGTGTTCTTTTCTTTGTTCTAGAATTGTGCAAACAATCTACCTTGTGAGGATTTCCTTGTAAGTTTGCAAAATTGTATTGTTCTCTTTGGGAGAGAGTGTTCTCAAGAATTTGGGGTATAATTCTTGAGGGTTTGTAAGGTTACTCTTTATCCTCAAAAGAAAGACAAATTAGTGAATTTGTGGAAAATCCTTAGTGTAAATTAGTGAATTTGTGGAAAATCCTTAGTGTGGATAGCTAAGGTAGTGGACGTAGACTTTGGTTGATAAAGTCGAACCACTCTAAATCACTGTGCAATTTCTTTCAATTTTCTGCAAAAGCTTCCACCAAAATTTTTATTGCCAATTCACCCCCCTCTTGGCCGATTCCGTCAATCGATTAACTCAACAATTGGCATCAGAGCCTAACTCATTTGAAGGTTTAATCGCCTCTTGAGTCGATTCGGGAAGAGTTACATCGATAATCAAAGTCATCAATGGCCTCTACTTCAAACTTCGACTCCGGTCTCGATTCGATGCCCGTCAACAAGCCTCCTTTCTTCAATGGGGCTAATTATGCCTATTGGAAAAATAGGATGATGTACTTCATTCAAACAAGTGACATGGGAGCATGGAATGTCGTAGAAGAATGATACTTCAAGCCTCTCACTCATCCAAGATTATAGAGTGAAGGAGAAACAAAAATGTTCCAGCTCAACTCCAAAGCCATCCATATCATATTTTGTGCTCTTGGACCAAATGAATACGGAAGAGTTTCATCTTGTACAACCGCCAAAGAAATATGGGACAAACTTCAAGTCACTCATGAAGGTACCGATGAGGTAAAGAAATCTAAAATTAGTATTCTAACGCATAGCTATGAAAATTTCATGATGAAACCAAATGAAGATATCAAAGCTATGACGGATAGATTCTCAATGATTGTCAATAGTCTCAAATCATATGGAGAGATCATTTCAAATGAAAAGCTTGTGAGGAAGTTAGTCTACTCCATCCCAAAGTCGTGGCAATCAAAGAAGGCGGCAATCATCGAGTCTAAGGATCTAACATCCTTAACTCTTGAAGAGCTAATCGGTTCACTCCTCACTCATGAAATGATGCTTGAAGATGAGGTGGACCTTGATAAGATTGAAGAGACACCAAAGGAGAAGGAGAAGAAGAAAAACATTGGAGTTGCTCTCAAATCCACAAAAAATAAGAGTGATTCGGATGAAGATGACGATGATGAGGAAATGGCATTGTTTGCCAAACGGTTCAGAAAAATGATGAGACCTTACCGATGAAGAAAATTCAAACGAAATGAAGGCCTCAAAAATGAACCAAAAGAGAAGGACTCGATCATTTGCTATGAATGTAAAAAGCCGGGGCATGTCAAATATGATTGCCCATAATTGAAGAGAAAGGGTCAATCAAAGAATAAGCAAAAGGCTCATGTGGCTACATGGAGCGATGAAGAAGGTTTCGATGAAGAGGAACAAGAAGTAGCAAACCTGTGCTTAATGGCATTCGGGGAAGATTCTAAGGTAACCTCTAACTCATCTGACTTTGATGATTTATCCTATGATGAGCTATTAGAGGAATATAATGGGTTGGCTTCGGATTATGAGAAATTGTTTTTAAAATATAAAAATGATGTTTCAAAATTGAAAAATGAAAATAAACTCATATCCAAAACCAATAACGATCTTGAAAGTAAAATCAAAGAATTGTAAATCAAACTAGAAGAGTTTGAAAAGAAAAAATTAGATTTGCAAAATTTACTTTCAAAGGTCAATGATGATCATCAAAAGAAAATTGATGATCTTAAAGCTTCTTTTGATAAAGTTGGAACAAAACGTTTTGAAAGTGGAGAAAATTCAAAATCCAACTTTGTTAGAAAAGTTTTAAAAACTACAATCACAGAGGACCCCAAAAAACCTCTAATAGAAAAATTGTTAGAAGTATATGGGTTCCTAAGGAGCTCATTACTACTAAAGATAAGGATATCCTACATAAATGGATACCTAAAGGGACTAGGATTTTGGAAACTAATGAATATGAACCCAAAAGAATTTGGGTACCTAGGAAAAGGAGCATTGCTACAAGGCACAGGAAACAAATTCAAACTCATGGTACCTTGATAGTGGATGCTCAAGACACATGGCCAGAGACAAAAGCTGGTTCATTAAGCTTAACGCCAAAAATGAAGGAGAAGTGACTTTTGGTGATGATTCAAAAGGTCACATTGAAGGTATTGGTACTATTGGTAATACCTTTTCCATACAAATTAAGAATGTTTTATATGTGAGTGGATTAAAGCATAATCTATTGAGTATTAGTCAATTTGTTGATAAAGGATTCAATGTCATGTTTGATATTAATGGTTGTAAAGTCATTGACATTGCATCTAATCGGATTATGCTTGTTGGTCATAGAATAGGAAACATATACATGGTGCATTTAGATTCTATTGATATGACTAATTTGTGCCTAGTTGCTAAGGATGAACATGATTGTTGGTTATGGCATAGGAGACTAGGACATGCTAGTATGAGTGTTTTGCAACGGGTAATTCAAGGTGATTTAGTCCGAGGGTTGCCTAAGCTTAAATTTGATAATGATAAAATCTGTGATGCTTGTGCTAAAGGAAAACAAAAGCGAGTTTCTTTTAAATCCATTAATGACGTATCAACTAGTAGAGTATTACAATTGATCCATATAGATCTTTTTGGGCCAACTATGACTGCTAGCTTGGGTGGAAAACAATATGCATTTGTCTTGGTAGATGACTATTCTAGATATACTTGGGTTCTATTCTTAAGTACAGAAGATGATGCATTAGAAAAATTCATCACATTTTCAAAAGTAATCCAAAACGATAAAGGTTACTCTATAACTAGTGTTAGAAGTGATCATGGCACTGAATTTGAAAATCTTGGATTTACTGAGTTTTGTAATTCTAATGGTATTAGTCACAATTTTTCAGCACCTAGAACCCCTCAACAAAATGGAGTTGTTGAGAGGAAAAATCGAACTTTAGAAGAAATGGCTAGAACCATGCTTTGTGAAAATAATTTGCCAAAATATTTTTGGGCGGAAGCCACAAATACTGCTTGTTATGTTGTAAATCGAGTAATGATTAGACCTATTTTAAAGAAAACTCCATATGAAATTTTCAATAATAAAAAGCCTAACATTAGCTATTTTCATCCTTTTTGATGTAAATGTTTTGTTTTAAATAACGGTAAAGAAAACCTTGGCAAATTTGATGCTAAAAGTGATGAAGGAATTTTTCTGGGTTATTCCTTAAATTCTAAAGCTTATCGAGTATTTAATAAAAGAAATTTAGTTGTAGAAGAGTCTATACATGTTGTTTTCGATGATAATCCCCTTCCGAGGAAGGATTCTTGTGTGAATAATGATATAGGTGTTATAAATACAAATGACGTTAGACATGACGTTGGAGAACCATCATCAAAGGAAGAAACGAAAAATGAGGAAACTCATGATCCTCTTGAGAATCCAACCATTGAAGAAATGGAAGTATCTTATCCAAGAGAGTACAATTATGTCAAGGATGGTGAGATTATAGGTGATCCATCCAAAGGGGTAACAACTCGATCTTCTCTTAGAAATATTTGTAATTTTATTGCATTTATTTCATACATAAAGCCTAAAAATATTAAAGAAGCATTAAATGATGAACATTTGATTATGGCTATGCAAGAAGAATTAAATAAATTTGAGAGAAGTAAAGTATGTACATTAGTTGAAAGGCCTAGTAATAAATCTACTGTAGGTACTAGATGGGTATTTAGGAATAAGCTTGATGAGAGTGGTAATATAGTGAGAAATAAGGCTAGACTTGTTGCTCAAGGGTATACTCAAGAAGAGGCATAGACTATGATGAAACCTACGCTCCCGTAGCTAGGATGGAAGCAATTAGAATGTTATTAGCATTTGCTTGTTTTCATGAATTTAAATTATATCAAATGGATGTTAAAAGTGCATTTTTAAATGGTTTTATAAAAGAAGAAGTGTATGTGGAACAACCTCCAGGTTTTGAAGATTCAAAATTTCCGGATCATATTCTTAAATTGACAAAAGCACTTTATGGTTTAAAACAAGCTCCAAGAGCTTGGTATGAAAGATTGTCAAATTTTTTAATTGAAAAAGGTTTTTCAAAAGGGAAGGTTGACACTACATTATTTTTAAAGCATAAAGGTAAAGATTTATTAGTAGTTCAAATTTATGTTGATGATATAATATTTGGTTCTACTAATGATGTTCTTTGCCAAGAATTTTCCAAGCTAATGCAAAGTGAATTCGAAATGAGCATGATGGGGGAGCTCTCATTTTTCTTTGGACTCCAAATCAAGCAAAGAAAAGATGGCATCTTCATCAATCAAGCTAAGTACGTCAAAGATATGCTCAAGAAGTTTGGACTGGAAAATGGCAAACCTCATGACACTCCAATGAGCTCTTCAACAAAGCTTGACTTAGATGAAGGAGGTAAATGTGTAGATGTTAAATTATATAGGTCAATGATTGGATCTCTACTTTATCTAACGGCAAGTAGATCGGACATTATGTTTAGTGTTTGCTTATATGCTAGATTTCAATCATGCCCTAAGGAATCACATTTACTAGCTGTTAAGAGAATCTTTAGATACCTTAAGGACACTCCTAATTTAGGACTTTGGTATCCTAGAGACTCTAGCTTTAGCTTGCATGCTTTTTCTGATGCGGATTATGGAGGATGAAAATTAGATAGGAAAAGCACCTCCGGTACTTACCAATTCCTTGGAAATATGCTGATTTCTTGGTTTTCAAAGAAACAAAATTGTGTTGCATTATCTATCACTGAAGCCGAATACATTTCAGCTGGTAGTTGTTGTGCACAAGTTTTATGGATGAAACAACAACTTTTTTATTATGGAATTGAAGTTGGTACCATTCCTATCAAGTGTGACAATACTAGTGCTATTTGTCTCATTAAAAATCCCATCAAACACTCTAGAACTAAGCACATTGAAATAAGACATCACTTCATTAGAGACCATGTCACTAAGGAAGATGTAGTTCTAGAATTTATTGATACTTTGCACCAATTAGCGGATATCTTTACAAAACCTTTAGACAAGGAAAGATTTTGGACACTAAGGAGAGAATTAGATTTAACCAACCTATCTTCACTTAGTGTTTAAAATAATTTAATTTTAGCACTTTTAAGACTAAATGAAAAATGCTAATTTTTTATTGCATTCATTGCTATTAGTTAGGGGGAGTTTATGATTCTTGATAAAAAATAATTTTATGTTCAAATATCATTTAAAGAATAATTTGATTGTTTGAACATGATTAATTTTCAATATACGAGTTGCCAATACCACTAGAGAAAATTAATTTAGCATTTTGTGTGTTTAAAATTGGATTTTAGCATTTTGGTGTAAAGGGAATCGATACCTCCATGAGGGAACCGATTCCCCCTTTGAAGGGGAACCGATTCCCCCCACAGGGGAATCGATACCCCCCTGGGGTTCTGGATTTTAACACGGGCAGAACCTTTATAACCTCAAAACCCTCTTCTCTTCTTCCTTCCGCCGTTTCTCCTCTCTAAACTCTCAAATCTCCATTTTTTCCTCAAATCATCGGTTTTAATCGGAATTTACTTCAAATATCATCTTCTAAACTTGCTATCATCATTAAAATCGTGCAAACAACATCAAAATCCACTCAATCTCATTCTTCAAGGTAAAATTCTCTAAACTCTCTATTTCATTGATTTTGAACATAGGACTAGTTTTAATTAGTTCTAGTGATCGGGCATTGATTGTTTAGTGATTAGAAACTAGATATTACAACTAATTTTATAAAAAAAAAAGAATTTTCTAAAAATTATTGAAATTTTTGAAATAAAAAAAATTGTTTTTCAAATTATTGTGTTTTGATTGAATTATGTTGTTGTTATGAAAACTATACATATATTTTTTCTCAAAATCGTATTTTTCAAAAGTTTTCAAAAACTTTGCCCATTAGGATTGATTTAGAGAGCCTTGAAATATTGAGGACTCAATTGAGTTTTGGGATTGATTGAATTGCATACATGTGTTTTCTAAATTGCAGGTTATTCACTCTATTCCGATTTCCTAAACCATGTCAAATCCTAAACGTGCTAGGTCATCATCTAGTCGCTCACACCGTCAACCAAATCCACCTCCAAATCCTCCTCCTATTCCTGAAATTCCAATTCCTAATCCTAATCCCATTGATCCTAATTTGACTATCCAAAACTCGTGCTTCAATCATCCTGGTCCTAGAAATCATCGTTTTTGGTATTATCAATATTTCGACTCTTACAAAATTAGAGAAGAACGTATCCCTTCTCGTCAAGCTATGTTAGATATTAATTTTAAATATCTTCCTCTTTTACAAGAGTGGAAATTTGATAAACTTTTTGATCTTGAACCCATTGTCTACCATCAAATTGTTCGTATCTTTTATTCTAATGTCGTTTGTATTAAAAACCGAGCTGAAACCGAAACCGTAGAAGTTCGTTGCTAACTCCTAGGAAAATTCTTACATATTAACTCTGCTTACATAGCCAAGGCATTAGGATTAGATAACGATGGTATTTCAAATGAAAAACAAATCTTAGGATCTCGTTATAAAAGAAGGGATAGTACTTCATCTAATGATTTTTTGGTGGTTTCGATCATCCTGAGGTCGTTATTATACTCTTAAAGCCTTGGATCTTTGGTGGTTACATTGTTTTGAACACAGTATTAAAATAAAACTACCTCAGATCATTTTTGCTAAAATTGTTGAAACCATAAACCTTGTTCCTAACAAGAAACTCTGTTTATCTCTAGTTTACGGTTGTATTTTGAGTAACCTATTTTCTAAAGACGGTCTTAGAGTTGGTCTAGATGCCTCATTTCCTCTAAAGAAACAAATTAATCTTCTTTCCTTAATGAGAGCGGGATGGATTAAGGATAAGGAAACCGGTGAATGGATTCGATCGTCTGAAAGTACTCCGGGAGCAAGTTCTTCACGAGCTCCACCAGAAGCTGATGATGATCCCGAGCTTGAGCAATTAATGCGAGACATCGATGAAGCTGAAGATGAGCATGAGCAGCCCGAGGAGCAAGCACAACGAACGCATCAAATGCCTCCATATTTTCAATCCTTTATGGAGACATTCGATTTCCGATATGCTACCATGGATTCGCGCTTTACTTCTATAGAGTCCCATTTATCCACAATGGGAGCTCAACAATTAGAAATTCTTCGGAAGATACGTGCAAACAATGAAGCAACCCAACACGCTTATTAATGAACTCACTCACGAAATGGCCGCTATGCGAGCTCGTTTTCCTCCTCTCGATCCGGATGTTTGATTCTGTGCTTAGCTTTAGAACTTTGAACTAAAAGATTCTTGTTTCAACATTTTGAATATTTTGGAATGTTTGATTATGTGGATTGTTAGACTTTGGATTTGTTTGGATGTTTGAATTTATATATTTGGTTTAGTTAAATTTATTGCATCATTTACATCATGTTAGATATATGACCAATTTTTCTATATCACATTGTTTATGAATATTGATTATGAAACTAATGGCTAATGTTTCTCTTGATTATGATCTTAGCAGCTTAATCTATATACTCAATTGGCTAAATGATTTCAAAACCTTGTTTAAATTCTTTACAAATGTCTTTTTGATTTAACAAAAAGGGGGAGAATTGTTAAATGTTTTAAAAGAGGAGTAAGTGTTAAAGTAAGGGGGAGTAATCTTAAAACTTGATTTCAAAATCTTAAAATTACTAAAATGTTTTGTTATATCAAAAAGGGGGAGATTGTTGAATACATTTTAATATTTCGATATAACAAATTAAGATAAATGAATTTTAAGATTTTCCAAATGCTTTTCAAGGTAGATTCGATATAATTATTCGAATATCAAAACATTACTCTAAATCTTTCAAAAATCATTTTTAATCTTTACTCAAGTGTAAAATTAATTTTTAATCTTAAAACAATTTCAATAGAATTTTACAAAGTATTTCGAACCATTTCAAAACCAAAAATTCCAGATTACTCAGAGGGAACCAATTCTCCCCCCCAAGAGGGTACCGATTCCCCCTGAATGGTTTGGCTCCGAGAATTCCAGTATGCTCGGAGGGAACCGATTCCCCCCCAGGGGGTACCGATTCCCCCCTGTGTAACGGTCGAAATATTTGAATTTTACACTTAGGGAACCGATTCCCCTTAAGGGGTACCGATTCCCCCCCCCCCCACGCTCCAAACTGTTTTATTAATTGATTTCACACTAAAATGACTATATTATCTTCATTAATGATCCCCAACATTCTGAAGTGATTCAAGGTGTATTTAAGCAAACTTAGAAGCCATTGATCAAGAACAAGAAAACATCAAGCAACTAGAATCAAGAGAGAATCAAAGAGAAAGCATCAAACCTCAAGTTTGAGCATTTCAAGCCTATTTTTCATTCAATATTCATTTTGCTTTCAAGAACACTTATTGTGCTCAATTGTGTTCATTCTTGAGTGTTCTTTTCTTTGTTCTAGAATTGTGCAAACAATCTACCTTGTGAGGATTTCCTTGTAAGTTTGCAAATTTGTATTGTTCTCTTTGGGAGAGAGTGTTCTCAAGAATTTGGGGTATAATTCTTGAGGGTTTGTAAGGTTACTCTTTGTCCTCAAAAGAAAGACAAATTAGTGAATTTGTGGAAAATCCTTAGTGTGGATAGCTAAGGTAGTAGACGTAGACTTTGGTTGATAAAGTCGAACCACTCTAAATCGTTGTGCAATTTCTTTCAATTTTCTACAAAAGCTTCCACCAAAATTTTTATTGTCAATTCACCCCCTCTTGGCCAATTCCGTCAATCGATTAACTCAACAGAGTGTGAATTCAATAAGTTGAGCCACTTTGCTGCCAAGCTAATTCCTACGGAAAAGGATACTTGTGAGTGGTTTGTAGAGGGGTTACGTCCTCGGTTGAAGGAAATGTTAATTATCTTGAATTTATCCTCGTTTCAAGATGTAGTCAACCGTGCCAAGGCTCTAGAAAGAGCTCAGAACGAGAGGTTTGAAAATTTGAGAGCTCAGACAGTCAAAAGATCGGGTGCTTCTTTGAGTTTTGTACCATCAAAAAGGGGCAGAGATGCTAGTTTTTGACCCCAAGTTAGATCAGAGTCACGGCATCCTCCGCTATAAGATCAAATCAGATGAGAGGTAGACAAACTCAGTCAGTGGGATCTGGAGCTAGGAGATCTAATCAGAGTCAAACCAGACAATGCCCACATTGTGGAAAGAATCATTCAGGGATATGCCAAATGATTTCTGGAGTCTGCTTTAGATGTGGGGACGTTGGAAATTTTGTTCGGGATTGTCCAATGTTAACCAGTGAATCTACACAGCCAGAGAGATCTATTTCTGCAGGCCAGTGAGGAAGAGGTAGAGGCAGAGGAAGAAGGAAATCGGAATCCTCTGCTCAACAGGAGATACACTCCACTGCTCGAGTGTACAACCTCAAGACCAATGAGGATTGTGATGACCCAGTTATTATAACAGGTACCTTTCTATTGTTTGACAAAGGTGTTATTGTATTGATTGATACGGGGTCTATATATTCATACATTACTAGTAAGTTAGTAAAAGAATTGAACATTCCGTTAGAAACTACTAGCAATGAGGTGATAGTGACGAACCCATTAGGGCACAGTGCTTGGATAAATTTGGTGAGCCGAGGGTGTCCCATACAAATTCAGGGAATTTAATTTCCTGCTAATCTGATGAAATTACCTTTCGACGAATTTGAAGTGATACTGGGAATGGATTGGTTATATCTTTATTACGCTAATGTCGATTGTAGATTGAAAAGAGTAACGTTGAGAAGTCCAGAAGGGGTAGATGTGGTGGTATTTAGTGAAGGATGGAATCCATTGGCAAATGTAATTTCAGTAATGTCGGCGAAGAAGTTATTGCTACAAGGATATCAAGGGTTCATTGCTAATGTGCTGGATATTAGAACCAAGGAAAAAGGGATTGAAGGAATTCCTATAGTCAGAGAATTTCTCGATGTATTTCCTGTAGAGTTGCCAGGTTTACCTCCGGACAGAGAGGTAGAATTCCAGATTGAGATAATACCGAGAACAGCACCCATTGCAATGGCACCATACAGGATGGCTCCAAAAGAGTTGCAAGAATTAAAGATTCAATTACAGGAGTTACTAGACAAAGGGTTTATTAGACCAAGTGTATCACCTTGGGGAGCTCCTGTTCTATTTGTTAAGAAGAAAGATGGATCAATGCGTCTTTGTATCGATTACAGACAGCTCAATAAAATGACTATCAAGAACAAGTATCCACTTCCCCGAATTGACGATTTATTTGATCAATTAAAGGAAGCTTCAGTGTTCTCAAAAGTTGATCTACGTTCGGGTTATCATCAATTAAAGATTCAAGAGAAAAACATTTCAAAAACGGTGTTTAGAACAAGATATGGTCATTATGAGTTTATCGTGATGCCGTTTGGAGTTACGAATGCACCAGCTGCTTTTATGGATCTAATGAATAAGATATTCCAACCTTATTTAGATCAGTTTGTTGTGGTGTTTATTGATGATATTTTAATATATTCAAAGTCAGAAGAAGAGCATAGTTCACACTTACAGATTGTTTTACAGATTTTATGAGACAAGAAGCTTTATGCTAAATTTTCTAAGTGTGAATTTTGGTTGAATGAAGTGACATTCCTTGGACATGTAATTTCTGCAGAAGGAGTTCGGGTGGATCCCCAAAAGATTAAAGCTATTATGGAGTGGGAAGTTCCAAAGAATGTATCAGAAGTAATTAACAAAGTAGGTATTTTGTTGTGTATAAAGTACTGGTATGTAATAAGTGGTTAATTACGAATGCTCTGATCGATTTTGTATTAAGTGGTCTCTTTTATGTAAATTAAAGTATTTTGTTTTAATGAAAGTTTTAAATTCCCAGGATTTTTCTTTAAGAATCAAAGTTTGAAAAGTCAATGTGACATCTCGGACTTGTATTCAGGTCGAATATGAGTTAGGGGTGTTACATGATATTCTGCTGTTGGATCGAAACACCAGGTTCTCGCTATGGCAGGTAAAGATTTGGGATGTTCTTGCACAGTTAGATCTTGATGATGCAATAGAAGGATTTGATGAGAAGCCGAAAACACAATAGACGAATGAGAAAAAGCATAAGTATCATAAAGCTTTTTCTCATAATCATTTACACTTATCAAATCAAATTTTGCAGGATATGTTGAAAGAAAAAAACAGATGCATCTTTATAGGCAAAATTGGAGCAACTTTACATGCAGAAATCATTGACCAGCAAGTTGCACCTAAATCAGCGTTTTTATTCACTTAAGTTGGCGAAAGGTTCGCCTATTGAAGAGCACCTGGCCGCTTTCAAGAAAATTGTCTCTGATCTAGAGACTTTAGAAGTGAAGTATGATCAAGAAGACTTAGGACTGATCATCATATGTTCGTTGTCGTATTCCTACTATCCTTTTAGAGACACAATATTGTACAGTCGCGAAACTCTCATTCTTGAAGAGGTGTACAATGTCTTATACTCGTTTAACAAGATGAAATATATTGTATCTAGTTTTGAGCCCCAGGAAGAGGGTCTTGTAGTGTATGTACCGACTAGTTCTGACCGTGGAAGAAAAGGCGAGAATTCTTCAAGCAGTAAAGGAATGGGCATATCAAAATATTCCAACCAATGTAAAACTTGTCACTTTTGTAAAAAGAAATGGCATGTTAAATCGGAGTGTTACAAGTTGCAAAATAAAATCAAAAGAGAAGCTGAAGAGTATAACTCTGGGAAATCTGGTGAGGTCGGTATAGTAGAGGAGTACGATGACAGAGAACTCCTAGTTGCGACAGATGAAAACTTTATAACAAGTGATGAGTGGATACTTAAGTCTGGTAGTAGTTTTCATTTGAGTCATAATCGTGACTGGTTTGCGACGTATGAAGTTGTTTCTATAGGTGATGTATATTTGGCAATTAATGTCCCTTTTAAAGTCACATGTATTGACACAATCAAGATTAAGATGTTCGATGGGATTGTTCTAACACTTGGTAATGTTAGACATGTTCCAGATTTGAGTAGAAATCTAATTTCGTTAGGTACTCTATATTCAAAAGGGTACAAATTCTCTAGTGAAGATGGAGCTATGAAAATTTGCAGGGACTCTCTTGTTGTGTTGAAATGGTAGAGAAAGACTACCAAGTTTTATGTTTTCCAGGGTTCAACAGTTTTAGATAATGCAGTTGGTGTTTCATCCATCGTGTCAAATAACACTGTTGAACAAAATAATCGTGGGCAGAACAGTTATGTGAAGCAGAAAAGAGTTCAATTTCGTGAACATAATGTATTTGAAGATAAAACTATCATTGATGATTGAGATCGTGATGTGCATGATATTGCTCGTGATGAAACATTTATGAGTAAAGTTGACACTTATGATAACCATGTAAATGTGAAGACTAAATTCAAGCCTAAAAAAGCTTGGACTTGATCGGTGTCTGTTACTGAAGATTACCCCTTTGAGAGGTGTTGTGGAAGAGGTGGAGAACTTGTTGTTGAGTTTATGTGTCACATCGAATTTGGGTGTTTTATCTCGAAACCTTTGCACTTTAAGAATTTGTGACAATGTGGAGATTTGTTAGAGTTTGATTAGAATTCAAAGTGACACAAATTAATTAATATATAAATATTGAGAAAGTAAGAAACTCAGTTTGGTTAAAAGTAGAAAACTTTATTAAAGTATATTTATACTTTATTTGGTTTTCTTTTGTAATCAAGTATATATCCCTATAAATAGATACTAAAGATTAGGGTTAGATATGAAGTTATTTTCTTTCACCAAAATTCTCTTGTATTTTCTTCCTTCATATTAGTAAAAATTTTCTCCTATGCCCATGATTTTTTCCTTTTGGGTTTTCCTCATAAATCAGAGTGTTCTTTGTTTTTTCTTTTCGATCCTGTTTATTTGTTTCCCTTTTGGTTTTTTTTCTTTCAAATTCTAACAAGTGGTATCAGAGCCAGGATCGGGCTATGGAGTTTTGAAGGAATTTGTTGTTGCGGATTTTGTTAGTGGTTTTGGTAACATGCAAGATGAATGTGTTGCAATGAGCTTTCAGTTGCAGAAAAGTAATTCTCAATTGATTCAGTGATACATCAATAGATATTGCGTAAGAATTGAAGTTATTAAAGACATGATAGCGGTACTTTAACGGATTTGCGACTTACATAAAGATTGATGTTGTTGAAGACTTGAAGATCAATTTTTGACGAAATTTTGGTCAAGGGGGAGATTTGTTATATATATTTTGACCCAAATTATAATTGGTAATTAAGTTTGATTTTTATTATAATTTAAGTGGTTAAAGATTAAGTGGTAGTTATGTTTATTTAATGACTATCCAGCTCAGTTGGTAGAGCACAAGGTTCTTAACCTTAAGGTCGTGGGATCGAGTCCCACGAAGGACATTTCATAATTCGGAGGTCTCCTACGGAAGCTGCTCTCAACCTGGTGTTAGGGGCAGCCTACTATCTTACCTCCCCCTTACCCCATTACATATGGGAACAAGGGAGATCCCCCTTACCCCATTACATATGGGAACAAGGGAGAGCCATTTGTGTTTATTTAATAAAGTAAATATTTGTTTTAGGCAAGAATTCTTATTGAATAAGAATTCTTGGTGACCAAGTATTTTGCTCTATAAATAAAAATTAGACTGTATAAATAGAGATTATGTATTAGCCTTTAGGGTAGTGTAAGATATTTTTTTTCTGGAGAAATGTAATTATTTTTTGAGATCTCTATAATTTTTTGGGCTTACGTTGCAGATATTATTTTGAAGGATATTGGAAGAATGTTTTGGGATATACTGGGTTTTGGTATCTATACCGGGTTTTGGGATGCATATGATATCATGTATTTGTACTCTTCGTGTTCTCTACGTTTTGTAGTGGATTGTTGTTCATCTCGCTCGTGGAGGTAGACAAGACCAAACCACATTAAATCTCGTCTCCTTGTGCATGTCTTGTTTTTGTCGATATCGCTTTGGTTATTTTTCTGCTCTCAAATTTCTAAGAAAAACTATGAAAAACAAATTCAGGAACATGCCTCGAGTCTTACTTGTCATGCTCTGATGAACCATGTGTCTTTAATGTTTCAGCATGGACTGATACAGATATTGCAGTACCACTCACTTTGATCAAGAATGACCTTAAGTTGATTGCAAATCCACAAATGGTGAAGTCACTATCATTTGATTCCAACGAAATCCATAAAAAAAAAGAAGCTAATTTAAGCTAAAATTTTGTTTACATTTTTCATTTCATTGACTAATTATTTGGCTGTTGCGGTTATACAGATACACAGAGCTGAGACTCTTGTTTCATGAAAAAAAAAATGATGAATGGGATAAATAAACAGTAGACTGGATAAAGTTTTTTCTTTTCATTGAATTCAATAGAAGTTGATTTAAGCTATTTTTTAGTTTCTTTTTCATTTTGTTATTGACTAATTAGTTTTCTGTTGGGGTTATAGATACACAAAGTTGACATTCTTGTTTCATACAAAAACGATGAAGTGTATTCAATTTTAAATTATTTATTAGATTTATGTTAATGGTTTAGATGTTTCTATACTTCAATTGGCTTAGATTTCAATCTTCACTTAACTTTTTTTTTGTCATCATTATATATATATATAAACTGTTGTAATTGATTATCAAATATGAAATTTGGCCTACGATTAAGGCATGATCAATCCCTCCAAAGTCTCAAGTGAATCCTCACTTGATAAATATTATTTATTTGTTATCATCAACTATAATAATAATAATATAATATTTTAATTCATTACCAAATATGTGATTTGGTAAGGTGGTGAAATCTTGCCCAATCCTAAGTTCAAGGGTCTTTATGTAAGAGCGAGCGGATTTACAAAATTTAAAGAGAGGGTGAATTTATAAAAATATAGGGGATGGAAACATATTGTTAATTAAAAATATACAAAATATATAGGGATTTGAAATTTTTAGAGGGGAGTGGTCGTCCGCTCTCCCATCGGTCCATCCATATTTAAGTCCTAAGTTTGATCCTCTTAACAACATTCTATTTCAATTTATTTTCTCTTCTCTGATCCCCTCAGACAAATAGTTCGTCAGAGATGGCAAGAGTAAAGGATTTTTAGGTTAGAGTAAAGGGTTCTCAGGCGACCATGAGAGATACAAGATATCGCCACCGCTTAGGTTTTTCAGATTTCATCGACAACATCAGCAAAAGAATATATCACATGGCTCTGGGAGAAGCTTTTCAGGTGTTTGGACGTTTTCATAGCGTATAATAATTAGAAGAGACACTGTATTTTAGATTTTGACTACTATGTTAGTTTATCTGTCAAATGTTAACAGAAGATGATTTGGTTAATAACACTTAAATAATTAGATGATTTATTGATAAAATTAAAAAATCAATAGTCAAAACAAAATCATTCCATAATTAAATGATTGTTGGTATAACATACTCATTTTTCTCTATAAAAGTTTAGTCGCCCTAAACTTTGTATGCTGGCTGAAGTAATCAATTTGACGAACCGAACATAGACACCATCATCGAAAAACAGAAAATAATATTGGAAAAAGAAGTTATTAATTGACTTTAAGTTGAATGTGAATCCTTTCATAAAAGTTTTAAAATTTGCGACTTGAGGAAGAAGAAGATGATAATTTAAAGGAAAGAAAAGGAAGATCAGAGGTAGTACAAGGCAGATTAGATAAACAAAATTGCAAGAATAACATTGAAGGATGATGGTTGGAACATAAAATATTTTAAGGTAATCAAATTAAAATATCAATATAGTACATAGGATAATCGTATTAAAATATCGTATTATCAATATTTTAAGGTAATCAAATTAAAATATCAATATAAAATATTTTAAGGTAATCAAATTAAAATACAGCATCCATGCGAGTCAAATCCTGAACGAGTCGAGCTTGATCAATGGGTTGTTTCCTTTGCAGCTGGAGAATGGTAAAACCAGCCCAGACGTGAAACTGAGGTTCATGTTGTGGTTCAAACCAGCAGAATTTAAACCGACATGGGCAAAAGTGATCGAGCACGGAGGATTGCAGGGTCTTAGAAATGCTACGTTTCCTCAACGTTCAAATTGTAATGTGAAGCTTTATCAAGACGCGCACCATAGCTCAGCTTTTCAGCCTCCGTTTTCTTCTCCGAAAAAACTGTGGGAGGATGTGTATAAGGTCATTGAGATTGCAGGCTGGTCTTTCAACCCAAACATGGTTCTGGTAAATCCAAACATTGATTCTGACCATAAGTAGTTAGAATTTGGCAGTCACTTTTGGTTCCTATTTTTTTTAGTATTATAGTCTTAACATTTAATTTTTGGTTAAAATATCTCCTATTAAATCGAAACTGTTAGTTGATTAACGATCAATATATGTTGCCGATGTGATATTTTTATATGTTTAATTGTTGACGTGTCATGTGTCACGTCACCCGAAGAGATGATGTTGCCTATACATTATCACCCAAAATGATGATATAGACATGTCACGTTGACAATTAAACACATAAGAAAATGTCAAGTCAACAATATGTGTTAACTGCTCATCAGCTAACGATTTCCTTCCAACATAGAATGTTTTAACCAAAAATTGAAATATTAGAAGTATAAATAATTTAAAGGATCAAAATGATCATTTGTGTAAACATTGAGATACTCATTATGCCTTAGAATTTACACTCTAATGCTAATTATCTTCTTGTCTTTTAAAATTCGAATTAGATCCGGTATCTTGAAACAAATATTCTGTATGCAATAGGAGTAAAGATGGGTGAATTGTTGAAACGAAAAGTTGAAGAAGGTGCAGTCGTGAGGATAATGCTTTGGTGTTGCGGAAGACGGCTATCGGATAGAGCAAAATCGCAACTGATAATTTGAGAAAATAAAAATGAAGATAAAATAAACACAAAATTTACGTGGAAAACCCCTAAATAATATAGGGTAAAAACCACGGACAACGATAGAAGAATTTCACTATGAGAAAATAGGAATTACAACTTCTCTCGATCTACCAAGGAGAAAACAATGATAATTCTCTCTTGATAAAAAGGAGAAAACAACTCTCAAGAAACTCTCTAAATTCTCTCTAGTATTGGAAGAAAGCTAGAATGCTTTGGGATGGTTTTGAAGCTAAATGAGCTAGGGTATTTATAGTTGAAACTTAAGGACTAATTTGTAAATACCCTAAATTACAATGACTAAAATTGAGATTTTACCATTCAACTTTTTCAACCAAACTTTCAGTGGAATTAAATGTTTTGTTTTTTTCTTCAATTATCCACCGAAAGTGGCCATCAATTTGGCCACTTGATTTTTTGTATTTTCAACAATCTCCCCACTTGAAGATTTGATTGGAACAATCATATCTTCACACCATTCTTTCTACCTTGTACCTTAATGTTGCTTATGTCTCTGACAGGCCATAAGAGGATCGACACCAGGTAAATTTATCAACATTTACCTCATTTGTCATGAAATCTGCTATATTGTCTTTGGTATAGATCTTCTGCATATCTATCGTTCCTTCTTCCACCTTTTCACAAATGAAATGGTATTGAACTCATATGTGCTTTGTCCTTGAATGAAATGTTGGATTCCTTGCTAAATGCAAGGCGTTTTGACTGTCACAAAACAGAGAAACATACTCTTGATTGTGCCCAAGCTCGTCCAATAGCATCTTCAACCAAATTGCTTCTTTACTGGCTTGTGTAGCTGCTACATATTCTTCCTCTGTTGTGGATGTAGCCACAACTGACTGCAATTTTGAAACCCAGCTTACAGCTCTACCAGTAACTTTGAACACATATCCTGTTGTAGATTTGCTTTTATCCAAATCCCCTGCATAGTCAGAATCTACATAACTATTGATTAGTAAGTTTGATCCTTCGTAATATAATGCAACATTTGAGGTCCCTTTGATGTATCTAAGGATCCTCTTTACTGTATTCCAATGCTCTTTTCCTGGATTCGCCATGTACCGACTAACCACTCCCACTGCTTATGCAATGTCTGGTCTTGTGCATATCATAGCGAACATTAAACTTCCCCACTGCTGATGCATACGGTACTCGAGACATCTCTATCCTCTCTCTTCACTGCTAGGACTCATACTGGAGGATAATTTGAAGTTAATAGGAAGAGGGGTAGAAATTGGCTTACAATCTTGCATGCTGAATCGTGACAAGATCTTCTTCGAGTAATTCTTTTGTGAAAGCCAAATTTTCCTATTACTTCTGTCTCGGTGAATTTGCATCCCTAGAATATTGTTTGCTGATCCCAAGTCCTTCATTCAAATTCCCTAGCCAATTCCCTAGCCAGTTGTGCCTTCAATTCTTCAATATGATCTTTGTTGGTCCTGCAACCAACATGTCATCCACATACAACAGCAATATAACAAAATCGTTATCACCAGACTTCTTGAAATAAACACAAGGGTTTGTATTAAGTCTGTTGTATCCAAGGCACATAATGAAGGAATCAAATCTCTTATACCAACACCTCGGCGCCTGCTTTAGACCGTACAGAGATTTGTTCAACCTGCAAACCAAGTTTTTCTTTTCTTTTGCTTCAAAACCTTCAGGCTGGAGCATGTAAATCTCTTCTTCAAGATTTCCATGAAGAAAAGTTGTTTTAACATCTAGCTGCTCTAGATGTAAGTTCAATGTAGCACACATTTCCAAAACTACTCGAACTGTTATTAGTCGAACCACAGGATAAAATATTTCATTGAAATCAATACCTTCTTTTTGAGCATATCCTTTGACCACCAGTCTTGCACGATACCTCTCAACTTGATCGTCACCATTTCGCTTGATTTTGAAGACCCATTTGTTACCAATTGGCTTACTTCCTTGTGGTAGTGGCACAAGGTCCCATGTATTATTTTTATAAAGGGCTTCAATTTCTTCTTGCATCGCCATCATCCACAGTGAAGCATCTGAGCTGTTTATTGCCTCCTCGTATGTTGATGGCTCACCGTCATCTGTTAAAAGGCAGTATGCAATATTTCCTTCTATAACATAATCTGAGTGCCAATTGGGACGTCTTCTCACACGATCTGATTGACGAGTTGTTGGAACTTCAGAACTCTCTGGTTCTTGTTCATCATATGTTGGTTCTGCTTCAAAAGAATCTCCTTCTTCAACCTCCTTTTCTACATATATCTGTGTAGTCTCTGACTTTTTAGTGTTATCATCATCTTCCTTTCTTTGTTGTTTATCTTCTACAAATATAACATCCTTACTGATGATCACTTTGCGGGCAGTGGAATCCCACAAGCGATACCCCTTGACTCCATCAACAATACCCCAAGAATTTGCATTTCCTGGATTTTGGATCCAGCTTTGAAATTTCTTGGGAGTTGTACATCACGTACACAATACTTCCAAATACATGGAGGTTTGAATAATCAGCTGGTTTACTAGTCCACATCTCTATTGGTGTCTTCAGCTCTATTACAGTTGATGGAACTCGATTCACCAAATAACAGGCGGTATTGACTGCTTCTGCCCAGAATGATTTTTGTAGGCCTGCATCCCTCAACATTGCTCTTATTCTTTCTAACAAGGTTCTGCTCATCCGCTCTGCCACTCCATTTTTGTTGAGGAGTTTCGCCACTGTGAACTGTCTTTTGATTCCTTCTTTCCTGCAAAAGTCATCAAATTCTTCGCTTGTGTATTCTCCTCCATTATCTGTTCTGAAACACTTGATCTTATTTCCAGAATCAAGTTCCACCCGCGCTTTGAAGTTTTTGAAAGTGGAAAACACATATGACTTCTTCTTAATAGGGTACACCCAACATCTCCTGGAGTAGTCATCAATAAATGAGACAAAGTATTTTGTTCCGCCTAGGGATGTAGCTGGTGCTTGCCATACGCCAGAGTGAACCAATTCTATAACACTTTTGTCTCTAGAATTTGATGTGTTGAATTTCAACCGGTACTGCTTACTTGTTATGCAATGCTCACACAAAGGAAGTGATATCTTTGTTAAGCCTGGAAGTAGCTTTTGCTCCACAAGGACTTTCATTCCTTATTCTGACAGGTGTCCAAGTTTCTGATGTCATAGCATTACAGAATCTGAACTACATGAGGCAACAGAGGCTTCTGCTTCTAACAAAGTCTCTCCCTTCAGCATGTACAAGTTTGCTGCTATCTTTTCACCTTTCAGCACCACAAGCGCTCCACAGAACACATTCATGATTTCTTTCTGTGTTTCAATCTTACTTGCATTATTATCCAACAATCCGTAGGATAATAAATTTTTCTTCAGGCCTTTCACGTGCCGCACATCTCGAACAACTTTAATTGTTCCATCATACATCTTCAATTTGATGGTTCCCACGCTAATGATCTCTAAGGAATGATCATTGCAACTATACACAGATCCTCCTGAGATAGGTTCATAATGATGGAACCATTCTCTTCTTGAGGTCATACGATATGTTGCTCACAAATCAATGAGTCATATGTCTGCATATCTCTTTTCTACCTTCCACGGTGGTTGACGTTTCACAGCATAGAGCATCTCCATCATCTGAAGTGTTTGCAGTATTGCCTTATGGATTGGAGTTTTTATTTAGACTCCAATAATCCTTCTTCAAGTGACACTTCTTTCCACAGTTGTAGCACTTTAAATTCTTCTTGCTTCTCGACTTCAATCTACCATGTTTGTGACTGTTGCTTTGGCCATGTTCTGTTGATCTCTGTTAACTTCCTAAAAAGGCCACTTTTAAAGCCTTTTTCACTTAAGTTATTGTTTGTTTAAAAGCTCATTTTAGTCATTTTAGGATCATGTAGTTGCATATAGTTGCATTTGTGGTGGTTGTGCTATTTTATTTCTTAATGGTGCTGTTTGAGGGAAAGGTGCAGTTTGTCTATGGTGTGCAGGGAATAGCAAGGAAAAGGATTCTTTGGGGAGTAATGCCGCGGCATCACACGTTGCTAAAGCAGATTGAAATTCCTTGGCATTTCCGGCGCAGAAAAAGACAAAAATATATTTCTGCATCAGGACAGCTGGCACTGGACAGCTGTCTCTGCACGTGAAGGACTGCTGTAATCGCCTGCCAGAGCTACCAATGGACCACTGCCACTTGGAGATAGATTGCACAAAAATGTGATTCTAGGGGTATGAGGGGTATTTTGCACCCAACAAACTCATCATTACCCCTAGATATTTTATTTATTATATATGACACCTCATGGGAGAGAGAGTGAGGGAGAACACACGCAAGCAGAAAAAAATCACATTTATTTATTTTCTTTTCCTTTCTTCTTCCTTGGTATATTCCTCCATTGAAAAGCTCCAAGGAGTGGCAAGCTAGGCACCGAAAGGAGCTAGCAAGCTAGGTGGTTCGTGGTGGCCGAGAGGAGACCTCCGCACGCAAGCAGAAAAAAATCACATTTATTTATTTTCTTTTCCTTTCTTCTTCCTTGGTATATTCCTCCATTGAAAAGCTCCAAGGAGTGGCAAGCTAGGCACCGAAAGGAGCTAGCAAGCTAGGTGGTTCGTGGTGGCCGAGAGGAGACCTCCGGTGGCGCGTCGAAGGCTTCTTCTCACTTCCCTTTTTGCTGCTATTTTTATATTATTTTGTGGGTTGTTGGAACAAATTTTTATGACTTTGTGTTTGGATATTTCGAACCCCACCATGAACTAACTTATTTGGTGGTGGTTGGTTGAATGGTTGTTTGAACTTTATTTTCAATAGTATATTTAAGTATATTTTGGTTCTTTATTTGCTTTGCTTATGAATGCTTCACCATCTAGGCTTGTAAGAGGCATGGAAATGTTCATCTCTTAGATGAAGGATAGGTATTCGGAAGAATCCTAAACCAAAAATACTTGTAAGAATTCGGAAGAAAGCAAGATAAGATCCTCATAAGCAATGGGTTATGGTATTTTCAAGGGGCTTTGAACCGGCCTAGGAATATTATAACTTAATCCCTTAGATCTCGGAAGAGACTAGGATAGGATTTCAACGACTAAAAAGGGTGTCTTTATCAATAGGGTAGGTTGTCCAACATCGTTGAGTGAGAGCAGATGCCTCGGCATCCTATTCTGTTAGGTTCTTTTGAACACCTTAGGAAAGCCTTGTCGAGTAAGTAAAGACAAGATAGCTTAAATATACTTGAGAAATAAGTTTAGCAACCTTAGACCAATCCTTACCATTCATTTCATTGGAAGCTTGTCAAGTGAGGATTATTTTCTTCTTATTTTATTTATCTTTTTATTTATTGTTTTTACCATTTCTCATTGCCTTGACATTTCATACTCAATATTAAACATCCATCATTGCCATTGCATTTCCATTTGCTACACCATCACACCATAAATCCGCATCCACCAGCATACACATATTTAGATAGAATATTGCATTGCTTTGGTTAGACTTTTGTGATTTCACCCAATCCCTGTGGAGACGATACTCACTCATCATTATATTACTTGAGCGATTGTGTATACTTGCACATTATTTGCGTATATTTTATAGTACTCACAACACTCGAACAAGTTTTTGGCGCCGTTGCCAGGGATTGGCAGCCTGAAGTTATTTAGTTTTGCCAAAGCATTTTATTTTGTTTTGCATTTTTATTTTTGTATAGTTTACTTGATATTTTTGTTTTATTTTTCAGGTTTATTTAGTGTATGCCTAGAAGAAATTCTGAAGAGCCTTTGGAACCAATAGAACCTGAGATTGAAAGACTCTTTAGAAGAAGAAGACGTGCTCAAGGAAATATGTATCAGATTGGAAACCAAGGCATTGGTCAAGATAACGGAAATCAGAATGCCGCGGCATTAAACAATGTTGAACCTGCTATCAGGCCTCATGTTATTCGAGATCATTTAAATCCGATGCTGGATGATCTGAATCCTGGGATTGTGGCACCCGAAATTCAAGCTGCACATTTCGAGCTGAAACCAGTCATGTTCAACATGTTGAATTCTATTGGGCAGTTTGGGGGTATGCCAACTGAAGATGCCAGGCAGCACATTCGTAATTTTCTGGAAGTTTGTGATTCTTTTCGCCAAGAAGGAGTGCATGAGGATTTTTTGAAATTAAAGCTTTTTCCGTATTCATTGCGTGACCGAGCAAGAGCTTGGTTGAGTGGTGTACCAGCCGATTCGATGGAATCATGGGCCGATCTTTGTAAGAGTTTTTTATTGGGGTACAACCCACCGAATATGAATACGCAGCTAAGGAATGAAATATCATCTTTTCGCCAGGGTGACGACGACGAATCCATGTATGAGTGTTGGGATCGTTACAAGAGTTTTCTTCGAAAGTGTTCAAATCATGGTTTTCATGATTGGACTCAAGTAGTTATGTTCTATAATGGAGTCAATGCACCCACGAGGATGTTACTGGATGCCTCGGCAAATGGGACATTGTTGGACAAATCACCTACAGAGGCGTTTGCTATCTTGGACAGAATTGCTAACAATGATTATCAATTTCCTTCTTCAAGACTTGGGAGTGGGAGGAGAGCACCTGGAGCATTCGAGTTAGAAGCCAAAGATTCAGTGTCCGCTCAACTCTCCGCTATTACTAATATGTTGAAGAACTTACAATGTTCCACTGATGTGAAGGAAGTGAAAATAACTAATCTGGCATGTCTGTTATGCCAAGGCAATCATCACGAGAGCGAATTCCCAACCAACCATGAGTCCATCAACTTTGTTGGTAATTACAATCGAGGCAGCAACAATCCTTACTCAAACACTTATAATGCTGGATGGCGTCAGCATCCCAATTTTTCATGGGGAAATCAAGGAGCCCACACAATGCTAATCAACCTACTAGGCAGCAGAATCACAATGAGCTCAAGGTTACCAAAATGCTATGCCATGGCATAATGCTAACAAAGGAGCTTCATCTTCAGCGAGCATAAGTTCCTTAGAAGCTAGAATTCAAGAATTCATATCTACTACGAAGACAATGCTGCAAGACCATTCTACTTCAATTAAGAATCAAGGAGCTTTACTTCATAGTCAAGGCGCCTTACTTCAAAGCCATAGCTCGTCTCTGAGAGCTTTGGAAGGTCAAGTTGGTCAGATTGCTACGGCATTGCAAGAGCGTCTGCAAGGACGTTTTCCAAGGGATACTGAAGTCACTAAAGGGCCTGGAAAAGAGCACTGCAATGTGTTAACTCTTAGGAGTGGAACACAAATCAATCGACAAGTCAAGGATAGTGGGCCACAACAAGATGATTCTAATCCCACTACTGAAGCTGAATTACAAGATGATAGAGTTTCTGAGAAGGACAAGGAGGAGGATTCTGCCAAGGTACCAGATTCTGATGCCAAGGCAAAAGAAAATTCTATTCCTACAGCTAAGGAAGCTAGACCTCCCCCACCCTTCCCGCAAAGATTGAAGAAGCACAATGATGAAGTTCAGTTCAAGAAGTTCGTAGACATTCTTGATCAGCTCCATATCAATATACCTCTCTTGGAAGTTGTTGAACAGATGCTGATGTATGCCAAATTTCTGAAGGACATCTGTACCAAGAAGAGAAAAGTAGAGACTGTTGCCACGGCAACTGAATTTTGTTCTTCATTGAGTAAGTTACTGCCAAAGAGAAATGATCCGGGCAGCTTCATTATTCCTTGTTCAATTGGAGCTAATTTCGTTGGAAAAGCTTTATGTGATCTTGGTTCAAGTGTTAACTTAATGCCGAAATCGATATTCTTGAAGCTTGGCATATGAGATGCAAGACCCACCTCAGTTATTTTACAACTTGCCGACAAATCCCATGTTAAACCTGAAGGGAGAGTCGAGGATGTCATAGTAAGGGTGGACAAGTTTGTGTTTCCAGTCGACTTCTTAATTCTGGACTGCGAAGTTGATACCAAAGTACCAATCATTCTGGGAAGACCTTTCCTAGCCACTGGACGTATCTTGATAGACTGTGAAAAAGGTGAACTCACTATGAGAGTGGCTGATCAGTGTGTGACTGTCAATGTTTTTAGAACGCTCAAATATGTTGATGACACTGAAGAATGCCAAGGCATTTCTGAATTAAACTCAGTGATTGAAGAAGAGACTGAACATCTTTGCCAGAACAACTTCATTCAGCTAGCAGGAAATGAATATTGGGTGGATGATGAAAGCTTAGTAGAGTCCGACGACTTTCCAATTTTGGAGGAGCAATCTAGCTTAGTACAAGTTAGATCAGGTATGAATTTTGATGAATTCATTTCTCCTAAGCCTTCATTATTGCATGCACCCAATCTAGAGCTTAAGACTTTGCCAGGGCATCTTAAATATGTTTAATTAGGTAGCGATGAGACTTTACCGGTGATTATTTCCGCTAACCTTACTGCTAACCAAGAGCAAAGTTGTTAAGTGTTTTGATGCAGCATAAGAAAGCATTGGTTGGACTATGGCCGATTTGAAAGGCATTAGTCCCACGATCTGCATGCACAAGATTCTGCTAGAAGATTGCCACGACAATTCAATTGAACCACAAAGAAGACTCAACTCTGTTATGAAGCAAGTGGTGATGAAAGAAATTCTGAAATGGCTTGATGCTGGAGTGATCTACCCTATCTCCAATAGCTCATGGGTGAGCCCTGTCCAATGCGTTCCGAAGAAAGGAGGCACAACGGTGGTTACGAATGAGGATAATGAGCTATTACCCACTCGCACTGTGACCGGATGGAGGATATGTATGGACTATAGAAAACTCAACAAAGCTACGAAGAAGGACCACTTTCCTCTACCTTTCATCGACCAAATGTTGGATCGATTGGCCGGCAAAGCATTCTATTGCTTTTTAGATGGGTACTCGGGGTAGAATCAAATTGCCATCGCACCAGAGGACCAGGAGAAGACTACATTTACTTGTCCCTATGGCACTTTTTCCTTTAGGAGGATGCCTTTTGGACTCTGTAATGCCCCGGCAACGTTTCAGCGTTGTATGCAAGCTATATTTTCAGATATGGTTGAGGATTTTCTGGAGATCTTCATGGACGATTTTTCTATTTGTGGGGATGATTTTGAACGATGCCTCGGCAATTTAGCAAAAGTTCTCAAGAGATGCGAGGAGGCTGAGTTGGTCTTAAACTGGGAAAAATATCACTTTATGGTGACTGAAGGTATTGTATTAGGCCACAAAATTTCACACAAGGGTATTGAGGTAGACAAGGCGAAAATTGAAGTGATTGAAAAGTTGCCACCACCAACTACGGTCAAGGGAATAAGAAGTTTTCTTGGACATGCTGGATTCTATAGAAGGTTTATCAAAAACTTCTCCAAGATTTCTAAGCCCTCATGCACATTGCTTCAACAAAACCAACCCTTTGTGTTTGACGAATTATGCCTCGGCGCATTTACTGAGCTGAAACGACAACTGATCTCGGCACCCATTGTAGTCCCTCCCGACTGGACATCACCATTTGAGCTGATGTGTGATGCAAGTGACTATGACGTAGGAGCTGTTTTGGGGCAACGGTGAGGTAAAATTTTTCATGTTATTTATTACTCTAGCCGCACTTTAAATGAAGCACAATTGAACTACACCACCACTGAGAAAGAATTACTTGCTGTGGTATTTGCTTTTGATAAATTTAGACCTTACCTAATAGGCACTAAAGTTATTGTTCACACTGATCATTCGGCTATAAAATACTTAGTGAACAAAAAGGATGCCAAGCCTAGACTTATTAGGTGGATCTTACTTTTGCAAGAATTTGACTTAGAGGTGGTAGATAGAAAAGGAACTGAAAATCAAGTTGTTGATCACTTATCTAGGCTAGAGAAAAAGAAGTTCAAGCACGATGCAAGGAACTATTTTTGGGATGAGCCATATCTGTTCAAACATTGTGCCGATCAGCTCATTAGACGATGTGTACCTGAAGAGGAGGAAAATGATATTTTGTACCATTGTCATTCGGCCCCAAGTGGAGGCCATTTTGGTGGAGCAAGGACTGCTGCTAAGGTCCTGCAATCAGGATTTTACTGGCCAACTTGTTAGAGATGCCCAAGCATTTACAAAGGATGTGATCGATGCCAACGGACTGGAAACATCTCCAGACAACATGAGATGCCGCTGTAAAAATTTTGGAGATAGAGCTGTTGATGTATGGGGCATCGACTTCATGGGACCATTCCCATCTTCTGAAGGAAAATTATATATATTACTTGCTGTGGATTATGTGTCAAAGTGGGTGGAAGCAATGGCAACATCAAGGAATGACTCCAAGACCGTACTCAAGTTTTTGCACAAGTATATTTTCACTCGGTTTGGAGTACCTCGTGCTATCATCAGTGATGAAGGAACCCATTTTGATAACAAGTTGATTGCCAAGGCATTGCTGAGATATGGAGTTCGGCACAAGATTGCCACGGCATATCATCCGCAGACAAATGGACAAGCTGAGATATCTAATCGAGAGATCAAGCAGATTTTAGAGAAAGTGGTGAACCCAAAGCGAAAGGATTGGTCGCCAAAGTTGGATGAAGCACTTTGGGCGTACAGAACATCATTCAAAACTCCTTTGGGGATGTCACCCTTCAAGCTAGTATATGGGAAAGTTTGTCATCTCCCGGTTGAGCTTGAACATAAAGCTTATTGAGCTATCAAGCGATTGAATTTCGATGCTCAACTAGCTGGGGAGCAAAGATTATTAGAACTTAATGAAATGGAATAGTTTAGAGCACAAGCATATGAGAATGCTCGGATATACAAGGAGAAAACCAAGAAGTGGCATGACCAAAAATTGATGCCACGGCATTTTCATGTGGGGCAACAAGTCTTGCTTTACAACTCCAAACTTAAACTCTTTCCTGGGAAGCTAAAATCTCGATGGTCAGGGCCATTTGAGGTGCATTATGTCTATCCCCATGGAGCTCTTGACATCAAGAGAATAGATAATGGGAAGATCTTCAAGGTCAATGGCCAGCGTTTGAAAGCCTACAATGGAATTCCACCACCGCACAACAAGGACGTGTTACGGCTGCACGATACTGAAGCGTGCCCAGAGGAGAACCAAAATTCGATGCCTCGGCATTGAATTTGTGCCTGTGCATAAATAAAATTTAACATTCAAGTTTTTTTTCTTTAGTTTTATTTTATTTTATTTTTTAATTAATTCTTGATCTGATTTGTAGGGACCACATTGCTGCAAACCGTACAAGGAGCGGTTACCAAAGGGAGGAAAGGACAGAGCATTAATTGGAGAGATATTCTTTTGATTGTTTCTTTTATTTAATTTAATTTCTGACATTTACTTTTCTCTTTCCACAGTTTTTGTCCCATCATCATCATTGCTTTTTGGCAGTTTTTCCTTCCATATACATGCACAACCCCCACCCCCTAATTTCTCTCTTAACCGTCCTATCACCCATTTTCCCTCCCAAATTTTTAACTTTTTCTTTTATCTTTCATTATTAATTTTTCTCTTTCATTTTAACTTTTACCTTTTCTCTTCTTCATTCATCTTCTTCTTTGTTATTTCTCCATAGCCGAAATACATCCAAGTTTTTAAAGCTTTCAAAAGCTTCTTCCTTTTTCATTTTTCTTACATCAAAAACACTGAAAATGGTGCGTTCAATACCGGCTCCAACCGACACGACCACTTGGCAATAGTTTGAGAACGATGAGGCTAAGGCTCGGTTCCAAAACTTCAAGAACCGAAAACTCTTTTTTGAGTTAGGATTTATTTTTACCGAGGAAACCGATGGTGGTTTTGGACCCGATGTTATGGACATCGTGACGCCGCTCAAATGGCAGAAGTTTGCCCGTCATTCTGGTTCGGTGAATGCCTCATTAGTTAAGGAGTTCTATGCGAACATTTCCAAGCCCAATCAACACTCCATCTTCGTTCGAGGTAAGCAAATCCGTTTTACATCCACTGCTATTAATCGTTATTTTCATTTACAGGAGGTAGTAGACGCCCATGCCACGTTCGAAGAGGAAGCAGATAACAACACATACGATGGGATCTTGGAGGACCTTTGTTTCGAAAACACTGAGTGGAATGGTCGCCAGACGAGCCGATACTCGGTCAACCGGGAACGTCTTCAGCCACGCGCAAAGTTATGGAATCACTTTATCAAGCATAAACTAATGCCCACTTCCCACAACACTACAGTATCACTTTCACGCTTATTGCTTTTACATTCTATAATGATATCCCGTCCGATTGATGTGGGTCGTATCATTGTTCAGCAAGTTCACGACTGTTTGGGTAAAAAGGCAAGTGCTTTGGTGTTCCCTAATTTAATTACTGCTTTATGTCGTAAGAAAAATGTTGAGGAAAATGCTTTTGATGAAATTTTACCTGGATTATCGGGCATCACTAGGGCTAGACTTTCCACTGTTGTTGGGAATTGAAAATCCCAAGTCTAACGACCCTGTTCATGAGCAATCTGCAGGTGCTACAGAAACGAATGCCGAGGCAAGGTTACTTGCTCTCGAGGAAGCTGTGACGCATACTCAAGCTCAAATGCATGCTTTACACGGTGACATCCGTAACTTCTTTGGATATATGAAGCATAGAGATGCTGTGGTGGAATCATTCTTTCAAGAAATCATTCCCCACGGACAACGGAATTTTCCTGGATTCCCTGATGAAATTCTGCCGGCATTCAATGCCGAGGCATCTCCAGAGCCTGAGCACGATGCACCTGATCCTCATGTTGATGACCCTACTCCTGATACTCACCGGTCCAAGACTCCTGAATATCCGCCCACTGTCCCTGTCGAAGAAACACCCAGCCCCGTCCCAACACCCAATCCTTCTCCTGCACAACGTAGTGGTCGCCGCACCAAGACCACGGCTGGACGCATTGCGCACTATTACTCCAATTCTTCCGAGTCCAGCCCAACACCTATCCGAAAGCGCACCCGACGAGGAGCTGCTAGCACCTCCAAAGAACCACCATCACGTAAACATTGAGGTACCTCTTTTGCATCCATTTTCATTTAGTTGCATTTCATTGCATAACATATAGTTTATAGATAGTTTAGTTTCTCTTTAAAGCATTGAGGACAATGATTCCCTTAAGTTTGGGGGAGGTATTGTTCTTGGTAGGTCATATGCATGATAGCATTAGCATAGTATTATACCATGGCATCAGTAAATGGTAGGACAGTTAGATAAAATGTTTTGAGGATACCCGATGATGATAATTTTGTTAGGCTAGAATCTGAATGTAAATGACCGTTGAGAATGATAGAACTCACTCTAGGGCTTGATGCTTGGTGAAAAATATTTACACGATTTGTATGTTCTCTATACTTAGAAAATTTAGGAAATTTTTATAAAGGAACTTTAGTTCGCCTTGGCATTGAAATATAGTATGGTGTTTAAAAGAAAAATCAAAAACAAACTCCCTTAGAAATGAAACTGTGAATAAATGCTTAAGCATAGCTGTAGAGGGACACTCCTCTTTGCCGTGGCATTTCCTGGAACTTTCTTTAATAAATGGAAGCCTTGTGCATATGAGTGAATGAAAGAAGTCACAAGATGACTCTACTTAACTAGCTCGGGGATGGAAGGTATGCTCCCTTTCATCTAGAGTGTGGGAGAGTAGGTGTGATGAGCTGACTCCCTTCGTAACAGTTTAAAAAAAATCAAAGAAAAGGGAGTAAAAATGTGCTTAATGATAAGTAAATGCCTTGACAAAAACTAGGGGACTTGATTAGAAATTGTCTAAATTTGCTAAGTATAGATTGGATACAATCACGCACACACACTACCACAAAGGATTTTGACATAGGGAAAAGTACTTGAATTCTTGATAAGCCTAGCATGTTGAAGCCTATCGTTCTGAGGGTTGAAATTCAATTTTGTCCTACTGTTTTACTATCGAACTTTTCCATGACATTATGCTTATGTAACTGCTATCCATTGCTTGAGGACAAGCAATAGCTTAAGTTTGGGGGTGTGTTAACTTCCTAAAAAGGTCACTTTTAAATCCTTTTTCACTTAAGTTATTGTTTGTTTAAAAGCTCATTTTAGTCATTTTAGGATCATGTAGTTGCATATAGTTGCATTTCTGGTGGTTGTGCTATTTTATTTCTTAATGGTGCTGTTTGAGGGAAAGGTGCAGTTTGTCTATGGTGTGCAGGGAATAGCAAGGAAAAGGATTCTTTGGGGAGTAATGCCGCGGCATCACACGTTGCTAAAGCAGATTGAAATGCCTTGGCATTTCCGGCACAGAAAAAGACAAAAAGATATCTCTGCATCAGGATAACTGGTACTGGACAGCTGTCTCTGCACGTGAAGGACTGCTGTAACCGCCTGCCAGAGCTGCCAATGGACCACTGCCACTTGGAGGATAAGATTCATGCACAAAATGTGATTCTAGGGGTATGAGGGGTATTTTGCACCCAACAAACTAATCATTACCCCTAGATATTTTATTTATTATATATGACACCTCATGGGAGAGAGAGAGGAGGGAGAACCCACGCAAGCAGAAAAAAATCACATTTTTTTATTTTCTTTTCCTTTCTTCTTCCTTGGGATATTCCTCCATTGATAAAGTTCCAAGGAGTGGCAAGCTAGGCGCCGAAAGGAGCTAGCAAGCTAGGTGGTTCGTGGTGGCCGAGAGGAGACCTCCGGTGGCACGTCGAAGGCTTCTTCTCACTTCCCTTTTTGCTGCTATTTTTATATTATTTTGTGGGTTGTTTGAACGAATTTTCATGACTTTGTGTTTGGATATTTCGAACCCCACCATGAACTAACTTATTTGGTGGTGGTTGGTTGAATGGTTGTTTGAACTTTATTTTCAATAGTATATTTAAGTATATTTTTGGTTCTTTATTTGCTTTGCTTATGAATGCTTCACCATCTAGGCTTGTAAGAGGCATGGAAATGTCCATCTCTTAGATGAAGGATATGTATTCAGAAGAATCCTAAACTAAAAATACTTGTAAGAATTCGGAAGAAACGCAAGATAAGATCCTCATAAGCAATGGGTTATGGTATTTTTCAAGGGGCTTTGAACCGGCCTAGGAATATTATAACTTAATCCCTTAGATCTCGGAAGAGACTAGGATAGGATTTCAACGACTAAAAAGGGTGTCTTTATCAATAGGGTAGGTTGTCCAACATCGTTGAGTGAGAGCAGATGCCTTGGCATCCTATTCTGTTAGGTTCTTTTGAACACCTTAGGAAAGCCCTGTCGAGTAAGTAAAGACAAGATAGCTTAAATATACTTGAGAAATAAGTTTAGCAACCTTAGACCAATCCTTACCATTCATTTCATTGGAAGCTTGTCACGTGAGGATTATTTTCTTCTTATTTTATTTATCTTTTTTATTTACTGTTTTTACCATTTCTCATTGCCTTGACATTTCACCATACTCAATATTAAACATCCATCATTGCCACTGCATTTCCATTTGCTACACCATCACACCATAAATCCGCATCCACCAGCATACACATATCCATTGCCGTGACATTTGTATATATCAAGACTAACTATACTTAGATAGAATATTGCATTGCTTTGGTTAGACTTTTGTGATTTCACCCAATCCCTGTGGAGACGATACTCACTCATCATTATATTACTTGAGCGATTGTGTATACTTGCACATTATTTGCGTATATTTTATAGTACTCATAACACACGAACAATCTCCCTATCATCGTTGTCAACGCTTCTGCTTGTTGCATATTTACTTGTCTGTCTTCCTTGTTCTTGCGCCGATTTTCTTCTTGTAGAATAACAGCTGCAACGTCATCGAAGACTAGACTGGTTACATTACTATTTGTCATGTTGATGATGAGTTGATCATACGAATCCAGTAGACTTTGAAGTAGAAGTTCAACACGTTCTTGTTCTGCTATTTTACAGCTTAAGGATGTAAGCTGAGAAAATAAAGTGTTCAGTGTATTTAAGTGCTCCGTCACTGAAGTAGATTCTGGCATACGGAGAGTGTACAATTTTCTCTTAAGGAAAATTTTATTGTGCAGCGATGTGGCCTCGTACAATTTGGTAAGATGATCTCATATCTTCTTAGCTGTCTTCTTCTCCTCGATGCTTGACAATACTTCATCTGCTAATGCTAGATGAAAGTTTGCCATAGCATTCCCGTCCATTTCGATCCATTTGTTGTCATCTGTGAAATCTATCGACCTTTCACTGATAGCTGCTAGACAACCGTCTTTCCTCAGGATGGCCTTCATCTTCAATTTCCACAATGAGAAATTTCTCTCATTGAATTTTTCAATATCAAATTTAGTTGCCATAGCTTCTTTTACGGATAGCTCCCACTATTTCACTATCGTGAATATTTCTCTGGAACCTTCAAAGAATGGGTAATAACTTCTTACTTTCTTATGTCGGAGGATCCACCTTTTGGTGGCAACCACAAAGACAATAAGCAGATATTACACACTCAAATCTAGCTCTGATACCAATTGTTGCGGAAGACAACTATCTGATAGAACAAAATCGCAACTGATAATTTGAGAAAATAAAAATGAAGATAAAAGAGACACAAAATTTACTTGGAAAACCCCTAAATAATATAGGGTAAAAAACCACGGACAACGGTAGAAGAATTTCACTATGAGAAAATAGGAATTACAACTTCTCTCGATCTACCAAGGAGAAAACAATGATAATTCTCTCTTGATAAAAAGGAGAAAACAACTCTCAAGAAACTCTCTAAATTCTCTCTAGTATTGGAAGAAAGCTAGAATGCTTTGGGATGGTTTTGAAGCTAAATGAGCTAGGGTATTTATAGTTGAAACTTAAGGACTAATTTGTAAATACCCTAAATTACAATGACTAAAATTGAGATTTTACCATTCAACTTTTTCAACCAAACCTTCAGTGGGATTAAATGTTTTGTTTTTTTCTTCAATTATCCACCGAAAGTGGCCATCAATTTGGCAACTTGATTTTTTGTATTTTCAACATTTGGAACGATGAAACTTCCTATCCATTTATCAAGAACCAAGGGATAATGCGAACACACGATGAGGACGCTTTTGCGTATTTCAAACACACCAAAGTCGCATATAAATTATGCCCCAGATTGCACCATAAGTTCCCCACACTCTTCGCTCACCATCAGAAGACCGTAACGGTCTGAAGCCAGAGCCGCCCATGGTTTTATCGATGGATGACCTAGAAATCACGAGATTTGTCGGTGGAGTCAATCTCTACAACGACCGGTACGACACGGAACATCACTCGTTGTTTCGAATGCTCAATTTGGAGTCACATTGTTTCGATTTCTATCAAACCAACATCCCCGGGGATTCACTTCAGAATGGCCTTCCAAGGGAGCCATGGTACGACGCTCACGCTTATGTCACCGGGGAAGCCACGTGGGATGTGCTTGCAAATTTCGAGCAACGATGGAGCAAACAATATGACCCTTCGTTGTTACTCCCCATAAACTCAATACCAAACATCACTTGACAGTCCTTCGCCTTGACCAATCCCGACAATGACGAAGACATCCGACATTGGAACGCACAAGTTTTTCGATCAATCGACCGTGTCTCAACCAACCAACTACCTAGAAACTTAACTTCGGAGCAAAGCATCCATGAAGATTACATCGAAGCAATAATACGAGCCGATCGATTCATTTACATCGAAAACCAATACTTCATCGGAGGATGCCATTTATGGGACAAAGATAAAAACTCTGGGGGTAGGAATTTGGTTCCCGTAGAGATTGCTCTGAAAGTGGAGAGCAAGGTCAAAAGGAAAGAGAGGTTTGCAGTGTACGTGGTGATACCGGAAGGGTCACCGGAGAGTGAATCGATGCAGGATATATTGCATTGGACGAGGCAGACGTTGGAGATGATGTATAAGTTGATCAATGAAGCCATAAAAGAAAGCGATAGGAATAGACATCCAAGGGATTACTTGAACTTCTTTTGTCTAGTGAATAGGGAGAGAGAGAAAAGATAAGTTTGTTCCCCCACAGTCGCCTCAGCCTTGTACACAATATTGGAATGCCCAAAAGCATAGGTGGTTCATGGTTTATATCCATTCCAAGCTCATGATAGGTAATATCGAACAAATATCTTTAACATTTGACTAAAAATTCATGTCGATTTTTTTAAAGTATTTTGAACCTAAACGCTTTATTTGGAGATAAAAAGGCAGCCAATTAATGTTTGATTAAATAGTAATTATCAATTGATGATTTTACCCCTCTACCACTTCTATGACTATTTAATCAATCGTTAGATGATTTTTTTTGTATTATATCATTTTCAATTTATCTTTATAAGTGTATTTTATACAAATTCTTACCTCAGTATCCTATATAAATTTTTATATCCGTATCTGAAAATAACAATGTTTGTTGCTGGTGCTTGTAGTGGATGACTTGTACATTCTAATAGGATCTGCCAACGTGAACCAAAGATCAATGGACGACAGTCGAGACACTGAGATTGATATCGGATGCTATCAGTTTCCATTGGGAAATCCTAAAAATGATTCAGCGTCGCCTAGAGATATCCTTGATTACCAAATGTCGCTATGGTACGAGCACACCGGACTTGCCGGCGACATATTTCTAAAGAGACTCGGAATGTGTGTACAAAATGCGTTCCCTAGGTGACAAATTGTGGCAAATTTATGCAGATGAAGAAATCGTGGACATGGAAGGAGTTCACCTTGTTACTTACCGTGTTAGAGTCACAGTCGTTGGTCTGGTTGAAGATGCTGCCGACAGTGACGGGAATTTTCCCGATGGTTGAAGATACTGCCGACAGTGACGGGAATTTTCCCGACACGAAAACTCCGGTGAAGGGAAAACGATCGAAAGTGCCGCCGTGGATTTTTACTACTTAGATATAACGAACTGTACATACCGTTGGATTTGAACATCTAACTTCAAATGTACCTTAAAATAATTTACCTTATATTAGTTTTAAATTAATTAAAAAGAATGATGTAACATGTGTTATCTTCATTTATGACACATGACGGTTTTACACTTGGTGCATTTTAATTGGTCTAAAAATATGTTCTTTTATTGTAGTAATTTTAGTTATTTTATTTAAGAATGACATAAAATATTAATTAAGAATGAAAAAATATAACAACAGAAAATTATCAACCAATTATTCATTATAAAAAGACTTTAATAACTTAATTGAAAAAAAACACATTGTTAATTGTTTAAAAACTAATTTTACTATTATGTATTGTCTTTTTTTAGGCTTGTAAACGAACCGAACGCATACGAACGGAGGTATGTTCATGTTCGTTCATTTAATAAATAAACGAACATAAACGAACACGAACATAAACGAACAAATTTTTTTTTTGTTCATGTTCGATCATTAAGGAATATAGCTAGTTCATGTTCGTTCATTTAAATGATAAACGAACTAAACAAACACAATCGAACAAACATAAATGAACATAATAAATGAACACAATAAACGAACATAAACGAACAACACAAACACAAAAAACAAACTTATTTGAACACAACAAATTAATGTAAAAAAATAAACTATAGAGTTAATATGTTTGAATAAGACAAAAACATACATAAATCATAAATAAGCTATATGGACACAATAAAGTCGAACATAATAAAGTCTTAAAGTTAATTTGATCAACAAAACAATCTTATTGAAATCCAAACAACTTCAATAATATTCGTAACATATTCAACTTGCCCTATGTTCAAACATAAATGAACGAACATAAACGAACATATAATCGAACGTTCACGAACGTAAATGAAAGAACGAGCCCTTTGTTTGTGTTCGTTTATTTAATTAAACGAACGCAAAATCTTGTTCATGTTCGTTCATTTAATAAATAAACGAACTTTCCGTCGCACGATTCATGAACGGTTCGTTGAATCTTCGGTTCATTTACATGCCTACTTTTTTTGTTTTTTGGTTACCTTTCTTTGAAGTAAGCTAAATTACTTATTTGGCCTCTTTATTTATTTTTTAAGGGGAAAGATCTTCACCTTCCAGTAATGCTTCAGTGACCAAAAATGCCTTATAATATACGATTTTAACCAACTTTTTTTGGATTTTTCAAAATGACCAACTAAATCGTAATGCAATCGATAATTCGCAACGCGATCTCCGGAATCGCAAATCAGTTTCCAGATTCGCAACGCGATTCTGACTATCGCATTGCGATTTTCCTAATTCGCAATGCGAATACGTAAATCGCAATGCGAATATGTAAATCGCAATGCGAATCTGACTATCGCAATGCGAATATGTAAATCGCAACGCGAATTGACTATCGCAACGAGATTCTGACTATCGCAACGCGATTCTGACTATCGCAGTACTGAATTTCAAATTCGCAACTCGATTTCTGAATTCGCAACAGGTTTTAGTTTCGCAACACAAATGTTTTGGGTATATAACTACGCAGCAGCAACAACTCATAACCTAAATCCCTAAATCACAACTCATTCCATCTCCATCTATCACTCTTTCCGGCGACATCCATTCCTATATCCAACGACATCCTTCCCCATCCGGCAACAGGTTTTAGTTTCGCAGCTCGTTTGTTTAGTAAATTAATTTACAATAATGAAATCATCTAATGTTGATCATGTTTGGATAGATTTGTGTTTTGGAGGGTCATGGGAGAATGTTCATGGTGTTTTACAATATATGCCTTTACCCATGAATCTTCAACTAAAACTGTCATTAAAAAAGTTAACTTATGAAACTCTAATGTTATGTGTTGCAAATAAATTGAATTTAGAGCCCCTAAGTGGATTTAGGCTATCTTATCAGAGAAATGGTAAAGTTTATTTGTTAACCGACAATGAAGATGTTGAATGATTCATTGCTTACATTAGTGTTTCAAGTGATTATGTTACATTGTATGTTGTTGAACCTAGAAGTAGTGAAGTTGGGTCAGTAGCGGGTAGTAATCAACTAAGTTTTTCAACCCCAGTTTATGGTGCTCAAAATTTAATGGTTCCACCACAATTTCATCACCAAGCAAATATTGTTTCACCACATTTCCAATACCAAACACAATCTCAAAACCCACAACCTTTCCCTAATCCAAATCCCAATCAACTTTCATCACCAAATTCTAGTTTTCGTATTGACCAGTTAGACGATGATGAGCCAACAGAAAAAATTGTGAGTACTAGTCAGTATTAGAAATTTGATCTTGATCAATACCCGGACTTTGATCTTGGTCAATACTTGGATTTTGATGATTTTTCAGAAAAAGAAACAGACCCTGCGTGTAATAATTTTGATATTGGTCAATACCCGAATTTTGATTATGAAACAGCCGTTGTCGAGGAAGATGTTGTTGATGATAATGAGGAGGAAGTTACGACTGTAAATGAACATATTGAACATCCATTCTGTAATTCATATAACCCTGAAGAAGAAAAAGAAGAAGAAGAAATCCCCAAAGAAAAGTCCCCGAAGAAAATGCCACGGTAGTATAACTGGAATATGCCAGAATTACTTCAGATACCGGAAGAAGAGTTGGTAAAGATAGCAGTTGATTGTTACAAAAAAATTATTCGTATCAAGAAAGATGATTGTTTTGATACAAAGGAAGACTTGAAGATAGCTTTGTATACGAAATGTGTGGAAGATGGCTATCAACTAAAAGTTAACAAATCAAGCAAAGATCGTTTCGAAACAAGGTGTATGATTGACAAAAATTGTACGTGGCGTATGATTGCAAAGAGGATAAAAGATTGCGAAATGTTTCAAGTTAGGACTTTTATTGATAAACATACATGTTCAAGAACCCAAATTTTTCCTCACCATAGACAGGCAAACAAAAAGGTGTTGGGTGGTTTGCTGGCTGAGTTAATATTTTTGAATGGCAGGGTATATCGGGGACATGAAATTATGACTGACATGAATGCTCGGTTCAAGATTAGTATCTCATATTCTCAAGCTTGGAGAGCCAAATGTTATGCCTTGGAATTGTTGAGGGGGTCGCCAGAAGCATCGTTTGCCCAACTGCCGGCTTATTGTCACAATTTAAAGCTGAAAAATCATGGGTCGGTAACTCATATCAAAATAGATAGAGATAGACGCTTTGAGTTGTTGTTTATCGCCATTGGTGCCGCGGTTAGTAAATCAACATAATTTTGTTGACTCATTTTTGTTAGTTACATGCATTTCACATTTAAATGATTATATTTCTTGTGTATATGATTTTGTAGATTCGTTCGTTTATTACTTGCATGCACCCAGTTATTATAGTTGACGGAGCACATTTAAAAGGTCGATACCTTGGAGTAAACTTATTAGCAGTAGCCATGGATGCTAACAATGGGATACTGCCAATAGCTTACGGGGTTGGCAAATCTGAAACCTCTGATTCATGGACATGGTTTATGGGGCATCTTAGGGATTGCATAGGTCCTATTAGCAATCTGACAATCATATCCGATAGGGCAAACTCAATTGACAACGCTGTTAGAAGGTGTTTCCCAGATGCTTTTCATGGACTTTGTGGTGTTCATTTGTATAGAAATCTAAAATCAAGGTCTGCTGGTATAAAAAAATCACAAATGGACATACTGGAAGGCTGTAAAAGCTTATCGGGAAGTGGATTTTAATAAGCATATAAACTGTTTAAGACGTGTTTTGCCTCAGTGTGCTCAAACACTAGAAGTTGTCGGGTTTGAAAGATGTTCAAAAGTACATCAACTTGGAGCAAGATATGGTTTCATGACGTCTAATAGTGCAGAATCAATCAACACTCTAAGTCATCATTCCCGGAAATTACCTATTACTATTTTAATGGAGTTTTTTCGAGCCTCTATTCAACAGTGGTACTACAAGAAAAGAAACCACGCAGGTATTATTTCTTTAAATTCGTAACTTATCATATATTTTACTAAGTATTATTTATTTAAATTTACAGGAACATTGGAACATCGTGTTACACCATGGACTGAAAAAAATATAACGAAACGTGTTGTGAAGTCAACGTCATGGAGAGTTGAACCATGTTAAAACACTTTGTTTGAAGTACTGGATAATAACTTAAATGGGTTTGTCGATCTAAATGCAAAGACGTGTAGTTGTATGAAATGACAAACATCTGGTTATCCTTGTGGCCATGTTATAAAAGTTGCTCTTCATCTAAACCAAGATGATTCAAGCGCATACGCTATGGATTGCTACACTAAAGAAATATATAGACAGACTTATGTCGAGATTGTCTACCCTATTCCACATCCTTCTGAGTGGGACATACCAGATGACTTACAAACAGTTTTGCCACCAACCATGGACAGAAGGCTACCTGGCCGACCAAAAAGTCACGATCGTATACCGTCTAAGGGTGAAGAGAAGAAGAGATCGACATGTAGTCGGTGCAAGGAAAGTGGTCATACAAGGTTGACATGTGGATCACCAGTGCCATCACAATCATCTTTTCCTCTACCAAAATATGGATCCTCATCAAAATCCCAATCACAACCGGTTTCACCTTTTGGGACTGTTAACTTAGGTGATTTTTAAATGCAAACGTTGTATTATGTGTATATTATGTGTGAACTTTTAACATTTTCAGTTAGGCATGTATTAGTAACTTGAGTTTGAACATTGCTATGATATGTTCAGTTGTTATCACTTATTAGACATTCATTTGACTATCGCAACGCGAATATGACTATCGCAACACGGAAATGACTATCGCAACGCGGAAATGACTATCGCAACGCGGAAATGACTATCGCAACGTGAAAATGACTATCGCAACGAGAGAATCGCATTGCGATTTTCATTTAGCATTGCGATTCTCTCGTTGCGATAGTCATTTCCGCGTTGCGATAGTCTGTTTTACATTCAACATAATGCATATTGAAATCAACAAATCAACTATTACATTTCAATTAATTAAACAAGCACAAATAATAATTATGTACAAATCAATTAAACAAATCAACATTTACAAATCATCTTTTACAAATCAATTAAACAATCAAAAATAATAATAAGAATTATTTCCTCATCAATTATTGAATCAATTTTTGCACCCATACATCCATTTCACGCAGCTCACTTCAGGATTAACCTGCAGAAACCAAACATTGAATCAACAACACTTTCTACACATCTAAAACCTACAAACAGCAAATTATTGAATTCTAGCTACTTAACCAAACATTTTCAAACAAGAAAGAGTATATATGTTTAACAACACTTGCATTTGACTTACAAATTGTTTATGGATACTTTCATAACGCGGATACAGGTAGGCAGCGTCTCGCATATATCGCTCTAGCCATAAAATACCGAAACCACAAGCCTACTTCACCTCTATCTCTATCGATGGGAGGTAGAAACTGTGTACTTCCTGTCGTCAAACGCTCCAAGCACATGCATACAAGAGGACCACAATTCCCTCTGGCTTCCTTCGTTTGTTGTGGCGCGGTCTCGTCTCTGATAACTGTAACATTGAACTTCTTTGGCTTCTTGTTTCCAGAATTAGTCCAATAATTAATTGCATCCAAGAATTTAGCCAAATGAGAGCTCCATCCCTTAATAATATCTCTCAAATCAGACAATGATATGTAATTTATCATGCTGTCATATACTATTGTCTTTAGGGATAGGAGCTGAAGCTCGACGAGAAGCTAATGAGTACGTTCCAAAACAGGGATAAACACCTGCATCGAAATGTAATAATTCAAATTGCGCACTTATTTATAAACACCTTTAAAATATTTAAACAAATAAATACTAACCTTATCGACCTCCCACCATGTAGGATAAAGTTTAGCTTGTCCATTAGCCAACACATATGATTCATGTCGTTGATTCTTCAAGTGAACTACGTGAAAAGACGTCGGCATAATTGTATATCGCGTTTTTTTTATATTTTTCTTCAATTTCCTTACAATTAGAAGACGTGTCACCCATGCATCAATATGCTGTTTTACAAAAAAAGACATATATTAGTGAATTACATAAATTTTAAAAAAAAATAATCAAACTGAAATATAAGAAGAAATATAAGACTTACCCCCCCATCGAAATAGTCATTATCTTCAACCCCTAATAATACACCCCACTAAGACCGTTCAATCAACAAATGCATATCATCGTTGAGTTTATATATGTCAGCGTAATACCCTTGGCTCCGCTCATGTAGATAAAAATCAATTGCGGTCTTAGCCCAAAGGGTATTATCCAGAATTGTTTCTGGTAGTTGTTTCCTCTCCACTTCATCTGTCGGAATGGTACTGGCTGGTAACTTATACGAAAGCCAACAGTCATCCATCATGTCCGGCACTTGAGGGGGCTTCTCAATAATTCGATATATTACGCAGTGTGAATCGGGCTCTAGAATGTTGGGAGGGACCTCTTCAACGATGACAGTGGCCTCTTGAACGGTGGGAGGGGACTCTTGAGGGATGATAGGGGCCTCTTGAACCATAGGGGAGGCCTCTTGAACGATGACAGGTGAGTCGGGCTTTTTCTTACGGATTTTTTGCACTATTGGGGTGAACGGAGACGTAATGGCACGTGCACGCCATCTGATGCGTGAACTCCGTCTTGCAAGAAAAACCCGACGTAGAGCATCCACCTTAGCGAGCCGCTAAAAATAAATTAATACATAAATCAGTAAATAAACAGACATGATATTAAACAGTGAAAACAAAGACAAATATATTTCAAACTTGCACGGTATTCTCCCAAGTCATTATTATATCATTGTTCACAAAATGCATCAGATAACATTCCAGAAGTAAGCACTTATATAAACATTTAAAAGGATAACATATAGGTTTAGTGCAGGTTTAATGACAACATAAAGAGTAGTAGTTTATTCTTGAAACTTAAATTTTCAACACTGTGAAGTTAGTATTTGTCTTTTGGTTGAAGTAATGCAATTCATTCAATTTTCAATTTGCAGAAGAAGAATAGAATCTGAAACTTAAAATCGCAACGCGAAAATGACTATCGCAACACGGAAATGACTATCGCAACGCGAAAATGACTATCGCAACGCGGAAATGACTATCGCAACGCAGAAATGACTATCGCAATGCGAAAATGACTATCGCAACAAGAGAATCGCAATGCGCGAAAATGACTATCGCAACGCGAAAATGACTATCGCAACGTGAAAATGACTATCGCAACGAGAGAATCGTAATGCGATTTTCATTTCGCATTGCGATTCTTTCGTTGCGATAGTCATTTTCGCATTGCAATAGTCATTTTCGCGTTACGATTTTGTTGTTGCGATTTTCTCGTTGCGATAGTCATTTTCGCGTTGCGATAGTCATTTTCGCATTGCGATAGTAAACTATTCTTCTTCTGCAAATTGAAACTTGAATGGATTGCATTACTTCAACCAAAAGATAACAAAAAACAAATACTAACTTCACAGGGTTAAAGAATAAACAGTTAAACAGTATTGGCAGCAACCGAATGAATTTACTAAGCAATCTAAGTGAAGTTACGAGTAAATTTATCATCAAGTTAAATATGAAAAATATTAAACTTACCTCGTTACGTAGAGTATGAACCTCGTTCTGCAACGATGCTACAATCTCACGTAGAGCTGCTACCTCACCACGTAAAGTAGACACCTCAACACGCCATGCACCATTGTCATCGCGTAAAGTACCGACCTCCTCACGCAAGGCATTGACTTACGTAACTCCCCTAACTCATCCCGTGGAGGTGGAGGTGGAGGTGGAGAACAGGGAGATAAACGTGGTGGCATCTTTGTCGGTCGCCTATCATGAGGTGATGGTTGAGAAGAGGCTCGATGATGTGACAGAATAGGTGATTACTCTCGTTGTGGAGGTGTATATTCGGGTCGATCAGGTGATGGCTCTGGGTGAGGTGATGGCTCTCGAAGTGGTGACTGCTCATCATCCGTGCCATCAAAAAAATGCTTACTAGCTTGCCACCAATCAGTGGCAAGCTCAGCTTCCGTGGGTGTCAGCCTCTGTAATTGAGTGTTGGCCTCCTAACAATATAAAAGCTCAAAAAAAGTTAAACTTGTACTAGTAATAACTTGTTTATAAACATATGGTAGTATTTGTATTAACTTACATTATTTATTGTAGTATACGGTAGTAAATCTTCCCATTGCTGCAAAGACTGTTTCCTCTTCCAGGAAATAGCCCTAGGAATATCATTAGAAGTTTTTAATGCATATGTCTGCATGGCGGGAAATGCCTCAAATATCCAAATCTACAAACAATATAATAACAAACATTAGTAATTGTTAAAGAATTAATTATAATTTTGGAAACATTATATAAAAATTATTACCTTAAAGGCCCAAATAAAGCCTGACAAAGTGTATTTGGAACCATCGCCACGCAAACTTTTCCGATCATCAAAGGTAGACGACAACTTATTCCATATAGCTTTCCATAGATACGAACCTCACAGAAACAGGTTCCATGCATTTAGGTCCTCTACCAATTTAATTAGATCATTAGGAATAGGTTGTCGGGCCTCTCTGCCTAAAAAGTCGGCTTGCAAAAGTATTAGAAGGTATACTCGGACAACATCGACGTCATCCATCCGAGTAAAACCATCTTTCTTATTCAATAATCTCGTCAAGTCTTCCACGTGTAAATTCGACAGCTCAGGAAAAACCTGAGAAAACCATGATAGGCGGGTAATATGTCTAGTGTACCGATCTACATCATCGTGTCCGAATCGTAGACCGGTGATTAAGCAAAACTCCTCCCACCTAAAACACGTATACGCCGGTGGAAAATCAAACCATATCTCTTCATCATGACGTTGTATAGTCTCTGGTAGATCGCTAGTCATGGTTTGAAGAAACAGATGGGTCAACATAGCATCTCCACCCGAATGTTGTACTTTCAGCCATGGCCCGAAGCAAGTATCCTCAAATATTTTTCTTTGTGCAGGTGAAAGCTTCGACACAATTGTTTTGGCCAGGCTTACTTTATTTCTTAAGGTCAATTGAGTCGAATAAAAGTTCTGCAAAAACAATAAAATACCAAGTTAGATATACCAAAAACTACACTGTGAAGATATAACAAGAACAATAAACATAAAGAGTAGTAGTTTATTCTTCAAACTTAAATTTGCAACACTATGAATTTAGTATTTGTCTTTGTTTTTTGGTTGAAGTAATGCAATTCATTCAAGTTTCAATTTGCAGAAGAAGAATAGTTTCTGAAACTTAAAATCGCAACAGGAAAATGAAAATCGCAACACGGAAATGACTATCGCAACATGAAAATGACTATCGCAACGCGAATTTGACTATCGCAACGCGAAATGAAAATCGCAACACGAAAATGACTATCGCAACGCAAGAATTGCAACGTAAAATGAAAATCGCAACGACAGAATCGCATTGCGATAGTCATTCTCGGTTTCAAATACTAAAATTGAAAGAAACTTGAATGGATTGCATTACTTCAACCAAAAGACAAAACAAAGACAAATACTAACTTCACAGGGTTAAAGACTAAACAGTTTAGCAGTATTGGCAGCAATCGAATGAATTTAATAAGCAATCTAAGTGAAATGGTTAATCTATTATTGAAAATACCAGTAAACTTATCATCAATTTCAATATGAAAAACCTAATAATAATGCAAAAATTTCAAAATAAAAATAATTAAAAAAACTAACCATCGGTGGTTGATTTGGTTGATTTTCCATTTCTGACCGTGAATGATTTCGTCGGAGATGGAGACTGATATCGTCGGAGATGGGGACTGATTTCGTCGGAGATGGGGACGGATGTCACCTTAGAGAGTGAGAGATGGAGATGAGACTGAGTTGTGATTTAGGGTTTTAGGTTATGAGTTGCGATTACGTGATATATTGTGGACGGTTCAGTGTTCCGATATATTAATATATTCGTGTTTGGAATTTGAAAAAAAATACGCGTTGGATACGAATGGCGCTATGTAAATCGCATTGCGATAGTCAGATTCGCATTGCGATTTACGTATTCGCATTGCGATTTACGTATTCGCATTGCGATTTAGGAAAATCGCAACGCGAATTTGGAAAATCGCAATGCGATAGTCAGAATCGCGTTGCGAATCTGGAAACTGATTTGCGATACCGGAGATCGCGTTGCGAATTATCGGTCGCATTGCGATTTAGTTGGTCATTTTGGCAAATCCAAAAAAAATTGGTTAAAATCGTATATTATAAGGCATTTTTGGTCACTGATGTTATTTTCTCTTAATAATAACATCCAACGACTTTATAATATTTAATGATTATTTTTCGGATACCGTACTTAAGTTCAATTATCATACTTTTAAATTTTAAAAACAAATTGAAATTTTAATACATCATTAGATTTAATCACATATGTAGGGTTGTAACCAGCCGAGTCGAGCTCGACTCGAAGACTCTGAAATGGAGTTTAACTCGACTCGACTCAAAAACTCGAGAGCCTAAAATTTTCAAGTTCGATTCGAAATCGAAATCATGAACTGAAGCTAAAAAAGGCTCAAAATGAAAAAAAAATCTTAAACTTGACTTGATTAATGCCTCAAACTCAAACATGGACCTTAAATACATGAAAATTGTATACTGTATTTTCTTGAAAAAAATCAACACATAAATTTAATATTATTAATAATTTATTTAAAAAAAATCTTAATATATTTTATTTTCGAGCTGCTCACGAGCTTTTCGAGTGAAGTATTAAGTAGCTCATTTTGACTCGTTAAGAACTCGAGTCGAATACATTCGAGTCGATTGTTTATCGAGCTTTGATTGAGTCGATCCTGAATAACTCACGATCTATCTCGTCTCATTTACAGTCCTACACATATGAATAAAAATATTTTAAAGATAATATTCAAGAATCATTAAAGAAGAGTATAAAATAATTTATATATGTATTCATTAATTTTATGTCCAATATTCAAATAATAACTAATATAACAATATACTTATAATAATAATAATTATGTCTTACTATTTATCAAGAGAGAAACCTACTAACAATTCTAACGATATAATTAATTCGACTTTTTAAGTTAAAATTATATATTCAGTATTCAGTTCTTGTCCAAAAAAAATCTATATCCAGTTTAAATTTAGATTGACATCATAATTGAAATTTGATCCAAAACAACTGTAATCAACCCAGACTGAATCATCTCTTTTAACTGACAACAATAATTTTGGTTAAGGAAACTTACAGCCATAATTTTCGAAGAAACAAAGAAGGAAATGGCTTCAAGGATTAAAGTAGATTTAAATTAGGATTGTAATATTTTTTATGTTGATCGTATTTACTTTTACTATTACCATTATTTTGATAACATACCTTTATTTTGTTCGAGTTAAAGCGAAAGAACATGGCGGAAGAGTGGGGGTAAAAAGGCTTCTAAAGGGGTCAGACATTTCACATTCAAAGCCTCCAATGGCTTTAGACATCATTGTATAATAAAAATGAAGCTGCAAGCTCTCTCTTTGCAAAAAAAGAAAAGAATAAAGCTCAAACAACCAACTATATTATACGGCTTTCGCTCTATTTTCCTCTTTACTGTCTCTCATTAAAGGGAAAGGAAAAAATTATTTTTAATTGGACACTCAAACACTTAACCAGCTAGCAGCTACTTGTTTTCTTCTGCCTTTTGTCCCTCTTCCTCTCTTTTTTTTCCTTCTATTTGATCTTCAATATTTTCCCTTTAGGCAAAAAAAGGGCATTGCTTTGTGTAAGCAAATTGTCATTTGTTCTTATTTTTTTTGCCATGGCCATGGGTTCAAACTCCAAGCTTCCTGTAATGTGGAATGCTTTGTTGGTTGTTCTATTAGCTTCCTGGGTTTGTTCAGTTTCTTCTTCTGTTTCATATGACAACAGAGCTATCATCATTAATGGCCAAAGACGGATCCTTATTTCTGGATCCATTCACTACCCAAGAAGCTCACCTGAGGTGAACTTCTTAACTTCATTTTCTTTGGTCTCTTTTATTTCACCAAAAGTCATAGTTTTTATAGCATTTTGATGCATTTCTTCTGTTAATGTAGTATGGTGTTTTGTTCTTAAGAAAATGTACCTAAACTTCGGTCCTTTGTGTTACAGATGTGGCCAGATCTTATAGAGAAAGCTAAAGAAGGAGGGCTAGATGTTATTCAGACATATGTTTTCTGGAATGGCCATGAGCCTGCTCCTGGAAAAGTAATTAAAGAGCAACATATTTTTTCCCAAAAAAAATAAAAGATTATACCTTGGTTTATGGAGCAGGTGGCATAAAATATTTCTGAAATTTACTTTCCATTTTTCTGTTACTTCAGTATTATTTCGAAGGCAACTATGATTTGGTCAAATTTATCAAGCTGGCGAAGCAAGCAGGCCTCTATGTTCATCTGAGGATTGGTCCTTATGTCTGTGCTGAGTGGAACTTTGGGTAATGCTAAAATATTATATTTTCCAAAAATAGTTAGGGTTTCACAGCGAAGTGTATGGTTCAAGCAATGAGTTTTATTTAATTTTTCAGGGGTTTTCCTGTTTGGTTGAAGTACATTCCCGGTATCAATTTCAGAACAGACAATGGACCTTTCAAGGTAAGCCGATTCCGGTTGTCCATTCAAAGTTTAACTGGATTCATTAATATTCTTTTCTGTTCTGGAATTTATTTTTGAGTAACCAATATACTTACTGTATTGCTATGATGAAGGCTCAAATGCAAAGATTTACAAAATTGATTGTGGATATGATGAAAGCAGAAAGGCTGTTTGAGTCTCAAGGAGGTCCTATTATTCTATCTCAGGTAGATCTGGCACTTGGTTCTATGTTTGTAGATCTGGCACTCAGTTCTAAGTTCTCTTGGTTTAAGATATGGATATTAGCCATCTATTTTATGTGTAGTTATAATCTCTTCTTTTGACAGATTGAAAATGAATATGGGCCTGTGGAATACGAACTCGGTGCACCTGCTAAAGCTTACAGTGATTGGGCAGCTAAAATGGCTGTGGATCTAGGCACTGATGTCCCATGGATCATGTGCAAGCAAGATGATGCACCTGATCCTATTGTAAGTATACTATGCATATTTATCTTGTCATGTTCTATATCCAATCTTGATGGCCATCATGACATGTTTGGTCTTCTTTAGTATAATTGCTATTGAATGGTGTGTCGTCTACATGTTAAAGTCATAGTTTAAATTATATACCATTTCTCGTTACACATGGCTCAGTTTTGCTCTTTCCGAGTCCTATTTGTTGGAATGCATACATTATTTTCTTGTTTAATTGCTAGTAAACAGTGTGTTGCCTAATTGTCTTAGTCTTAGTTTAAATGATATATTATTTGTCATTGCACATGGCTCAGCTTTGCTGTTTCTTGTGTATATATTTTATTTGTGTTGGACTGGATGGCCATGTTCCTTTCATCATTTAGTGTTGCACACATTTGAACTTACGTGCTGCTGTAGGGGATGCGTTTTTTTTTCAATTCATTCTGAGGATTCGTAACATTTTTTTTACTTCCAACAGATTAACACCTGTAATGGTTTCTATTGTGACTACTTTTCGCCTAACAAGGCCTACAAGCCAAAAATGTGGACTGAAGCCTGGACTGGCTGGTAAGCCTTCTTTTGTCTCCAAAAGATGTCTTTTTTCAGTTATCTCTTGCTCGAAAGAAATATAGGCGTCTCCTGATGAAATTCGATTCTTTTATTTTTTATGGTGTAGGTATACCGAGTTTGGAGGGGCAGTCCCTTATAGACCTGCTGAAGACATGGCATTTTCAGTTGCAAGGTTTATACAAAAAGGAGGGTCTTTCATTAATTACTATATGGTAATCGAATTAATTTTTATGTTCTTTTTTCCTTTCAATTTACCAAGTTCAACCACTGGATGAATGTGCTTCATATGCTTGTCTTTCGTGTCACAAGTATCATGGAGGAACAAATTTTGGCCGAACTGCTGGGGGTCCTTTCATTGCTACAAGCTATGATTACGATGCTCCTCTTGATGAATACGGTACGTTCAAAGTATCAATTGTGCATTGTTTTCCAAGTTTGCTATGCATCTTCTAATTTATTTTGTCTACTTGCTTTGAACTGTACATTCTATGCCTTTTAGCATTCATATCGAGTGTGAAAGTATAGTTTAGGGATTAGGCCCTTCAGGTCGAATTGAAGGAGAACCGGTTCTTGTCTTGCAGGACTTTTGAGGCAACCCAAGTGGGGCCATTTGAAAGATTTGCATAGAGCAATAAAGCTCTGTGAGCCAGCTTTAGTATCTGGAGATCCCACACTGATGCAACTTGGAACTCGTCAGGAGGTTATTATGACTTATTTCTAAGAACCTCGATCCTACTTTCGATTGTTGTGTATGCAAGACTTAAATATAAATTCCATTCTAAACATACAGGCTCATGTGTTCAAATATACATCCGGAGGTTGTGCCGCCTTCCTTGCAAATTATGACCCAAATTCATTTGTAAAAGTTGCCTTTAGGGACATGCACTATAACCTGCCGCCTTGGTCTGTCAGCATTCTTCCCGACTGCAAGCATACCGTGTATAACACTGCGAGGGTAAGAAAGATTTTTCTTCTTCTGTCAATCGTGCAAGATAAGTACAATTTTGACATTGATAAGAAACTTTTCATACAGGTTGGTGCCCAAATTGCACAGAAGAAAATGGTTCCCGTTCCGATGCATGGAGGGTTCTCTTGGCAAGCATATACTGAAGAGTCAGCTTCTGATGTTGACAGTTCGTTCACCATGGTTGGGCTGTTGGAGCAGATAAATACAACCCGAGACTTGACCGACTATTTGTGGTATACAACTGAGTAAGTAGTGAAGAGAAATCTCTTCTTTCTTTATTCAACTAAGTTTTTGCAAAGCAATAATTCTTTTATTTATGAACAAATCTATCTTCTATCGAATTTCTTTCCGTTATCCGCAATCGAGTTTCTAATGCTTCATACGTACTTTCCATCACCAGCATTGAGATTGACCCCAGTGAAGAATTCTTCAAGAACGGAAAATCTCCGGTTCTTACTGTCTTATCAGCTGGCCATGCTCTGCATGTTTTCGTCAACGGTCGACTGTCAGGTCAGCTCATTGTTCGTTCTAATGTGCTTTTGAACCACTTCAGATGATAACTGGAAATATAATGTTAAATTCTTGGCTTTCGACTCTGGTTGATTTCGCCAGGAAGTTCTTATGGAAGTCTCGAATTCCCGAAACTAACACTCAGCCAAGGTGTTAATTTGAGAGCTGGTATCAATAAAATTTCACTTCTAAGTATTGCTGTTGGCCTCCCGGTATGCGCTCTCTATCTTTGTTTCCAGCTTTGTGACAGTGGAATTTATGTATAAACCATTGATTTTTTGGTTTGAATGCAGAACGTGGGTCCACATTTCGAGACATGGAATGCTGGTGTGCTTGGTCCAGTTACATTGAACGGTCTCAATGAAGGGAGGAAAGATCTCTCATGGCAAAAATGGACTTACAAGGTCTTTTATTTGCTTCGTATTTATTCTCGAGTTGTCGAGGTGTGCTAGACTGCTAGAGAGTTATTTGGTAATTTTTCCCTTGCAGGTTGGCCTCAAGGGAGAAGCATTGAATCTTCATTCGCTAAGTGGTAGTTCGACCGTGGAGTGGACACAAGCGTCGTTAGTGGCACAAAGGCAGCCACTGACATGGTACAAAGTAAGTATCTCAAAATACAACCAAACATGTGAATGCCGGTGTCAGTTCGTGTCTGTTGACATTCTTTGATTTTGCAGACAACTTTCAATGCTCCAGCTGGAAATGCTCCGTTGGCTTTAGATATGAGAAGTATGGGAAAAGGTCAGATTTGGATAAACGGACAGAGTATTGGACGCCACTGGCCAGCGTATAAAGCAACTGGAAATTGCAGCGTCTGTAATTATGCCGGATATTACGATGAGAACAAATGTAGAACTAATTGTGGAGAGGCTTCTCAAAGATGGTAAGGAAACTGACTAATCTGCTTAAAGTTGCTCTTTAAAAGCGAGGAATCGTCGATAAACTGACTTGTGGTCTTATACTATAACGTTTAGGTATCATGTTCCTCGTTCATGGCTCAACCCTACAGGCAACTTGTTGGTTGTGTTTGAAGAATGGGGCGGGGACCCAAACGGGATCTCTTTGGTTTCGAGGGAAACCAACAGTGTTTGTGCTGATATCCATGAGTGGCAACCAACCCTAATGAATTATCAGATGCAAGCCTCCGGTAAAGTTGACAAAGCCTTAAGGCCAAAAGTTCATTTAGAGTGCGACGCGGGACAGAAAATCTCAGCCGTAAAGTTCGCCAGCTTCGGAACTCCGGAAGGGGAATGTGGAAGCTACAGTCAAGGAAGCTGTCACACTCTCCATTCTTATGATGCTTTTAATAGGGTATGTTTATGTTCAATCCTTCGGATATACGATTTCCGAAGATGATATCAGTAGCAAACTCTGCCTCTGCAGTTTAGTGTTCTTTTAAGAGCTCTTTGTTTCATTGCTTGGTACATATCGACTTACATCACTTCATCCTTGCAGCTCTGCGTCGGGCAAAACTTCTGCTCAGTGACAGTAGCACCCGAAATGTTCGGAGGAGATCCATGTCCTAATATCATGAAGAAACTCTCTGTAGAAGTCATTTGCAGCTAATGGAACACATCACAAGTGCATGAATTAAACAGGATTTGAGTTCACAACCGTTTGTTTCGATTTTTTGAGGGTGAAGTTGTACAAATACACAGCACACCTTTAGGTAAAAGCTTGGCATAGTCGCAAATTATTGCAGATAAAATCTCTGTAGATATGTCATATGCGTGTGTATATAACTATATATATATATACACTCGTGCATGATATGCAGAAGTAGACACATGAAATCAGTCGGTAGAAGCACGTCGAGACAACGGTGTTTACGGAGTCATGTGCAAATGTTTTCTTGGTTTAGGATATGAACATGAAAACCACCGGTTTCTAGTGAAGGTATATTGCCTTCTGTAATACATTTGAACTTCCTGGGAAGCAAATCTCTCATTGGCACATTCCTTTGTTCTTGTAATAATTGATTGAGACAGTGACAAAAACAAGTTATTTCTGACTGTCAGCTTTCGTTTATGTGATACTACCTTCTGAGATCATATGGCTTGATTCGAGTGTAATAACAAATTCAAACCTAATACGACATTATAGTAACAGGCTGAATAACCTTGAAGATCGAAATTGCTATAATACCTCGTCTCTATGTTTTTTTTAATTAGGTCTTTATTTTATGTCGAGTCTAATCGGATTGGATCAAATTAGATTTATAGTATGAAAATTTGGGTTGACAAGTTCGAGTAAAAGAAATATGCTCTTTGAGTTAGATTGGGTTGGGTATATGATTTTTTAGATCAGAGTAGATAAAAAAAACCCAAATTAATCCAACCCGTGATCATCTCTATGTATGGTATACATGTTTGAATGCGTAGATCAGGGATTTAAATAGAAGACCACTGTCGAAATGGCAATTATTATATAATGATAGTGATACTGTCCGAAATCATTATTGTATTATCGCAATACCCGCATTGACTATAATAATATCTTCTATATCTACAATTTCAATAAATACAACAAGCCCGAAATGCGATCACAACCATAACTTAATGCAGTTGCTCGAAACCAAAAACTCGATAAAGATCAACACTTCCTTTAGTCCAATGACTCAAGGAAAAAGAGAATTTTTGTTCCCAATGAATATTGAACCCACAACTTAACGAGAGAGAATATATCAACTGAAAACTTTTAATCATCTATTTTTTTGTTACCCTTTCGGTTCAAAGGCAAATTTTGACTAATCCGGCCGACCCGCATCGCACACCTAACTTTGGTAGATGAATCTCCCAACAAAATTTTTTTACATAAAAATAACTCGAAGTTAATAACTTGCTTAATAAATATCTACTCCTAATATTTCATCTTAAATGTGTCCCTATCATCTTATTATATAATTTATTCTTATAAATGGATATAATTGTACGTGTATATGTCTAAAAAAAGGAAAAATTATTAGATAGTATTAACTCACAACCTCATCTGTGGTCCTAACTAATAATAATTTTTTATCTCATTTTTTCACAAAGTGAATCATTATCTTAGTTCTACATATAAATAGTGGGAGGTTATTTAGAAATTATTTTAAAATTTATCATTTATTAGGACCATGAATCGGAACCATGAAATAATTTTTCTTTAAAAAAAGTAAAATTAAAATTAAAAATTATATGTGGGTCCAGCTAACATATCCACTTCGTAGCTCGCTCTAGAGGTGTAAAAAGCTGGCCCGACCTGCAAAACCGGCTGAAACTGACTCGAGTCGAAACTGTTTTTGACATGTGTTGTGACGACCCGAAACTGACTCGAGTTGGAACTGGTGTTGACCTGTATCCGAGTTGGACCTGAAAATTGTGGATCTGCACTCTACTTGAGAACGACATGAACCCGAATTGAACTGAAAATATGATACCCAAACCCGAACTGCATCCGACTGATATGAACATGAACCCAATATTGACCTGGTAAATACCTGGTATTACCCGACTTGTTTTCAACATGACCTGTAAATGATCTGACTTGTTATTGACCAGATATGACATTTACCTAACTTGACATTTACCTGACTTATATTATCATTGATGAAATTATAAGATTTTAATAAAATTGTGAGATTTTAATTTTATAATAAATCATACAATTAATATGATTAATTTTTAAATGTTATAATAAAATATTAATTATAATAATTATATTATCATTCTTATGTTATAAATCCTCAATATAATAATTAATTTTATTTTATTAAATAATTTATGTATTGAACATTATTAATTAAATTAATTATAATGATTACAAGTTAGAATAAATTATTGGCATTAAACATGATCAATAAAATTATTTTAAATGTAAATTATATAGTTTAATTTATGTAAAGAAAATTTATCTACCAATTATAACATATATAAAACATAATATAAAAGATTAATTCATATTGATAATTTCATCACCCATTTTATCGGGTGGTGACACGTGGTTGTTTGTAATATATAGTATATGATATATAGTTAGTACATATAATATAGTTTGGATGTTAAATGTATTTCATCATATGGTTCCATTTTTTGCATAAGGTAGGTTACATATTAGTATAGTTGCATATATTAGATATTATAGTATTAGTTGCATTGCATATTAAATAATTACATGTGTTAGATATTAGATAACAATAGATGCATATTAATTCATGTGGCATTCCATGTGACATTCCATATTAATTCATGCTGAATTGCATTTCATGTTGCATTTCATGTTAGATAGTTAAATAACGGCAAAACTTTCGAGATAATATTCTGAAAGAAATTAATTCACGAGCTAAGGCACTCCCAAGATTAATTGCTCAAATAGGGTGAAATCCACAGTGTTGGCCGTAGGTCGCCATACACTCCGGGCGACCTACCCTTGCTCAAACAGAGAGGTTGCATGGCACATGCACGTCCCAACACATAGGTCGCCATGCCCTCCGGGCGACCTTGTAGGTCGCCATGCCCTCCGGGCGACCTTGTAGGTCGCCATGCACTCCGGGCGACCTACCCTCGCTCGGCTTCCCTCGGATTCCCTCGCATAGCTTGCTCGGTTGCCCTCGCATAGCTCGTTCGGATGGCCTCGAATGCCTAGCGTGTTGGGACGTGCATGGCACATGCAATCTCTTGTAGCTCGCCGGGAAGACATGGCGACCTAGTAGGTCGCCCGGAAGGCATGACGACCTACGGCCAACACTGTGGATTTCACCTTATTTGAGCAATTAATCTTGGGAGTGCTTTATCTCGTGAATTAATTTTTTCCAGAACATTATCTCGAAAGTTTTGCCGTTAAATAACTAGTGTGTTTTACATTGCATGTTATATAGTTTGTATATATTATATAGTTTTTAAATAATAGTTGCATAATAAGTTAGTGGTACAAACCCATTTATTTTGTTAAATAAATAAATAACAAAACTAAAAAAATAGGTCAATTTGCATTAGTGTAAGTCCATTATATTTGTTTTACACTGGCCTAATATACAAACTCACATGTATTACTAATATGTGCATTATAAATAAATAATTAAAGAATAATAAAATACAAAAAAAAAAGGAAAAACCCTAAAAACTACTCCTAGCCGTCAGTTTTGAAAAGATGTATGGGAAGGGGTTTTGCTTTGAAATTTGAAAGGGGACAAAACATTTAATGTGATACAACTTTTTAGAATGGCTAAGGTGGTATTTATTTTACTGTGTAAGATATGTAAAGCTCTTATGTCTGCGCCGCGCAGACATTGGACTTCGTAGACCGTTTGTTTTTTAGAAGACATAAGCTCTTCTAACGTCTGCGCGTGGTCTGCGCGACGCAGACGTGGTCTTATGTCTGCAGACGTCTTCTAACCTCTTCAAAGAGATTTTATATTTCATTTTATATTATATTTGATTTTAATTTTAATATTAATTTTTAAATAAATTAAATATTAATTTTTAAATAAATTAAATATTAATTTTTAATATTATATTATAGATATTAATTTTAATATTAATTTTTTAAATAAATTAAATATTAATTTTTTAATATTATATTATAGATATTTAATTTTATATCATATAAATTATTTTATATATTATTAAAATTTTATATTTATTTTAATTATTTTGATTTAAGTTTAAATATAATATTTTTTTGGATTTTTTATTTTTAAATTATATTTAAACTTTTTATACAAAATGTAAGTATTTAAACCACATTGCTTAATAAAAAATGATTTCATTATTTGATAATTAAGATTTTAAAATATAAAAAATTATAAATTATGTTTTTAAAATTTTAAAATATAATCACCATTAAATAAAAAATAATCATAAAATAATTTGATAAATTTAAAAATATTTTCTAAAAATATCATATAATTATAAAAAAAATATGAATATATATTTAAAAAAATTAAAAGTATTACATAATTGCATATTTAAAAAATCATATAATTTAATGATCATTTATAAATTTTATTCTATAAAACTTATAAAACTAATAATGCATGTGATTATGTGAGACTTATAATAGAATTAATAAGGTGATGTTTGTTTTTCTAAAAAAATTATTATTGTAGTTGTATGAATTATTTAAATTTCATTATTGTAAAACTAAAATTATTTAAATCTCAGCATTGCAAAACTCTTTTAAGTTTAAAAAATCAGTTTATTTATATTTCAGTTTATTTTAGCAGTCTGCATACGTTAAAAAACAAACAATCTTCTTCTTGCAGACTGCAGACTTTTGGTCCACCTCTTATGCTGCAGATGCCTGCAGATATGGTCCGCAGACTGCATACCTTTTACCTCTGCAAAAACAAACACCACCTAAATGTATAGGCAAATCTCTTAATTCAATGGTTCCTATTATGTCATGTCATCAATCTAAGTGAACCATTAAGGACATCAAGGCTTAATATGTATAACTATATAATGTATTAATTTAAGCTTTAAAATTTTATTTTATTTTAATTTGATCCTACGAATTTTATAATTTGATATATATAATTCTATATTTATATACTTTAATACTTTATATTGTATATTTATATTATATAGTTTAATACTTTATATTATATATTTATATTTATATTTATATACTTTAATACTTTATATGATATACTTTAATATTTTATATTTAATACTTATATTATATAGTTTAATACTTTATAGTATATACTTTAATATATATATATATATTATAACTTATACTTTGTAGTATATACTTTAATAATTTAATACTTATAACTTATATATATATATATATATACTTATATATTTTATATTATATAATTTAATACTTTACATTATATACTAAAACTTTATATATATATATATACTTATACTTTATATGTATATATACTTTTATATTATATAGTTTATATACTTATACTTTATATGTGTATATACTTTTATACTATATAGTTTATATACTTATATACTTTATATTATATACATTAATACTTTATATTATATACTTTATAGTTTATATATATATACTTATAGTTTATATTATATACTAAAACTTTATATATATATATATATATATATACTTTATAGTTTATATATATACTTATATACTTTATTATATACTAAAACTTTATAGTTTATATATATACTTATATACTTATATTTAATACTTATATATTATATATATACTTTATATTATATGCTTATATACTTTAGTCTTTATAATTATACTTTTTATATGTATATAATATACTTATACTTTATAGTATTATATATGTATATATACTTTATATACTTATATACTTTATAATTAGACTATATATATATATATAATATACTTATACTTTATATTATTATATATGTATATATGCTTTATATGTATATATAGTTTATATATATATATATATATATATATTTATTTATATTTAAACTATATAATTTATATTAATAAACTATATAGTTATGATGTAAGGTACTTGTACCTTAATTGATTGTGGATCTAGGAAGGAAGCAAAACAACATGCAATAAGTGAATGACTCTAATAGAGGGCTTGGTAGTAAATGTAAAAGTGAAATGGAATGTTATTTAATCAATCAGAGTTGCAGAAGATGTTTTAAGGTGTTTGGCTATGGTTTGGTTTATGAAACAAAAGGATGGTGAAGATAGTATCTTAGAAAGACCAAATAATAACCAATGCTATATGGAGCAAAGACCCATCCTTACAAATCTTTCAAAGGGGTGGTAGAAAAGGACTTAGACCTATTATCTATAAAGAGATAGGAACCACAAGTATCAATGGAAAATAGGGGTTGACGCCACAAGTATAGATTTACTTCATAAGTCGATAAAAATAACCAAGGACTTGAGAAAAGAGAATAATCTCACTTTTAAATTACATGAAAAGGGTATTTACAAATGAATATGAATAGCCTATTTATAGAATTAAAGAGACATAGCCAAATGGGTACATAATGGTTCGACCAACCCTTGTATCTATTTGAAAGTACATAATTAATTGAAGAATTATAATGAAAGCATAGGTGTTGATTCGGTTGAAATGAGGAGTCATAAGCCTTGGCCGAATAATGCTTGAATCCCTTCAAGTTGGCGCCAAAGTGAATGATTATGTGCCTTGGCCGAATGGTGAAGTCCTTTGGTGTTTGGCGCGCCTAGGAGGGTCACACGTATAGCATATGCTTGCTGATCACATGGGCATGCACATGGGAGTTCTAGGGAGCCTTGTGGTGTATCCTTGTGGTGTAGCCTTGTGCATGGGATAAAGGTTGATCATGTACATATCCTTTGGACGTGTATGAGTTCTTCCCCAAGCTAACATAGGCGTATATGTAGCTAGCAAGCAAGTTAGGCTGTTATGAGTTGTTGTTCCAGCCGAGCCCTCCTTGGTTCCTTAGTATCTCTTTTAGTTATCTTCAACTGGTCACTTGGTCAATTTCATCAACTTAGCTTAAAATAGTCCACCTAGCTGGGTTTAGCTAGCCTTTAGCTCCTCCAGCTGATTTGAGCTTTCCATTGTGTTCCATGAGCTGCCATGAAGCTTGTGAGCTAATTGTGAGTTGCCATAATATGCCAAATATTCCAACAAGCTTCCCCAATGTGTGCCTAGCTTCCATGTACCTATATGTGCAAAGAAAACAATGTAAATCAAAGGAAATAAGCTAGAATGAATCAATTACCTTGCTGCTGTGCATGTTTACGACCTTATGATCTATGAATGCATGTCATGAGCTAAGAACTATATGATATAATATAGGTGAGCATTCACAGGATATTTGTAGCAATTAAGGGTGTTATTGATGAGGTACTAGGGTCTTGATGGTTCATAAATGTGTATGGACTGAGTGTGGATTCAAAAAAGGCGTTCTTTGGGGAGCTGCTTTTATTTTTGGAAAATTTAGACAGTCCAGTCTATCTTGGAGAGGACTTCAACGTGGTTATGTCACAGGAGGAGAAGATTGGAGGTGCAGTGAATTTAGCTTCAATGTTTGCTTTCAGAGAATTTGTGAGCAAAGCTAATCAAGTGGATTTGCCTATGGTTGGAGGTCGATTTACATGGTGCAACAATAGAGAAATTCCAACTTATGAAAGGCTAGATCGATTCCTAGTGGATCAAAGTTTTTTATCAGTGTTCCCCATGATAACACAAAAACTCCTAGAAAGGTCTGTTTCAGATCATAACAACATCTTGCTGGAAAATAAAGGATGGAATTGGGGCCCGAAACCGTTTAAATTATTTAACTATGTCATGGAAGAGGATGGGTTTTGTAAGATGATGGAGGGAGAGTTGCACAAGCTATGTAGAGTGGAGAATAGATAACCGATCTCTACCGTACTAATAGGAGTGCAGGAAGCAGTGAAGAGATGGTCTAGGAATGGGTATTTAGAGATTTCTGGGAGAATAAATAGGTTGGAGAAAGAAATTCATGAGAAGTAACTTCAGTTGCAACAAGGTCTTCCCATGATTTCTATGAAGAACTTGGTGGAAGCAAAGAGAGAGCTGTGGGACTTGTATAAAAAAGAGGAATCGAGTTGGCTACAAAAGTCAAGATTGAAATGGAGTTTGGATGGGGATAAGAATACTAGATTTTTCCACCAATGTGCGAGAGGTAGAGGAAGGAGAAATGGTATCAAATCCATCAAAGTAGACAATGAAGACATTTCAGATCCAAAATTAATTAAAACTTCAGTGGTGCATTTTTTCAAGGGGTTGTTTAATTAGGAAAATACATTGGAAGTGGAGGAGCTGGACCTGGATTTTTTACAACTCTCGGAACAGAAGAGAATGGCTCTTGAGAAGCCTTTTTCTAAAGAGGAAATTTAGGGTGTAATTGTTAACTCGGATAGTAACAAAGCACCTGGCCCGGATGGGCTGAATTTAGGTTTTTTCAAGAAGTTCTGGTCAAGTTTGAAGGAAGTTCTGCTGCTGTTTTTTAAGGAATTTTATGAGGGTAAGGACTGGGATAAGGAAACCAACCACTCTTTCCTCTCTCTTATTCCTAAGAAGGCCAATCTGGAGGGGTTAGAAGATTTTAGGCCAATTAGCCTAGTTGGGGGTTTCTACAAAATTCTTTCAAAAGTACTAGCGAGAAGGTTAAGCTTGTGTATTAGTGAAGTTATTAGTCCATCACAATTTTCATTTGTACCGGGGAGACACATTTTGGAATGCTCGTTTATAGCAAATGAAGGCATTGAGTGTTGGAGAAAAAAAGGATTGAAGGGAGTTGTTTTTAAGGTGGATTTCAAGAGAGCCTATGATTCGGTTGATTGGAGGATTTTGGTGAAAATAATGAGCAAAATGGGGTTTGGAGATAGATGGAGTTCTTGGATGTACAAGTGTATCTCAACAGCTTCCATTTCGATTTTGGTAAATGGCACACCTACAGAGAGATATACACTACTAGAGGATTAAGACAGGGCTATTCATTATCTCCTATGTTGTTCAATTTGGGAGGTGAATTGTTACATCTAATGTTGGTGAAAGCAGTGAACAAAGGGCTGTTTTCGGGTTTTGAATTAGGCTCGATGGATCGTTCTTTCATGTTATCACATTTGCAATTTGCGGATGACTTAATAATTTTTAGCAAGGCTTCTACTCATGATTTGGTGAATATTAGAAGGGTGCTTTTAATTTATGAATTGTTGGTGGGGCTGAAGTTGAATCTGAATATGAGCATAATTTTTGGAATCAATGTGGGGGAGGAGGAGTTAGCTTCTTGGGCCAAGGAAATAGGTTGTGTAAGAGGAGCTTTTCCATCAGAGTATTTAGGTTTACCGTTAGGGGCTAAGAGGAATTCTTTTTCCTTATGGGAACCGGTGGTACAAAAGTTTCATAACAGTTTGGCTGGTTGGAAGGCAAAGTCTTTATCATTGGCTGAAAGTGCAATTTTGGTTAAATTTGTATTTTGCTCGCTTCCAATTTATTACCTTTCTATTTTTAGGATCCCTATTAGTGTTATCAACAAATTAAATTCTATCATGGCATCTTTTCTATGGGGGGGGATCGACAGAAAAAAAGAACATCCATTGGGTCAAATGGGAATTGGTGTGTAAGCCAAAGAAGTTGGGGGGGTTTGGGGATTCCAAATCTGTTGCTATTAAACATGGCTCTTATGGGGAAGTAGGCGTGGAAATTTGCTGCAGAAAAATCCTCTTGGTGGAAAACAGTGGCCTGTTGTGTAAACAATATGGATCCAAATTTAATGATGATCTGGAATACTTGGACAACACGCACTTCTTGGATTTGGAGAGGAGTTGTTAAGAACTTTTCAAGTGATGCATTTGGGGATTGTTTTAGGAAATATTTGTGTGTTAGAGCTGGAAATGGAGAAACAGTGCAGTTTTGGCATGATGTTTGGTTGGGTACGGTTCCTCTGAAAGATAGGTTTCCAAGGGTATTTGCTCTGTCGATAACAAGGGGGGAAGGTTGCAGAATTCAGATTGTATAATGATTCGGGTGGGGTTTAGGATATTCAAACAAGAAGGAATCTGGTGGATTGGGAGGTTGAGCAGTGGCTGCAGCTTATCTCTCTCTTGAACAGTTCCTCACTGTCATTAGTTGAGGGTGATTGTTGGATTTGGTTGGGAACTGGTGAGGGTTGTTTTACAGCAAAATCATGCATGCAATTGTATTTTGATAGAGAGGGTAATGATGAAGTAGAAGGTAATTGAGAAAGATATGTTTGGAAGGGGGTAGCTCCACCACGAGTGGAAACCTTTGTTTGGCAACTTGCTCATCATAGAGTAGCGGTGAAGGAGGAACTGCTGGAGAGAGGAGTTACTGGGGTGGAAGACTCTGTGTGCTTTGTGCAGGAAGTGTAATGAGTCGGTATCACATTTGTTCCTGCACTGTGATGTGGTGTGGGACTTGTGGGTCAAGTTTTTAAAGTACTGGAATGTTTGCTTTGTGATCCCGGCCAAGTTGATGGAATTCTTAATTGCGTGGGATGAGCTAGTTCCGAGATTCTCATATGGAAGTTTATCCCTAGGGCTGTGTTGTGGTCGGTTTGGAAATGTAGGAATGAGGTGATTTTCCAGCAAGGGAAGGTTGATTCTGCGCTGTTGTTCTTCATTACAAGATTCAGAATTGCTTCTTGGTTTGGAACTTCATTTAAGGATGTCCATATTCCTTTCGATTCCTTGATGGGGGATTTAAAACTAGCAGACTTGAATGGTAATCTGAAAAAGAGGACTCCTTCTTCTTCTAGGTGGAGTCCTCCTCCATAAGGGTTTTTAAAAGTAAATGTAGATGGTGCAATGGTCAAAGGTTGGGATAAGGGGGGAATAGGAGGATTGATTAGGGATGGTAGTGGTTCGGTGCTTGGGGAGTTTTCAGAGAAGGTAGGGGTGGTCCTCCTTTACTTGCAAAGCTTTTGGCGATCAAACGAGGGTTGATTTTTTTCGAGGGAGTTGGTTACATTCCAAGTCAGAGGATTATTTTGGAATCGGATTCGACTAATGCTCTAAAGTGGATTAAAAATCCGGATCTTAATACTTCTTTGTTTAAATCCTTGGTGAGGGATATAGCTACTCGTGTGGAAAGGAAGGGTATTATCATAAGGCATATTTCGAGAGCTTCAAATTGGGAAGCGGATGAATTAGCAATAGCTGGTATAGGTTGATTTTTGGGTTTCTATTGTGGTTAAAGGGATGGATATTTATTTAAGGCAGATCATGAGGGCTGTCAACTGGGAAGCTGACAAATTGGCTAGAGATGGGATAGACTGATTATTTGTCTTGTGGTGGTTGTGTTGAGGTGTTGGAATTGTTTCCATATATGTAGGGAATACTGTTTTCAGTCCTTTTGTGTTTTCTGTCTTATATTATTTCGGTTAGGGTGTTTTAGCAGGAGGTTAGGGTTCTGGTTATACTGCTGCTGTTTGTATCATGTGTGTAAATCTTATGTAAAGCAGTATATTATTAGGAGTTGGTTGTACATTATGATGCAGAGTAATAAAATTCAGAGGTGCTCTTTTCCTCCTTCCTATGTCCTTTATGTTACTGTTATAACATGTAGGATATGAAGGGGGTTTTTAATGAGGCCTATTTCCTATAAAAAAAATGGATTTACTAATACATGAACACCTGATAGGAAGCACAACTCATCCATAGTCCATACCATGTAGAACTATCTACTTCATTCTATATTCAAGCTTCTCTATCCTTCTGTTTTCTTTTATACTTTTACTATAAACTTTCCTTGAATTTGAAACCAGATTTCTTTGTATGAATTTTCTACCTCTGTTTTCACTCGGTCTTTAACACTTGTAGTGATGAGATTTGGATGAAAATGCTGATGTTTAACAATATTGGAAGGCTGACATTTTTCTCAGACAATTGTTTGGAGTATTGGGCTATATGTTTGGTTTCAAGTTAAGTTTTTTACATATTCATTTTGCAGAGTGAACATGATGCACTGGAGAAAAAGTTTTCTAGGGAGAGAGCTGCATTGGAGGCCACGTATCAGAAACTTTATGAACCACTTTATACGAAGGTCTGTGGGATTCTTTTTTGGACATTAATGCTTCATTATATTATACCCAAAACTTTTTATATTATGCTGTTTCTTGTTTCATGAACATCAGTTTATTCACATGCATATTTCTTGGCAGATTATACGAGCCTTCCTCTTTAACTTGATTCTTTCTTCTCATAATTGAAAATGCAGAGGTATGAAATTGTGAATGGTAGAGCGAAGGTTGAAGGAGAGACAAATGCAGCTGTGATAGACAAAGAAGGGGATGGAAGTGTAGAAGGTATTAAATCTTGGTTGACTCATTCAATGTTTCTGAAATTGTATCAATGCATTATTCTTGAGATGATTTGACCTAACCTTAAATGCAGAAAAGGAGTGCCTGACTTTTGGCTCACTGCAATGAAAATGAATGAAGTTTTGGCTGAGGAGGTACGTGAGTCGTGTAGTTCTTTGTGTAATAAGATCTATTTTTTCATTGAAAATGTGTGTTATGATTTAATCTTTTCTGATACAGATTACAGAGCAGGATAAAGGGGCTCTCAAGTATCTTAAAGATATCAAGTGGAGCAGAATTGATGATCCTAAGGGTTTCAAGTTGGAATTTTTCTTTGATTCTAACCCTTATTTTAAGAACTCTGTCCTGACTAAAACTTATCACATGGTTGATGATGAAAATGATCCCATTTTGGAGAAAGCGATTGGGTGAGTTAATATATGCTTTTCTACTGAGAAATTTTTGGGTTATCCTTCTGCACATACCTTAAAATTTAGGGTAATTTGTAGAATGAAGATTGAATGGTATACCGGGAAATGCCTGACACAGAAGGTCCTGAAAAAGAAACCCAAGAAAGGATCTAAGAATGCCAAGTCCATTACGAAAACTGAAAATTGTGGAAGTTTCTTGAACTTCTTCAACCCTCCTCAGATCCCTGATGATGATGGTGATATTGATGATGATCTTGTAAGTCTGAAATTTTCTTTTGGAATAGGAAGGCCAACTTAATAATTCCATGTGTGCATTCTTTGTTCCTTTGATATATCTATCTACAGGCTGAGGAGCTTCAGGATCGGATGGAACATGACTGTAACATTGGGCGAGTCTATGATGTCTCTTTTAGTGCGAGCTATAACTATTTAGAAAATGCATTTTTTTGTTACTATCTTACCAGGGTACTTTTTTTAGTTAGTGTTGCTAGTGTAAGGTCAGTGTAGCATATTAATACTCTTCGTTTATTGCTATTTTGAGCATAAAATCATTTTTCTCTGAAAAGAACTGTCATTGAAGCTCTGTAAGGGATGCAAATTGGGAAAATGTTAGTGAGAATTCTAGTTTATAGCTTATTAAAATGTGAAGAAAATTATGTTGCAAGTGAGATTTCACTATTTTGCTTATGTTTTCGTGCCATCACATTTTTTTGTTTCTCAAATGAAATGTTGGATTGTTTGTGTAGCTCGGAGATTCGGGACAAATTAATTCCCCATGTGGTATCATGGTTTACGGGGGAAGCTGTTCAGGGGAATGAATATGATGCCTTAGAAGGTGATTTTGACAGTGATAATGAAGATGATGACGAGAATGAAGATGGGCGTGAGGACGAGATGAGGAAGATGAGGGAGAAGATAATAAGGGCAAAAAGAAGGTTAATAATAACTCGTTAACACTTCATTGATCCCATATTTCGCACTTGAAGGTCTTTAACATAGCTTGTTTCTCAAATATAATTTTATTTGTTGAATATTTCCTGCATCGAGTTAATTGAGTCTATATGATTAGATGGTGTGCCATATGTTTGCTCGGGGCATGGGGGCTTTATAACCCATTCTATAAGTTTATTTGCTATGATTTGTTTAATGCATGGGTTTTGTTTAAACTGCAGAGTGGAAGTGCAAATGCCTGCCAAAGTCAGCGCCCTCGAGAGCGTAAGCAACAGTAGTATATTGGATACCATCTTGGTTGCTTAAAATTTTGAGTGATAAATATTCCCTAATTGTGAGTATCTGAGTCAACCGTTTTTCTTCTTTTTCTTTTTTGGTGGATTGGGTTGCCCTTTACTGATATATATGGCAGTGGAACTATAAACGTGTAATGTTTTTAAATCGTAAATGGTCTGTTATTATAGTTTTATGCAAGCATATACTGAAACTGTTGGTCGTCGTTGGCAACACTTTGTGATTAGGCTACGTTTCTAAGTTTGCTTTGCATTGTCCATGTTATATATAGAGGTGGCAAACGGGCATGCCCCTCGGGTTATTTTGGGTATAGATTATATTCAGTTTAATTTTGTTCGCGTCAGATCGGATCTAGTTTGGATCTAGTTCGGGTGTACGGTAAATCGGATCGGGTCGGTTATCGGGTCAGGTTGGTTATCGAGTCAGGTAAATTTTCGGGTCGGTGATTTTCGGATCTGTTATTTTTCAGTTTAGATCAACATCAGATAGGTTGATTTTTGGGTCGAGTCAATATCAAATCTGTTAGATTTTGGGTCGAGTCAATATCAAATTGGTTGATTTTCGGTTTAGGTCAATCTTAAGATCAGTTCAGTTCGAGTTGAATTAATTATGAGTCTAATCAAGTATATATAGAATTATTTATATGTTCTTGTAAAAAATGCCTTCTTGTTTGTTATCTTATCATTTAGGTCTAATTTCAATTCTCAATCGTTTAGTATTTTGAATAACCAACATTTAGAGATGAAAAATCAATAATTTGACACAAATATGATCTAATAATGCATGCTAGAATTTGTTATTAAACTTTTATATTGATCTTATATGAAAAGTTTATAATGAGAACTATTTGATAAAGAAATAATTATTTTATTAATTTTTTTTATTTCTAATTATAAATTTAAATTTTTATTAAATTTTTAAAAATAATACATAATTTTTTTATTTGTTAAGTTTTAGTCATAATATAAGTAAACTTTATATTATTTTTATTATAAATATAATATTATTTCCTTTATTTTAGTTGTTTTTTATTATTATTTATTATAAATCTAATATTTTTATTACAAGTAAGATAAGTAAACTTTATTTATTATTGTATTCAATCTTACAATTAAATTATTTTATATTCCTCTTTTGTAATAACATAAGTAGAATTTCTATTATTTTTATTATAAATATAATATTTTTAATAAATTATCAAGTTTATTTAAATTAATTTATTATTCAGTTTGGATTAATTTATGTTTGGGTTACTTTTGGGTAGGGTTAAATTTTGATTGGGTTAATTTTAGTTTCAGTTCGAGTTACTTTTAGTTTCGCTAAATTTTGGGTTGGTACGGTTCGGATCGGGTATGGACCGGGTATCATATCAAATTTGATTATCATATTTAGGTTAATATCGGGTATTGGGTCCAGTAAATCAGTTTGAGTAATCGGGTTCGGGTCAAGTTTACTCTTAAAAAAGTTTACGACTTTTATTAGTGAAAGCCCAAATGCGGCCCAAAGGGCAAACTCCAACAGTTGTGACAATTTAAGTTAGGGTAAAGTATCTACACTTTCAAAATTTTTAAAATCATACCTAAAGTTTAGTTTTTATTTCATTTTAGTATTCCGTTCAAAATTTAATGTTAAATTTTGAAATAAATTGAAAGTTTGAGTACTAAAATAGATCAAAACTAATAGTTTAGGTACTAAACGCGTTAAGTTTTAAACGACGGGTACTAAAATGAAACAAAAACTAAACATTAGGTATGATTTTGAAAAAATTGAAAGTTTAGGTATTAAAATGAACTAAAATTGATAGTTTATAGTTTAGGTACTAAATGTGTAGTTTACCCTTTAAATTATCACACCTTCGCTAGAGTACGATATTTCAGAAAAATAATTAGACGAGTTGAGAAAGATGGAGGAATATTAATCTGTTTTCATTTATTATAAACTATTTTTTAATGTTTAAGAAGCTTTTGGATCGGTATTGGATATTGTTTAACCGTTGATAGTTAAAATATAAATAATAAATAATTAAAATTAAGAAAATTGATCATAAAAAAATGAAAATGCGACCACATTGGTAGAGATCTTTATATAAATAAAACTACATAAATGTATGTAGAAATTAACAATCTTCAGGTACAGAATGATTCATGAAGCACGTATAATGATAATAGAAATGATTTGAAAAATAAAACAATGGGTTTCCCTATGCCATTCTATTGCACTAATAAATGGATAAAAATGTGACTCTAATAATGTTCCTCCGTAGGTTTTTGATGAAGTAGTAAGTTCAATTGATTTTGGCCTTCTTCATGCTCCAAGCATTCAACTTTTCAATCTTGACGGCTTCGGTTCCATTGTTGAAAACGTACATGTGGGCAGCGTCGTTAATTGCCAGCGTTGGATAAACTCTAGCAGAGATGCAAGCTTTGCCACCTCCACCAAAGCTCTCCACTATCGAATGATCTATCTGTAAAATTCCAAAGATATTTGGTTATAAACGGTTTTTTTATTAGTCTGTGGTGATTATAAGATGATATCTATTCGAAAGACTCTCAATTATTTAACAATGAAAGCTCAAACACCCATGCATATGTCATGCTCTAACTCTAAACCTCTAAGAATAACAACCATCCATTTAGCCATTGAAGTCGCTTAGTTAATGCTAGTTAATGAACGACCAACGCTCCAAAATAGGATCCGTTTTACCCTAAAATAAAATATTAAGGGCTAAAATATTCAAGAAAAAAGGAACAAGGGTCAAAAAGTAATTATTCAATTAAATGTTAGATGTATTTTTAGTTTAAAAATAAAACATTGTGGGCTAAATGTTCTTAAAAAAGAAGAGAAGAGGAGTCAAAAATGATTATTTTAGCGAGTATTTTAACACTGCGTTTTCTAAATGCAGAAAGCGCTGGTATCCCCAATTTTCAACAATAGCGTCTTGAATTTTTCACTCGATGAGAGTGGGCCTTGTTTGTCGAGGAGTTCAGGTAATCGGATAAAGTACACAGTGTGTAGGAAAGCTGGATATAGATTTGAGTATTTGCCTTGTTTGTCGTCGAAACTCAGAAGAGTAAAACGATATTTAATGGTACAAATATCCAAAGAAACTCACCAAACTCCTCAATGACAAGCTCTGATGGAGAGGGTCCACATCCAGGAAAGCCCCGTATGTAGTCTTGTCGTTGTCTTGGTTTAGGGACGACCTACGGACAGAGAAAACAAGAGAGCTGAGCCTTTGTAATCATGGGAGGAAACCGAAAAGGTCTGAAAATTTGTTACCTGCTTTGGTCACTGCACATTAGCACCACATATTTGTTTTGACCTTTGAATATTCTGAAAAACACTGCAGTGTTCTCACCTAAGCCCTTTGATGCTAAGACCAGCAGCCCAAATGGACCCAGACCGCCTTTAACCGACGCACCCTGTTGGCTGCATAGGAGCTGGGGGTTGGTCCAGCTTGGGTTCAGCACTTCGGCTTTGTCAAAGCTAGGAATCTCAAATGACATGTCTACATCTGCCTGTGTAAGATGAATTCGAAGAGAGTTCATTACATATGAGACAAATCGTAAGCTATTGGAGTTCGATTGGATCAAAGTTTAATCTACACTCAAATCGAATGGACTCTTGGGTTTTTAACAGGCCTAGGCATGATGAAACAAGCAACTCACCTGTGAAGCAGTAACACCAGAAACTTCAACAACCGATCCTCTCTTGAGCAATTTGGCAGGCAAGCTTACGTGATTAGCACGTAGCTTCTCTATTTCCACAACCGGCCATTGTATCAGTTGTTTTCCAGATTTGTCCAGCCAAATTTGCCTAGGAATTGCCTGAAAAATCACCCCATAATCACATGCTGTTTAGCTGTCAAGAAACAAGCAACGAAAAACCAAAAAAAAAAAAAGCTTACGTGAACTCCGGCCCATCCTTTCTTGATATCATCAGCGACACTTGATGATTCATTCAGCCAACCACATAGTATTCTCCTGTTTTCGATACTGTCTAGGAATGTCTTGGAAGCATAATATTTTCCATAATCATATCTCAACCCCGAATCATTCTCGACCGATCCCTTGTCCGGTATATATATATCCCTCGAACTGTCATACGATCCGATCGTGTACAAATCGTGCTTCGTATCGTCCAAGCTGACCTTAAGAACATGCTTGACGGACGGAGCATTAACAGAGGTGTCGACGCCATTTCGGCCTCGGAGCGGAACAGGGAAAAAGTCAGGGCATTCCCACATCCCAGTGCCATCAGCTGAATGCAGAGGGGAAGGGGCTTGAACCCAATTCACAAAATCTTTGCTCTTGAAAAGGACAGCCATGCCCTGGCGATGGACCTTGCTTCCAATGAGTACCCTCCACTTCTTATCAGGGCCTAACCAAGCAGTTGTGGGATCTCTAAACGAGCTGGCATTGATCTTGTTCTGTGCAGTTGGTTGCATCAGAGGGTTCTTTGGTGACTTCACCCATTGTCGGAGGAACGGATCGGACAAATTCCGCGGCACGGCGAGATTCTGGACTTGGTTGTTTTTCGGGTCGATGCCGGTGTAAAGCATGACCGGTTTGCCACCGGGGAGGATGGTGGCAGAACCAGACCAGCAACCATTAATATCACCTGGTTGGGAAGGGAAGATAGCTGGTTCATGAGGGGTCCAATTCACAAGATCTTTTGATGTGGAATGAGCCCACACAATGTTGCCCCACACCGCACCTTTTGGATTGTATTGGTAAAAAAGATGATAAAGTCCCTTGTACACCATAACTCCTGAGAAAATCAGCAGTAAATTCAGTTCAGCCACTTTTGTCGTCTAAAATAAGCATCAAAACCCAGGGTTTTCTAATCCAAAAGGCACTAACCATGAGGATCTGTTCATCAAGCCATATCCATTTGCAGATTCAACAAAACATGGAACCAGAACAGAAATAGTTAGACATTCAACAAAACAGATGAACAAAAAAAAAAGATGGAATTAAGAGAGAGTTCGATAGGTGAAATATACCATTTATCCAGTTTTTTGGAGGTTGAAAATGATAGCTGGTTCTGTAAGTTTGATTTGCAGATTGAACTGTTTGTAGGTTCCTGTAAACACGATGGGATGCTTCAACTTCGACAACCCCATGGGCGGCCAAGAGAGCAAAGAACAAAAACAGCCCAGAAATACAAGACTTTGCCATGTTTTGCAGAAATGGAGATCAGATGAGAACCGCAGGCTTATACTACCAAGGTGTATTTATAGAAAGAGGATTCATAATTTGGCTGCATGTGGATCATGAACTCAAATTTAAAATAAAAAAAGAAAAGAAAATCAAAAGGAAAAGGAAAGAAAATTCAAAGGTTGGGTGTTAGTCTATACTTTTGTGGAAATCTGTTTTCTTTTAATTTTCTCATTCTTTATCACTCACAGTTTCATCTGTTGACTTTTATGAGTTCAATTTTCAAAGTTTTGAGTAAAAGAATGAATGCAGCCCTGTTTTGATTATTCAAACACATTAACAAATTGGCTAACACTTAATTTAGTCTTAAAAAATCAGTTTAATTTTGAGTCATATTCAACTGAGAAAAGGATCCCGAGACAAAATATTCCAATGTTTGGTTCTTACAATTTCAGACTTAAAATACTTGAAGTCTGTAGATGCTCGATTTGTCCGGGGTGTCATTTAGGTTTATATATTTTAGTAATTATATTTATATTAGTTAGATTTATTAATTAATATTGTTTAATTAAATAAATTGTTAGAATATTTATATGTTATACATATTATAATTATATAAAGTATAAATAAATTAGTATTGAATATATACGTATATTAATTGGACTTTATGAAATACTAATTAAATATTTTATTTTTACATGCCCAGAACAGTTATAAACAATCCAGCTCGTGCCCAATTGATGAGAACGCAAAGCCATACTAGCAGCCCAACAACAAAGAACCGAGATGGTTCCTTCTAAGGCTGTAAAATCAGGTAATCGGGCAGGTTTCAGTCGGATCTTGACAGGTCGGTTAAAATCGGATACATGTCAACTCAGGTTGATTTGACACCAGATCCAGATCGGGTTCAGGTCAGGTCAAATCAGTTCGGGTTATTTTCGGGTTGATTTGACACCAGATCCAGATCGGGTTCAGGTCAGGTCATTTTCAGTTCGGATCGATGTCAGTTCAGGTCAAAACAATTCAGGTCCAAAGTAGATAAAGACCAGGTTAATTCAGTTTCGAGTGGACTTCAGTCGGATCTCGTTCAGATCAGGTCACATCGTTGACAGATAAAATTCAGGTCGGATGTTTACCAGATACTGATTGAGTTTAGGTCGGATCGTTTTTTTTTTAGATTAATTATTTTGTCATTTTTCGTGATTGTTGAATATCAAGTTGTAATTGTATATGATTTCGAGTAAATTAAGAGAAAAATAAATATACATGGATCAATTTTGTAAAAAAATATAAATTTAAGGACAAAATTGAAGAAATGTAAAATTACAAATAAAAATTTAAAATATAAATTAAACAACACACATAGGTAAGTGACTAAATTGAAATAAATTTAAAATGTGAGGTTAAATTAATATAAAAAAGGACTAAATTAAACACATTTAAAAAGTTATGGGCCAGTTACAAAAATATAAATAACAACTAACAATGGGCCAAATGAGGATGCAAATATAAATTTAAGGACTAAATTGAATACATATAAAAGTGAAAGACTTAAAATTGAAATAAATTAAAAAACAAAAAAAGATTAAATCGAAATAAATACAAAATGTGAAGAAATAATGAAAAATATAGTAAATTGCATTCATTTAAAAAATTGAAAAAAATATAATATATATATATAATATAAGTTTATATATAAACTATATATATAAACTATATTATATTATAAACTATATAATTATTATAAGTTATATATAAATTATGTTTATATGAACTATATATATAAACTATATATGTAAACTATATATGTATAAACTATAAAAAATATATAGTTTATAAACTATAATTTATATTAATATAGTATTTATTTATATATATATATATATATATATATTATTCAAATGAGTGGTGGGAGAAAACTTTTTAAAATAAAGATTCTTTTGTGTGAATTTTTTTTATTTTTTTTGGAAATTTAGAAGGAAATTGAGAAATTTTGAGAATATAGTAAAATTGAGAATTTAGAGGGAAATTGGGAAATTTAGAGGGAATAGAAAATTTTGGAGGGAAATTGAGAATTGAGATTTTATTTGGAAAGATATTTTGGGTTAATTAGGCTCATGCTCCTCCAACAATCATCTTTTTTACACTTGTATTTGATTTTTGATTTCTTTCATTTTAGTCATGGTTTAATTATAAATATCTTCTTGAATTTTCAATTCGATGCAATTTAATCATGTATCATTATAATTACTTTTAATTTTCTCTCTCTATATGTGTGTGCGTGTGCGTGCGTGCGTGTGCGCGTGCGTGCGTGCGTGCGTGTGCGTGTGCGCGTGCGTGCGTGCGTGCGCGCGTGCGTGCGTGCGTGTGCGTGTGCGTGTGCGTGTGTGTGTGTGCGCGTGTGCGTGTGCGTGTGCGTGTGCGTGTGTGTTTGTGTGTGTGTATTTATGAATTATAATTTATATTAATATAGTATATATATGTATTTACATATCAAATTATTTTGCTAGTAATAAAATATTAAGCTAAGGTGGATTCTTGCGTACCCAAATTTACTTCCAATAAAATAAGGTTTTGTTCTAAGATGGAAACGGGTCGGGTTTTTGATACATTATTTGACTTAAAAATATGTATCATTCACTTGAATTCACCCTGACTCGAAATTTTATATCCTCTATATGATTTGACCTAAACCCTAAACCTTAAACCATGAATCTTAAATCTTAAACCTTAAATCATGAACACTAAACACTAAACCCTAAATGCTAAACTATATAAATTAATAAAGTATATAGTTTATATATACACTAAACCTTAAATCATAAACCTTAAACTTTAAACTATAGTCACTTAACCCTGAACCATAAACCATAATATAAATGGACTAACATTAATGCATATATATTTGTAATAAAAGAGTGAGCTTATGTATTGGGCATATGTAAACTAATGTAAATGGACTAGCCCTATTGCAAATTGACTTATTTTTTGGTTTTATTATTATTTATTCATAACAACAAAATAAATGAACTATTAATGTGAATTAACTTAACATGCAACTAAAATACTAATTATGTAAATGAAATTAATATGACATGTACTACTATTTATGAACCATATAATATGCAATGTCACATACTAATTATTTAACACCTAATTAATCATGTTTTATATAATTTACATTTAAATAATTTTATTAATTTTATTAAATATTTTTATATAATATGTATGTATAAATCATGTATAGTATATATAAACTATATATATATACATATATAACCTATATATATATATATATATATAAACTATATAAAGTATATTACTTATATAGTTTATAGAATCACTATGCTTAAACTATATAAAGTATATAGTTTATAGAAACCCTAAACCCCAAATCATAAACCATAAACTTTAAACCATAAACACTAAGTCATAAACCCTAATATAAATGGACTAGCACTAATGGATATATATTTGTAATAAAATAGTAGGTTTATAAATTGGGCCTATGTAAACTAATGTAAATGGACTATCACTATTGCAAATGAACTTATTTTTGGGTTTTATTTTTACTTATTCATAACAACAAAATAAATGACTATTAATGTGAATTAACCTAACATGCAACTAAAATACTAATTATGCAAATGAAATTAATATGACATGTACTACTATTTATGAACTATATAATATGCAATGTGACATATTAATTATTTAACACCTAATTAATCATGTTTTATATAATTTATATTTAAATAATTTTATTAATTTTATTAAATATTTTTATATAATATGTATGTATAAACCATGTATAGTATATATAAACTATATAAATGTATAGTGTATATATATATAAAAACTATATAAAATAAATTACTTATATAGTTTATAGAAACACTATGCATAAACTATATAAAATAATAAAATATATAGTTTATATAAACCCTAAACACTAAACCATAAACCATAATGCAAATGGACTAACACTAATGCATATATATTTGTAATAAAAGAGCGAGCTTATGTATTGGGCCTATGTAAACTAATGTATTGCCAAAATTATTTATATTAATAATGTAAAACATTAATATATATTACATAATAAATACTTTCATTATTAATATTATTTTTTATTTATATAAATTAAACTATATAATTTATATAAATTAAACTATATTAATTTTCCTTTGCATTATTAATTATGTGTTTTTCTATTTTACATTTAAATAATTTTATTAATTTTATAAAATAATTTTATATAATAGGTCTATTTATTAATTTAATTATCATAATAAATATTTTATTATAACATTTAAAAAGTAATCATATTAATTTTTTAATTACATCATAAACTAAAAAACTCATAATTTTATTAAAATCTTATTATTTCGTCCATGGTAATATATAAGTTAGGTAAATATCAGATCAGGTCATTAACAAGTCGGATCATTTATAGGTCAGGTTAAAAATAGGTCAAGTTAAAAACATGTCAGGTTTAAATCAGGTCAGGTTGAAAACAAGTCGGGTAATACCAGTTATTTACCAGGTCAATCTCGGGTTCAGGTTCATATCAGTTGGATGCAGTTTGGGTTCGAGTATCATATTTTCGGTTCAATTCGGGTTCAGGTCGTTCTCAGGTCGGATGCAGGTCGGGTTCAGATCCACAATTTTCAAGTCCAAATCGGGTTCAGGTCAACACCAATTCTGACTCGAGTCGATTTCAGATCACCACAGTGCAGGTCAAAAACAATTTTAACTCGGGTCGATTTCAATCAATTTTACAGATCGGGTCAACTTTTTACGGACCTAGTTCCTTCCTCGGGTTTTCATGCTCCATGAATTAAAATCATCCAACAGAGCAGCCTCCAGTCCACGTGAAGACTCCTTGGAAAACAAAGACGGTTATGGGGGATTAACAAGCGTTATCAGGAGTTAACCAAAACAATCAGAGTAATTTCAACCATAAAAAAGAGAGGGAACAATTTGTAGAGAGTGGGGGGAAAAACAGTTTGTAGGGGGTTTTTCTGCTTCCAGATTCGAGAGTAAAAGGGAGAAAAACAGAGGAGGCTTCTCCCAATTTTTTTTTTTGGAGATTTTCGAGAGCCCCATTCCTATTTTTTTTTGTATTCACAAGCATATTGTAAAGGGGGCTTCCCTGATTGGAAAAAAGAAGAAGGAAAGCATTGTAATTTCTTCCCCTTTGTTTTTTCAGAGAAAGCAATACACACAATCATTCCCATTTTTCATTTCTCTTCTCCCATACGAAAATAGAGAATACAAAGAATAGTAAAGAGGTATATCAACCATTTTTCTTTGCATTTCCAAGAGACCGTTCTCGTCTAGTCGTTGGGCTCAAGAGCATGAACTATTGAGGCTACGACTGCCATGGACGATAGTTGGAGTCGATTTTGTCACCAACGAATGGTGGAGGTCACGGTACCCATGGGGTTTTGAGGGAACCCTCTGTTAAGGAAAGGAACGAAGCTTCTAGGGGAATCGGGGACTTACATGTCCATTTAAGTCTTCGACGGACTTCACTGGTCAGAGTTGAAGGCGGCGGTGATTATTTTTTTGGTTCAGGCGAGGGATCGACGATGTATGGAGGATAAAAAAGGAAAATTGGGGAATCTGGAAATGATTATGACCTTAGCAGTAGCAGTAGCATCCTCTTCAATTTTAGCTGCTTCTCCTCGATTCCCTCTTTTATATTTCTCTTCTCAACGTCGTCTCTCACTCTTAAGCTCAACTCCCATTTCTCATTACATGTAAGCTCTCGCTTTCTCTACCCTTTTTATGTTCCCCCTAAAGAGATGGTTTTGTTCTTGTTTTGATGGTAAACTGCTTGATGGGTATTTTGTTTCATTCTCTTTTATACTTGTTTGATATCATTTGGATTGAAACATTAAGTTTATATTTCTAGTTTTGAGTATTCATCTGTTGCTGACTCTGTTCGATACAAAAAAAGTTGGATTTTTCATTTCTTGATTGGTAGGATGATTGTTATAATAAGTGAAAATTCTTGGAAGTGATTGGTTTTGGGTATGTGGATTTAGTTAAGAAATCTATTGTTTCTAGCCTGGAAGACCCGTGTTATTGAGTGGTATAGTTAAAGTTTAATGCAAAGATGATTGCAAAAGGTGGAACTTGATCCATGCTCAGTGTTAGGAATTTTATCTGCACCTTTTTGAAATTGAAATCATTTCAGTTTTGCTACCATATGCCTGTTTCTGGGATTTTTATCCTTAGTCAAGTAATATAAGAAAATATGCTTTTGTGGCAGTCTCTAGTTAATGTAAAGTAATAAGATGGCTCAAAATTGGAATCGAAATCATATCCGTTGTTCAAATGTTTCACATTCAATCTCCTGTGCATCTTTTGGTCACGATTCTTCATTGGATCTATTCTTCCGACTTAACGATATCTGGGATATTATGTTGTCTTCTGTGCTTTTTGAAACCTGATTGATGAATTTCAAACTTAGTGCCCTTAATATGTAATAAACTTAGGGGCTGTTTGTTTGCCTTTTAATGGAATCATTCAGCGCTGAATGCTGAACCGTTCAGTCTGAATGATTCAGTGCTGATTGATTCAGCAAAGCAAAACAATGCTGAATAATTCAGCACTGAAGTACATTCTGAATGATTCAGAGCTATTATCAAATAGCATGTCACATTTAGAGCTAATTCATACAGAGCCTCTGAATCATTCAGCATTTGAATCATTCAACATTTGAATCATTCAACATTTGAATCATTCAACATTTGAATCATTCTAAAGTAAACAAACAGCCCCTTAGTGTTCATAAGGTACAAATATACATATATGTTGCGCATGTCATTTGCTTCTTACTTACTAAGTATTGTTTATATTCATTGAGTTAGTGTATGTGTATATGTATATATATATATATATATATATCTTTTTCCTGATGTACAAATGATTGTTTCCTATATCTTATATACATGTGCGTGTTATATAATTTGTAGATATATATGTGTATATATAATCGTAGGCGTATAAATGTGTATTTCGTATTTCATGAACACATGCATAATGAATAGTCATATATATATATATATATATATATGTATGCAACATACTAGTATACCATAGTAAATAATAGTCGTTATATTAGCGGATTTTCGTCTTTTAATTACATTGATTGATTTAATGTGATTAAAATCCGGTGAATTTTATGTGATTGTTAAAAAAACATATATAATTGCATCTTATCTTCACGAGCATAACTCAACCTAATTATATAATTGGATTAAGGGTAATACACTTTTAATTTAAAATTGTTTCGAATGGTTTGTCTTAATTTATTAGAGAGTCGTTCTTGATGATTTTAAATTAAACATGTATCCCATCAGTGAAACCTAAAAAATGATTTGTCACCTTAAAATTTGGGAACAAAAGAAAAATAAATGTTCAGTTATTTAAATTTTTCGAGAAAAGATTGTTAGAATTTATCTAAGATTTGATCTCGATATTTTTAAATAATCAAATATTCTTCATCTTTTTAACAAGGTTTGGTAATTTTAATTTAATCTATTTTGGTACATTTGACTATTATAATGAAATTATAATACTTCTTTATTTCGATTAGAGTAAGAATTGATTGTCTCAAGGTATGAGGTGTTTATTTCGTCTTGATATAAAATAATTTAATATTATTATATTTCATTGTAAAATTTATATTTTTGTTGTTTTAAGGGTTCATAAATCAAATCAAAACTCGAATTTGTAAAACTCATTGCAAAGACATTGATTAATCGATTAGGTATCGATTTAGGGCGCTGTGGGGTGCTAATCCTTTCCCACTCGTAACCGACTCCCAAAATCATTTTTTGGTAACACATACCCCAATTTGTTGTTTTAATTAAAATTAATTTTTATTTAAAATGACAATGTTTTTAGGTGCCCAATCACACCCTAATAAAATATTAGTGGCGACTCATCGAACCGTATTTTTCTATCGTAAAGGAAATTTCAAGTTTTTCGAAACGAGATGTTTTTTCATCACATTGTTTTTTTAATTAAAAATTAATCAATTATTAAGGGAAATGTATGGTTTTTAAAATCTCATATTTTTTTAAGAAAAAATCGTTTCGACAAAGTCTTTAGACAAATTTTAATTATAATATATTTGATGAACAATGGTTGAATATTTTGTTTAGGTGTTCTATTCTTAATAAACAAAATGTGTATATATATAAAAATGGAGGAAAACATCCAAGCAATTGCAGCCCCCTTTCTTTCTTAATTCTTGGAATATAAATTAATTGAATTTAATAAAAAAATATTTGTTTTTTTTAATTCGTCCAGTTATATTCTGTTAATTAAAATTTTTAGAATCGTGTTTGTATATTTAAAAATCATGTGTTGTTAGAGTTGTAGGACTCAAATTCTTTTTTATCTAGTTCTAAATGATTAGAAAAAAATCATTTAAAATAAAGATTAAAATATAGATACAGGGTCGCGGGCGGAGAAACTTGTCCTTTGCGCGCAGATAAAGAGTAGAAAATTCAGTTTGAGTAAATATCTTTATATTCAAGTTCCCTTAAATGATACTAAAGATCATGGGAAATTCTTTGTTGAATAATGCGATGGAAAGTTTTTTTCATCTAGGGTCTAACACGAATTATATGATCTAGTGCGGTTGTTACAGTGTACGTCGGAAGATGTCCAAAAGACACGACGTCTTTTGGAAAACGCTCGAACGATAGAACATTCTTTTGGCAAGACTATATCGTTCTAAACTTTCAGGTGCGCATGTAGTTGAGGGAAGATGTTGTGTCGTCCGAACGTGCTCCAACGAGTATTGTAGCAACCACACCAGATCAAAAAATTATTCTTTTCTCGCCTTGTATGGATTTTTTTTTTTTTGCATCACAATATTTGGGGAATTTTGCCATAGATTATAGTTTAGAAGCAAATTGATTTCCCGTGATTATGTATAAAATCAAATGCCACTTGCCTTGGAGCCCGTGGTTATTACGCGTGATTAATACATTAATTATTCAATTTAAAGCAGTTCTTTTCTCTTTTTCTTTTTATGAGTTTATTTAAAATCTTTAATTGTACGAGGCAAGTTGAAGGTGTCATTGATATCATCTAATTTTTTTTTCTCTGAGGAATTTTTACGTGAAAAATAAATAAAATAAAAAATTAATATGAAATAAATCATATATAGAATAAAAAAATAATATAATTAAGTTTTATTTACATTCATGAATGGAAGTTTGAATCGATAAAATTTCATATATAAATCTAATTGTCTCGTCACAAATTGTTGTTCTTTATTGTTAATCATCATTCTTCGACACTTCATTGAATATCATATCATATATTAAAAATAAGTATGTTTAATCCTAAAAATGTATTGAAACAATAAAATCTAATTTTAAATAATACCATGAAATCGATATAAATCCTTAATACTAAAATTACAAACAATGAAATTATTATTTATTTAACCTAACTCAAAATATTTAATGTATTATTTTTTACAAATTAAATGAATGCACTATCTTCAACCATTCAAGGTGTATATTTAGAATATTATATTTAATCATTTTTAAGAATTCGTAAATAAATAATGTGAGATTTATGAATATCATGTCAAAAGCTTAATAATTTTAAATTGTCAAATGATAATTCTTAAACTTGATCGAACTTGTATTGTCATATTGATAATATTTAAATAAGTAGGTTTATCAATAAAATTTTCTTTAATTTTTTTAAATAAAATATAATTTTGAAATAAAAGAAATTAGAGATTTTTCATATAATGTTTGAAGCGTATAACAGTCATACGTTTGAAAAGTATGAGGAATTGTGTGGAGCCTCCCACTTTATATATTTATTTATATAAACAAAATCCCTTTTATTGCTAATTTGCTATGCATGTATAGTGGTATCTACATCTCACGTGGTCAATCTTATACCTAAAATCTCATTTAACCATTAATTATATGTTGACTTATTTCTACCTTATAGGATTTCAATAAGAATATATATATTTTTTTAAATGAAAAATGAATTTCATTAATTAAAAATAGAGTAATCAAAATTACAATAGCGTATTAAAAGAACATATTCTTACTTTTTAAAAGAAAAGTTGTCATCGAGCACAATAACACTAAGTAATTGTTTTGATCGTTTAATTAAAAGAATGTTACTATATAAATTTAATGATCATGTTGTTAATATAAGACTTATCCTTACTTTTTAAATATTTTTTTGGTAAGAACGATTGTAAAGAAACTTTATTAAGTTTGATGTTTCCCATTTTTATTATGTGCATATTAATTTAATTATTTTGAGAGTTGAGATTTAGAATAAATATTAGGTTTATTCATTAAAAATTTGGTTAAAATGTTGAGATATGATATATTGTGATGCATGAAATATTCTACTTAAATTTGAAAGAAAATAACATATGATTCGTGCATTATATAAGACTTTAAGCATTCAAGGGTATTATGAACCTAGTGGGAGAATATTGGAGGTGCATTGATACGTGGGATTTATATCCACATTTGACAATCCTACGTTCCAATTTGGAACTATTTTGTGCTTGTTTTCAGCCTTATTGATGCTCACACTTCATTCATATTTGAGTGGGCGATAATAGACGTGTGAGATATAGTATGACTGTGGGTGGCCTTTTTTTTAATGAAAAATACAACTATAAATATTCATTTAGCATAACGTTTCTAAACACTAAAACATTTAAAGCAAGTTCATTTTAAGATAAAAGTAATTATATTCAATCTAGCTGGGTTTAGAGTGCCTATAATACAATTTTGTGGTTTTAGTCTTTGGTGCAATCAAACTCAAAATGTCCGATGGTAGTTCGCGATGGTCAATAATATTTCGTCATATTTGATAATGGTGCAACCACATTGATTTTTACATCAATTAGACAATGAATGAAGGTATTTATATTCGGCCGTTTTATTGTTTATGCTTGGTTTTTATTCTAATATATCATTGGTGGACCACTCTTGTTAGGTCTACATGTGACACTCTTAACCCGTATTCATATTTGAATACAAGTTAAGGATGTCACATGTTTTTGTATAGCATTTACTGTTCAAAGGCCGATAAAATTTTGTTTCTTTTAAAATCTCATAATTTAACATATATTATCATACTATTTAATAACATAAATGCGTAATAATATATTTTAATTTCCAGTTTACATAAGTTTTTAGGCATCCACTGAAAAATTTAATATTGTTTCATATCACAATTAAAACTGCCTAATTTTAAATCTAAACCACTTAGTCTTCATAACATAATTTATTATCGCATTCACTCACACACACACAAATATATATATATATATATATATATATATATATATATATATATATATATATATATATATATATATATATATATATATATATATATATATATATATATATAATTTTCAAATAGAACTATTCAAGCCAATTTCCTCTTTGGAAACCTGACAATATCATCTCATAATTTTATCAAGAATCATTTAAACTTTCGTAAGAGTTTAACAAACATTTCATATTTTGTTTATTCATACATGTTCTAGAACTTTCATTTCATTCTCATATTCTTTTCTTTCATATACTTGTCACAACTCTCATATTTACTCACATATATACTTATCATTCATATGACTCTTCAACCTAATATAACTCCTTATCTATAAATCATTCAATGTAATTTACACTATGTTTATAAAATTTTACTGTAAAATATAATAATTAAACTTGTATCGTTTCTTTTCCTATATTTTCTCTTTTTCTTGTACTAATCCTCTCACTATACTATTCTTTTTCCTATATCGTTCCTTTTTTTGTACTAATTCTTTTACTGTACTATTTCATATACTATACCATTTACTGTATTATTTCTTTAATTTCATTTTATAGCCAGTACAAAATCGTGAGAATGTATAATACCCGAGTTTCATTGAGTGAACACTTGTATGCACTTAAAAGTGCCTCGCAGATATATTTGCACTCAAAAGTACCTTGTAGAATTGCACCATAGGTGTCATATAAACATATATCATATAGTCACTCCACCTCATGTACCACAAAGGTACAAGAATCATGTGAGTGATCAGTACAATATTCAATTATCACTCCACCTTATACACCACAAAGGTACGTGAGTCATATGAGTGGTATGTACATTATTCAAATATCATTCATCTCATGCACCACAAAGGTACATGAGTCATATGGATGGTCTATATAATATTCAATTATCACTTCACTTCATGCACCACAAAGGTACATGAGTCATATGAGTGGTATGTACAGTATTCAATTATCACTCCATCTCATGTACCACAAAGGTACATGAGTCATATGAATGATCTGTACAGTATTCAATTATGACTCCACCTTATGCACCACAAAGGTACATGAGTCATATGAGTGATATGTTTTGTATCATATAACATATATAATATTTTATATCCTTTATATTATAAAACATTTATAGAATAATTATCAACTTCATATATTATTTTAACATATATTAATACTTTAATTAACTTAATAACTCATGTTCATATAAATATTCTAAAAGTATTATTAACATATATTCGATACTAATTTCTTTTACCAAATCAAAATTAACTTTAATTATATCTAGCCCCTTAAATAATCATCATTATTATTTTTACAGCCATTCACTTGATTTTTCAACATTTTACATTTAACCACTAATAAATTTTTCTTTCAATTATAAAACCAATATTTCAAATATATCCAAATTAGTTCCTTAATATTTAATTTAAATCCATATTACTTATTTTCACATTATATCCAATCTAATGCATTAACTTTACATAATTGTCATTTCACCACCAATTTTCCTAAAACTTACGAAGCCAAATTTCAATTTAACTATTCAAGTCCCTCTAATAATTATTTAGACTTTACACATTATATAATACTCAATCTCTACTTTAATCCCCAATTTCTCCATATTTACAATTTATTTCTTTAGCTTATACATTCTTCCAAATTCGATTCTAAAGCCATAATATCATAATTTTAACCATAAGTTAAATTCTTTTAAATTTTCATCTCAACTTTTCTATTTTATTTAATATAGTTATTTTTACCATTTAATCCTAAATTCAATCATCCTAACACAAATTCAAATATTGTAACATGTTTAATTTCTATTTCTTAACTTATACAATTTTTCCATTTCAAAACCCACAACTTATATAATTTATACTTTAGTCCTCAATCTTTACAATTTTATAAATTTAACTTCAATTCAAGCTTTAATTAATATAGTCAAATTTCCAGCATTTTAACTAAAACATAATACCTCAATAATTTCACAATTTTCAACCCTAATTTATCCATAATTTATGATTTAGTTCCCAAACTTTATCAAATTTCCAAATTAGTCCAATTTCACACTCTAGCATCAAATTCAACATTCTAACTTTTAAATTCAAGAATATTGCATCATCTATTAAATAATTACACTTTATTCCCCAACTTTTCCATAAATTTCAAGTAGGTCCATATAATCCTCAAATTTTCAATTTAATCCAAAACCATCTAAACATCAAATCTAGCACTACAACTTTTAATTTCAACATGATACATCAATTATTAAACAAGTGCACATAAATGTCCATATTTTTCATTTTATACTATTAAACAACATGATCATATTCTAAGCATGTAGATTCACTCATACTTCATTTCTAAATCTTGTATAATTTTTACCACAAATTTTCCTTATTTATTTCCCTTGGCCGAATATTTCTAAGTTTTCTTAGCATGGATTATATTTTGATTCAAGCATTAAGTCTTCCTCTAATTAACATTTCCATGAAATTCTCATCATTTCATCATATGATAAATGTCATAATTATCATGTTAAGATAATAAATTTGGTACATTTCAAACAAATAAGATAACATATAACATAAAAATATCACAAAATGCATAATTTACCTTAATTTCATATTCTGGCCGTTTGCACTACCCTCAAAGAAATATTATTTTGTATTAATCTAGGCACTTAAAAATTATTCCGTTTGTACCATTAGAAACTAGACTTATATAATAATCTAACCATATAATGAACTTCTTTTATTTCAACTTGTACAATTTATGGTAAATTTTCTAATCCAACTTACAGAATCTGCTGCTCAACTTTCTGACCTTTCTTCGGTTAAAATATATTATCTTTTTGTATACACTTCTAAATCAGTATACGTTTATTTTAAATAAAACTATACTGATATACGAATCCAACGGTATAAAAATAATCTTCTAATAATTCTTGTAGAATTTATGGTGAATTTATAAACTTAATGTTTGGATTTTCCATTTAAACATATTTTTCTAATTTGCGTTTCTTAGCTTATTCATTAATTCTATTAACTTATCAAATGAACACATATACAGTAGAAAATCTTTAAATTAATACTCGTTAAATTAATAAACTCTCTAAAATAATAAATTTGTCCGGTCCCGACTTGGGCCAACGTAAAAAATTGAAAAACTCGATAAAATAATAAGATAATAATTTTTCGTGAGATCCCTTTATAATTTTTGGTCACAAGAAAATCATAAATTAATAATTCATAGAAACTGAAAAAAATATATTACACTCTATTGAAATATGATTCAATAGTTTTCTGTTTTTCTTTAAAGTTCAAGTCTATTTGGAGCTCATTATTAATTTAACTCATCTCTTGCAAGGTAATTCTAAGAGGCATAGACTAATTTGCCTTTTTGTTTGGTATGTACAGTATAATTACTTAAACACTCTTTAAATTAATAATTATTAATTTATCGATAAATTAATATCTCTCTAAATTAATAAATTTCTCCGGTCCTGACATTATTAATTTATAGAGTTTTAACTATACATAAATTCAAGTTCCTATAATCATTTCAATGCAATCTCAATCAATTCCCTAACCCTAACCTTTACCAAGTTCATTTTCAAACATTTTCATTTGATTTTAATCATTATTCAAGCTTAGAATCAACTCTATAATATGAACAACACAATAATCGATCCTTAAATCATTAACATTCAACTTGTTCATCATTCACTCTAACAATCAAACCAATGATTCAAGCATGGAAACAATGAAATATCCCCACCAATTGATAGAGAATTTAATATAAATCATTTTTCTATTTCATAGCATAATCCAAAAATTAAACTAAAATGAAGAAAATAAGAAAACTTACCTTGCCTTTTTTTCTTCTTTTTAGTTCACGTATATATATATATAGGAAGAAACAAGTTTTCTAGATATCTCCTATAAAATATCTTTCGTACACTTCTAAAAAAACTATTTAATTGAATATAAATTTTTAATGTAAAATTACAACTCTATCCTTTAAAAATCATGATAATTACCTAATTACCATATCACTTGTCCATATCATCTTCCTTTTATCATTTTCAAAGTAAAATATGAACAAATTATTTCATACTCTCCCAATTTACCCTTTTAATTTTCCAAAATTACAAACTAGTCACCATAATTAATAATTTCGGTTTAACATGGAAAATTCATCTAAATTCCATGGATTCATGTCAAAGTTTAACATTCTAAAATATAGAAGTAATATTTCTAACCTTTTTTCATCATCCTTCAATTTTCCCTAATTTCCCGATTCGATCTGGTTATTCAAGCATTTTACCGGACTTTATATCTTCATAGAGTTTTACACAATCACCTGACCAAAACTAAATTCCATGTAGAATCCATTCTTAAAGATGAACTATTAGTTTATGGAATAAATATTTTTGGGAAAATTATTAATTTGGTCCTTAAACTTTTCCTAAATTTCTACTTTAACTACCAAACTTTTAAAAATTATATTTTAGTCACTAGTCAAATTTTAGGGTATTACACTACATGTGGTGAGACAAACTTGGGATTCATTTTTGAAAGCCTTTCGTGAGAGGTATATTGGCCTATTGGGGAGATCTATATAAAGGAGCAAATAATATTCGTTTATGGATTTGTTTGAAGGAAACAATTTTATGGCTTAGTATGAGACTGAACGTAACACCCTAAAATTTCATTGAGGACTAAATAGGTAAATAAAATTGTTTCGAGGACTAGTTAGATAATTTTTATGTGTTGTGGAATTAAGTTTGGATTATGAGATGGGGAATTAATTCTTAGAATTTAGTTTGTGGAAGATTAGTGACTAAATTGAAATAAAGGAATCACACATCTCAAAAAGTAAAAATAAGGGAAGAGTTGAACTCTTTAATGAATTAATTATCCCAAAAAGTTATAATATATTTTGCTTGGGTGAAGATGGGTCAGTAGATTAGATGGACTCTCATCTTTAATTGGAGCAATTAGATCAAAGAATTTGGGTATAATTTATATTAAATAAGAAAATGGGTTTATATGTCTAGGTTAAAGAAATAAAAGATGAAAAAGAATTATTTATCTTCTTCGTTAAGCCAAGAGAGGCAAGGTTTCGAAACCTATTATCCAAAATGTAAAAATTAAGATTTTTGTGCAGTGGTTTTGAAACCCCCTTTAGTGGTTTCAAAACCTTTGACTAGAAATAGCCATTTAAGTCTGAAATGTTACCTGGGAGGCTATGGACTCATAGTATTATCATAAATAAGATTGTATGTGTATAAAATCCTAGAATAAGTGTTAAGTAATGCCTAAGAGTGCACAAAAAGGTGTGAAGATACCAATAAATGATTAAGTACTCTTCCATAAGCTTTAATAAACATAATACGCTTGTGAGTGTGATAAATTATTGAAGTACCCTTAGAGGGTAAAAAATTTCAAATTACCCTTATGTGTTAAGTGAATGGCACAAATTGTACTAAGGTAAAATATTAAGTTCTATTAAGAGTGAACAGACAAAAATATCCACGTGAATAAGAAAATGACCAAAATACCCTTTAGGGCCAAATGACCAAACTACGCTTAAGTGGTAAATTGTTAATTGTGTGAGATTCTGAAATGCCTTAGGGACTGAAAAGGTTAAGTGATAATATTGTGATAAGAATAATAAAGTTTGTGATCATGAGAATGTCTGAGTTGCCCTTTTAACTAGGAAATGGTTAAAAGACTCATTAGAGATAAAATTACCAAAATACCCTTGTGTAACTAAATGATCATAACATAGTGGTTAATTGAGTTGGTAATTTTGAAATGAAATATATACCCCTATATGGTTGAAAATGAATTGAAAATCCATTTGAGTCTAAAAGACTAAAATATTTCCGAGTAGGGAAAATTATGAAAATTATGGGTAGTAAATGAATCTCTAAGAGTTAAAAATGACTGAGTGTGTGTTATAATGCAATAATGGATATTGTAATATATATCATACATTACATGATGACTTATGAGGCTTGTGGTAAGCAATTCCACATGTGTGATCCTTATTTGGGTAAGGTAGGATTATTTGTAACGCCCTAGATTCTGGGTTAAAAGGTTTGGGCTAACCCAAGTTTTGACCCAAATTGAGATGGATTTGGGCTAGAGACAAGCCCAATAAATAATAAAATGAGGGTAATTTTATTTCACAATCGGAAGTTAAGGGAATAAGGAAACAATTTCACCATTAAAGATTTCAAAAGCTAAATAGTTCTTAATTATGGGTGATCTCACATTGTCCCCTATTCCTTTTTCTCAACTCTTCATTTTCTTTTTCTCTTCCTTTTGGAAGCTGAAGCTAAGGTAGAAACTTTAGATTAATACCAACACCTCTTAGCAATCCAAGGAAATGCTTGAACTCAACATCTTCAGAGCTTTAGATTGAGCCCTCAACTTACCATTTCCCCATGGGAACCAAGAATGTGTTTTTGTGGAGTTTAATATATTTTAAGATTTCAACCCGTTTTCGGATGTTTCTAGCTTTAGGAAGTGTCTTTAAATCCTCTTTTATAACACCCCAACCCATATTCGACCGGATACGAATATGAGGTGTCACATTGACTTTGTAAAATCATTTGCTTTTACAAGATAGTTGAAAATTCAAATTTACATTAAAATAAAACTTAATAATTTACATAAATACAATAAAAAAAGGTTTACAAAATCGATCAGAGCGTATAGCATTCCAACCTTTAATTACATGCCAACAATATTTAATATAACAAAAGATCCTACTATTTATATTGCTTCTGATCTGATCCCAAGTAAAGATATGTTGTGCCGACTTCCTATCCTTGCTCATATCGCTTCTTTGATCCTACGTGTGAAACACTCACACGCTAAGTCATTGACTTAGTGAGGAATATATGCATAAATGAAATAATGAAACATGCAATTACATACTTTCATAACTTACATGAATCATCATATCTCAAATCAACAAGAACATATATGATCATGCATTTAACCAATAATAACATATCACATTATGCAATGTTAATTAGTGTTATAGCTTTTATTAGCCCACGGTACATTACTGAGAACTAAAGGTATGTGAGTGCATTGAGGTTGTGAACAAATGTTGTCACTACAACTCGTATAAATTGCCCCACATAGAATTGTCCCAAAGAATCGCATAGAACCCTCAACTCTTGGCATGCCAATTATACCCTCAGTTCTCACATCACATACTATGGGCTTTACCATTTATATATATATATATATCACATAACTTGTATCACATAGATATATAATCACGTAGATCACTTTCACATAGCTTATATCATCTCTTCATGTAATCATATAACTTCATGCTACATAACTTGTCTCACATTTTCATGTAATCAAATTGAATGATATGTAGTACATAAATCAGGTAGAACAATGCATATAAAACACATAACATATGCTCATGCTCATGGTCATGTACACATAGAAATCATATTAGCCACATATTAGTATTCATGCAATCACGAATTCAGAACATTGGAAATAAACTCATAACAAGTCTAATTTCCATATAATCATATCTTATAATAGTATGCACTTACCTTAACCTCACTCAGTCAAAGCACAACTCTAAATTCTCACTTGATCAATCTATCTCGTTGACTCGTCTTGTACTTGCTTTCGATCAATATCTATATAGATATATGATCCATATGAATATCAGAATTCATATCACTATAATCAATTCTTATTAACATAAGCTAAACAAAGCACTTAATTCACAAATTCCATATGAATAGTATAAGTACCCAAGGTACAATACCAATACTTCCCTACTGTGGTATCGATACTACACTTCACTATCGATACCCTTATTACATTCTGGAATTCAGCCCTAAAAATGGTACCGATACTTAAATATTGGTATCGATACCCTTGGTATCGATGCTACTACTTTGGTATCGATACCTCATGAAGGACTTGTCAACTTTTAGCTTATTTTATCGATAATTTTCATCCAGTATCAATACCCATACCCATTTATTACATAATTTAACTTTGAAGTATCAATATTGTTCATCCAGTACCGATACCCCTTGCCCAGAACTTACTCATTTAACCCGAAAATTTCCAAAAATTTGCTAACTTTCTCACTTTACTCTTCTTGAAAGCCTTTAAACTTAACTACACTTATTCAAATCAACTTATATCAACTTAACTCATCCTAACTTCCAATATCTAACTAGAACACTTGAAATAAAAAATCATACCAAATATTCAACTTTGTTCTTAATCATTTCTATCACTTTAAATCTCTTATTTTATCTGATGACAAGTCAATTATGACTTTAAAATTCATTTATAAACTCTTTCTCAATAATTCACTTAAAACCCCTTTATGTTCAATCTCTCATAACTTATCAATCTTTTAGTTTTAAGCGACCTTAAGCTTTCCTTAAGCTTAAATATCACCTAGAGACCAAAACCAAACTAAAAAAATTTAAGAAACAATCAACTTGTAAGGAACTCACCGTTGAAATGGAACTCACGACTAAGGGAAGAAGAAGAAGAGAAATAAACACTTTTTCCATATACTTCTCCATTTCCCATCTCTTTACTTAAATATCTTTGCTAATCCATCATACACAAAGAAATTTTAATTAAATCCCTGAACTTTTTCATTCTTTTCAAAATTATTCATGAAGTTTTAAAATCTTATACTTTGGTCACTAACCCGATTTTTGGGATATTACAAATCTCCCCTTAAGAAAATTTGTCCTTAAAGTTTCATTGCACAAAGAGATGGGGAAATTGTATACGCATATCTTCTTCACGTTCCTATGTTGCTTCTTCTACTTTGTGATTCCTCCACAAAACTTTGACTAACAAAATCGTTTTATTCCTTAGCTGCTTAACTTCATATGCCAAAATCTACACAGGTTCTTTCTCATAAGTCAAGTCAGGCTGGACTTCTATCTCTTTCAATGCAATGATGTGAGAAGGATAAGATCGATATTTTCGAAGCATAGAAATATGAAAAACATTATGAATTTTCTCCATTTCTAGTGGCAATGCTAACTGATATGCCACTGGTCCCACTCTCTTAACAATATCATATGGCCCGATAAATCTGGGACTAAGTTTTCCTTTATGTCCAAATCGTAACACCTTTTTCCAAGGAGATACCTTCAGGAAAACTTTATCTCCAACTTCGAACTCAATCTCTTTTCTCTTAAGATCAACATATGATTTCTGTCTGTCGAACGCCACTTTGAGATTGTGCTGAATTACTTGAACTTTCTCCTACACTTCCTTGATCTCGTACCAATTCAATGGCGTACGACACTTTCTCCCATATAAAGCCTCATAGGGAGCTATCTTAATGCTTGACTGGTAGATATTGTTGTAGGCAAATTCGACAAGTGGTAAGTACTTCTCCCAAGACCATTTGAACTCGATAACACATGCTCTTAGCATGTCTTCCAGATTTGGATAGTCCGCTTGGACTGTCTATCTGATTGATGGTGAAATGTTGTACTGAAGTTTAATCGAGTCCCTAAGGCTCCGTGTAAAGCTTTCCAAAATCTCGATGTAAATCGAGGATCTAGGCCAGAAACTATTGAAACATGAACACCATGCAATCGAATATGCCAAAATCTACACAGGTTCTTTCTCATAAGTCAAGTCAGGCTGGACTTCTATCTCTTTCAATGCAATGATGTGAGAAGGATAAGATCGATACGTTCGAAGCATAGAAATATGAAAAACATTATGAATTTTCTCCATTTCTAGTGGCAATGCTAACTGATATGCCACTGGTCCCACTCTCTTAACAATATCATATGGCCCGATAAATCTGGGACTAAGTTTTCCTTTTTGTCCAAACCGTAACACCTTTTTCCAAGGAGATACCTTCAGGAAAACTTTATCTCCAACTTCGAACTCAATCTTTTTTCTCTTAAGATCAACATATGATTTCTGTCTGTCGAACGCCACTTTGAGATTGTGCTGAATTACTTGAACTTTCTCCTACACTTCTTTGATCTCGTACCAATTCAATGGCGTATGACACTTCCTCTCATATAAAGCCTCATAGGGAGCTATCTTAATGCTTGACTGGTAGGTATTGTTGTAGGCAAATTCGACAAGTGGTAAGTACTTCTCCCAAGACCATTTGAACTCGATAACACATACTCTTAGCATGACTTCCAGATTTGGATAGTCCGCTTGGACTGTCTATCTGACTGATGGTGAAAGGTTTTACTGAAGTTTAATCGAGTCCCTAAGGCTCCGTGTAAAGCTTTCCAAAATCTCGATGTAAATCGAGGATCTAGGTCAGAAACTATTGAAACATGAACACCATGCAATCGAATAATCTCTCTCATGTACAACTCAACATACTTTTCCATTGAGAAATCAATTCTAATAGGAATGAAATGTGATGACTTGGTCAATCGATTAATAATTACCTATATGAAATCTCTTTTATTTTGAGTCAATGGTAATCTCGTCACAAAGTCCATTGTCACATTCTCCAATTTCCATTGTGGAATAGAGATTGCTTACAACAATCCCGAAGGAACTTGATGCTTAGCTTTAATTTGTTGACACGTCAAACATTTGGACATATATTCCGTGACACATCTTTTCATTTCTGTCCACCAATAGCGACTCTTAAGATCCATATACATATTGTTTCCACCAGGGTACATAGTCAATGGAGTACAATGAACTTCTGTCAACAAATCATTATTTAATTACTCATTGTCTGGAATAATAAACCTTCCTTGATAATACAGATTTCCATCGAGCTTAACTTCAAAATCTTTACTCCCTTCATTTTTCACTTGCTCCATTCCTTTTAAACAATTAACATCTTTACTTTGCAAATCTTTGATTCGATCCAACAACGTTGGCTTAAGCTTTAATTCTACATATAAAGCACCATTTCCATTCAATGACAGTCTCACATCTAAAGCTCGAAAGGCTGAGAACATTTTTTGACTTAGTGCATCAACTACCACATTCGTTTTCCCAGGATGAAAGTCAATTATCACATCATAATCTTTGAGAAACTCAACCCATCTTCTTTGTCTCAAATTTAACTCTTTTTAAGTCATCAAATATTTTAAACTCTTGTGATCCGTATAAAGATAGCAACGTTCACCATATAACTAGTGATGTCATATCTTGAGAGCAAACACCACTACAACCAATTCTAAGTCATGTGTCAGATAGTTCTTCTCGTGCAGTTTCAATTATCTCGATACATAAGCAACCACTTTACCTTCTTGCATCAATACACATCCCAAGCCGTTATGGGATGCGTAACTGTAAACCACATAGTTCTTACCAGATTTGGGTTGGACCAATACCGGAGCTTCTGTCAAAATTATCTTTAATGATTTAAAACTCTTTTGACATTCAGGGGTCCAAGTAAATGATACATTTTTCCTTAGCAACCTGGTCAAAGGCAAAGCTATCATCGAAAAGTTCTTAACAAACCTTCGATAATAACCTACAATACGTAGGAAACTCTAAACTTCTAACACGTTCTTTGGAATTTCCCAATATAAAATGGCTTTAATCTTCTGAGGATCTACCTAAATCCCCTCTGCAGAGATTACATGCCCAATGAATGCCACTTCATTTAACCAAAACTCACACTTAGACAGTTTGATATATAGCTTCTTATCTCGTAGAGTTTGCAGAACTATTCTAAGGTGTGAGTCATGCTCTTCACTGGTCTTTGAATATACCAAAATATCATCAATGAAAACAACTACGAATTGATCAAGATAAGGTTGAAACATTCTATTCATAAGATCCATAAACACAATAGGCACATTAGTCAGTCCAAAGGGCATAACAATGAACTCATAATGACCATATCTTGTTCTGAAAGCCGTCTTTGGAATGTCTTTTTCTTGAATCTTCAATTGATGATAACCAGAACATTGATCTATGTTAGAGAAGACCGAAGCTCCCTTTAACTGATTAAACAAATCATCGATTCTAGAGAGGGGATACTTAGTCTTGATCGTAATCTTTTTAAATTGTCGATAATCGATACAGAGACGCATTGAACCATCATTCTTCTTAACAAACAACACTGGAGCTCCCCAAGGTGACACACTAGGTATAATAAATCCTTTGTCTAACAATTCTTGCAACTGAATCTTTAACTGGCTCAATTCTTTTGGAGCCATATGATAAGGGGACATTGCAATCGGTGTTGTTCAAGGTATTACCTCGATTTAAAACTCAACCTCCCTGTCTGGAGGTAATCCTGGAAACTCAGCAGGAAAGACATCTGGAAACTCTCTCACCGTCAAAATATCCTCTATTCCACTTTCCTTGACTCGAGAATCAATCACATTAGCAATGAAACCTTGACATCCTTGTAACAATAACTTCTTTGTAGACATCACTGATATAATGTTTGCCAATGAATTAAATCTCTCACTAATCATAATCACTTCTAATCCATCAGGACTAATCAGAGTTAATCTCTTCAATCTACAATCAACATTTGCATGATAATGATATAACAATCCATTCCCAAAATCACTTCAAATTTATCAAAGGGTAATTCCATCAGATTAGCAGGGAATTTAATTTCCTGAATATGGAACACCCTTGACACACTCGATTTACCTGAGCATTATGCCCTAATGGTTTAGTCACTATCACATCACTACTTGTTGCTTCTAGTTAGATTCTCAAATCTTTCACTAACTTGCTACTAATATATAAATAAGTGGAACCTGGATTAATCAATACCAAAACAAATTTATCATGTAACTGAAAAGTACCTGTAATGATCTCTGGATCATCACGTTCTTCATTTGTCTTTATGTTGTAAACTCGGGCAATTAAACGTATCTTCTGCTGAGTGGAAGACTCCGACTAATTTCTTCATCTACCTCTTTCTCTTCTTCTCAAAGATACAAAAGTAGATCACTCAGACTGGGCCATCTCTCCTGTCATCATAGGACAATCCCAGATAAAATGTCTGGTGTCCCCATATTAGAAACATGCTCCAGAGACTACCCGATATACTCCTGAATGATGTTTCCCACAATGATGACACTGCCTTGGTTGACCCTGATTTGATCTCTTAATTTCAGACCCTACTAATTTAGTCTGTCTAGCTCTCATCTGATTTGACCGTTTGGCCGAGGATGCAACTGACTGAGAGTTCGCATGAGATCGAAAACCAGAATCTCTTCCCCTCTTAGATGGCGTTGAACTCGAGGGAACACTAGCTCTCTTGGATCTCTGAGCTTTCTGTTCTCCATATCTCTCATTCTGAGCTCTCTCAAGAGTTTTTTACGATTGACCACATCTTGGAACGATGACAGATTCAAAACTATCAACATTTATTTTAGTTCAGGACGTAAGCCCTCAACAAACAATTCACATACATCTTTTTCGGTTGGAATAAGTTCGACAGTAAATTGACTTAACTTATTAAACTCGCACTCGTATTTATACACGGTACGATTCCACTGCTTCAAACTCATAAATTCTTGCTTCATTTGCCTTATTAATTGATATCCAATAAACTTGTGCTTAAACTCTTCTAAGAAAAAGGACCATGTCAATTGATCACTTGGAATTCTCATGGTGACATTCGTCCACCATACTCTAGCTTGCCCTCGCAGCAATGAAACCACTCCATCTAACTTCTCCACTTCAGAATAGTGGAGACCTTCTAGCATGATCTTAACATCGATCAACCAAAAGTCTACAACAACAGGACATTCCTCATCTTCACCTTTGAATTCAAGAGCTCCTAATCCTTTCAACTCTTTCGCAACATTCATTCCAGGAGTTAAGGGAGAAGCAGGTTGGAAACGCGTCAGGATAGTGTCCAATGTCTTGAAAAAGGCTCTCTGATCTTGTACAGGCACTCCCTGAGACGTCTGTTCTTCACCTTGCCTGGCCAGGGTAGGTAAATTACTACTACCTTCTTGCTTATCATCTCCCGCTTCATTTCGGGAGCTCTCGTGATCAGACATCTAATAAGACATAATCATATAACTCTATTAGTAAGACAACTACTCATTACTCTATCAGATCAGAAGTTTTCATTATTTTGTTGGCATGTATATTTTTACAACACTTTTGACTTTGGTTTATGCCTAGAATCGGTTAAACCTTAGCTCTGATACCATTAAATATAATACTCTCAACCCATATCCGACCCGGATATAAATCCGATGTATCACATTGACTTTGCAAAATCATATGCTTTTACAAGATAGTTGAAAATTCAAATTTACATTAAAATAAAACTTAATAATTTACATAAATACCATAAAAAAGGTTTACAAAATTTATCAGAGCATATACCATTCCAACCTTTAATTACATGCCAACAATATTTAATATAACAAAATACCCTACTATTTATATTGCTTCTGATCTGATCCCAGGTAAAGATATGTTGTCCCAACTTCCTATCTTTGCTCATTTGGCTTCTTTGATCCTACGTGTGAAACACTTACACGTTAAGTCATTAACTTAGCCTAGGCCGTCTCTTATGTCATCATGGGACAATCCCGAATAAAATGTCTGGTGTCCCCACATCGAAAACAGGCTCCGGATACTACTCGACATACTCCTGAATGATTCTTCCACAATGATGGCCTTGCTTTGGTTGACCTTGATTTGATCTCCCAATTTTAGACTATACAGAATTAGTCTGTCTAGCTCTCATCTAATTTGATCCTCTAACAGAGGATGCAGCTGACTCAGACCTCGCCTGAGATTGAAACCCAGAATCTCTGCCCCTCTTAGATGGCACTGAACTCGAGGAAACACTAGCTCTCTTGGACATCTGAGCTTTCTGTTCTCCAAACCTCTCATTCTGAGCTCTCTCAAGAGCTTTTGCATGATTGACCACATATTGGAATGATGACAGATTCAAAACTATCAACATTTCTTTCAGTCTAGGATGTAAGCCCTCAACAAACCATTCACAGGCATTTTTTTCGGTTGGAATAAGTTTGACAGTAAATCGGCTCAACTTATTAAACTCGTACTCGTATTTATAAACGGTGTGATTCCTCTGCTTCAAACTCATAAATTATTGTTTCATTTTCCTTATGAATTGATCTCCAATAAACTTGTGCTTAAACTCTTCTAAGAATAAGGACCATGTCAATTGATCACTTGGCATTCTCATAGTGACATTCGTCCACCATACTCTAGCTTGCCCTCGTAGTAATAAAACCACTCCATCTAACTTCTCCACTTTAGAATAGTGGAGACCTTCCAACATGATCTTAACATCGTTAAACCAAAGGTCCCCTACAACAGAAACCTTCCTCAGCTTCACATTTGAATTCAGGAGCTCTTAATCCTTTCAACTCTTTCGCAACATTCATTCTAGGAGTTGAGGGAGAAGCAGGTTAGAAACGTCTCAGGATAGCGTCCAATGTCAAAAGGTCCCTGATCTTGTACATACACTCTCTGAGACGTTTGTTCTTCACCTTGCCTAGCCAGGGCAGGTGAATTGCTACTACCTTCTTCCCTATCATCTCCCACTTCATTTTGGGAGCTCTCGTGATCAGACATTTTATAAGACATAACCATATAACTTTATTAGTAAGACAACATACTCATTACTCTATCAGATCAGAAGTTTTCATTATTTTGTTGGCATGTATCTTTTTACAACACTTTTGACTTCAGTTTATGCCTAGAATCGACTAAACCTTAGCTATGATACCATTAAATGTAATACCCCCAACCCATGTTTGACCCGGATACGAATCCGAGGTGTCAAATTGACTTTGCAAAATCATTTGCTTTTACAAGATAGTTGAAAATTCAAATTTACATTAAAATAAAACTTAATAATTTACATAAATACAATAAAAAAGGTTTACAAAATTGATCAGAGCATATACCATTCCAACCTTTAATTACATGCCAACAATATGCATAAATGAAATAATGAAACATACAATTACATACTTTTATAACTTACATGAATCATCATATCTCAAATCAACAAGAACATATATGATCATACATTTAACCAACAATAATAAATCACATTACGCAATGTTAATTAGTGTTATATCTTTTATTAGCCCATAGTACATTTCTGAGAACTTAAGGTATGTGAGTGCATTGAGGTTGTGCATAAATGCTATCACCACAGCTCGTATAAATTGCACCGAAGTGTCACGTAGAAATTGCACCAAAGTGTCGTGTAGAAATTGCACTGAAATGCCACATAGAAATGTCCCGAAGGACCACATAGTATTATCCCGAACGACCACGTAGAAATGTCCCGAATAACCACATAGAATTGTCTCAAAGGACCGCGTAGAACCCTCGACTCTTGGCATGCTAGTTATACCCTTAGCTCCCATATATCATACTATAGGCTTTACTATTTATATATATATATATATCACATAACTTGTATAAAATAGACATATAATCACGTAGATCACTTTCACATAACTTATATCATCTTTTAATGTAATCCTATAACTCCATGTTGCATAACTTATCTCACATTTTCATGTAATCACATTGGATGATATGTAATACATAAATCATATAGAACAATGCATATAACACACATAATATATACTCATAGTCATTTACACATAAAAATCATATTAGCCACATATTAGTATTCATGCAATCATGAATTTAGAACATTGGAAATAGACTCATCGCAAGTCTAATTTCCATATAATCATATCTTATAATAGTATGCACTCACCTTAACCTCACTTAGTCAAAGCACAACTCTAAATTCTCACTTGATCAATCTATCTCATTGACTCGTCTTGTACTTGCGTTCGATCGATATCTACACAAATATATGATCCATATGAATATCGAAATTCATATAACTATAATCAATTCTCATTAACATAAGCTAAACAAAACACTTAATTCACAAATTCTGTATGAATAGTATCAGTACCCAAGGTACAATACCGATACTTCCCTAATGTGGTACCGATACTTTCCTTATTACATTCTGGAATTCGACCCTAAAAATGGTATTGATACTTAATCATTGATATCAATACCCTTGGTATCGATGCTACTACTTCGGTATCGATACCTCATGAAGGACTTGTAAACTTTTAACATATGGTATCGATATTGTTCGTCCAATATCTATACCCAAACCCAATTATTGCCTAATTTCACTTTGAAGTATCGGTACTGTTCATCCAGTATCGATATCCCTTGCACAAAACTTACTCATTTAACCCGAAAATTTCCAAAACTTTGCTAACTTTCTCACTTTACTCTTCTTTAAAGCCTTTAAACTTAACTACACTTATTCTAATCAACTTATATCAACTTAACTCATCCTAACTTCCAATATCTAACTAGAACACTTGAAATAAAAAATCATACCAAATATTCAACTTTGTTCTTAATCATTTCTATCACTTTAAATCTCTTATTCTATCTGATGACAAGTCCATTATGACTTCAAAATTTATTTACAAATTCTCTCTCAACAATTCACTTAAAATCCTATGTTCAATCTCTCATAACTTATCAATCTTTTAGTTTTAAGCAACCTTAAGCTTTCCTTAAGCTTAAATATCACCTAGAGACCAAAACCAAACTAAAAAATTAAAGAAACAATCAACTTGTAAGGAACTCACCGTTGAAATGGAACTCACGGATAAAGGAATAAGAAGAATAAAAATAAGAACTTTTTCCAGATACTTCTCCCTTTCCCATCTCTTTAATTAAATATCTTGTAAGAAATAAATTCATTTCTTACCTAATAACCATTTTTCCCTTCCATCATTCAATTTTTCCTAATTCATCCTACACAAAGAAATTTACATTAAATCCTTAAACTTTTTCAATCTTTTTAAAATTATGCATGATGTTTTAAAATCTTATACTTTGGTCACTAACCCAGTTTTTGGGATGTTACATCCTTAATCCCTAAAACCAATTACCGATCAATGCTTTGATTATCTTGCAGTAAGAGAATATGAGGAAGGCTCTCAAGCAAGAGGGAAGGAAAAGCTCACCTTAGGTTGAGCTATTTACTCTCTCAATAGTCTAGACGCTCAAGATTTCTCACTTCTGACTCATCTATGCCATTTGTAGCTCATTTAGATGAGATTAGTTTGTTGTATAGGCTTGAAGCATGATCATGGTATATTGCATAAATTCAATATTTTTTCCAGGTTTATAGACTCTTTCTGACCCCTAATATCATATAGAACACTTAAACATCAGCTGGGGACCTCAATGGGACATTTGGGGGTAGAAATATAGAATTTTATGTGCCAAACAAAGCGCAGTATCGACACTGTAAGAACAATATTGATAATTTTCTTCAATTAGACATAAATTAGGCATTTTTATAAGGGTATTATCGATATTGAGTATCGATACCAAGGTATGAGTATCAATACTCCTCATAGGGGTATGGATACTTGGTAATTTTTAAAACATCGAACCTAAATTTGGAATCGATACTTGGTTAAATATCGATACCCCAACACCAATGTAACCCCCTAGACCCGGTCTGTGAGTTAGACCCAAACCTAAGTGGTCACATATCCCATTCAGAGTTTTTTTTATATAACTTATAGAACGTTAAATATAATATATAACATAATATTAATAATACAGATATGTCCAAAACGATAATAAAATACATGTCACCAAACATAACCGAAAAACATATAGAAATATATGTTCATACAAAATAAAGTAGTTGATTTCTCCTGATGCCAAATCTGCTAGCTTACGGTCTGCTGTTATCTGAAAAAGGTTAAAATTTACAGAATGAGCTAAAAAGCCCAGTGTGTTCCATACAGCATACAAAAACATATTAATAAGATATTATCAATAAAAATCGATTTATGCAACATGTTTTTTTTAAATATGAACACTACCCCCATCCGTCACGAACAAATTGTGTAGGTTCCCATAACCATACACCCCGTCACGACCAGTAAGGCCCTGAGCACAAAGCCGAGGAGCCTGCAATATTTTCTTCCTCCAACAATTCTTTCCCCCCCAATGACAGTAATAAACAAATATGTATTCGAGTAAAAATGGTGATTAATCCATTAAAACATGAAAATGGATCATGCTTGAAAATCATATACAGAAATACGGTAATCAGATGTCGGTAACCATTATTCAGAAATCAGATATCATGTATCATGTCATAACAATATTTTGAATAATCACCATTCTGAAATAATTCAAATAATATTTTAAAACAGTAAAACAACACTGTCAGGAAACACACCTGTCACACTCTAAGAAATCGGATAGGGAATCCTACTATTGGGTTTGTCGATCACGTTCTGCTGCAGCGCTAGATCCTACGAATTAGAAAAATTCATATTGGAATCCTAATATAAATAATCTAAATATTATTTAAATAATATACGGAAACCTACGGGTAATTCTCGTAGTACGCGGTTCAGGCTGATCTAACGAACGGATAACACCGGACCTAATTGATCCTTGCTCAGGTGAAACACGAGTACCTTCATAAAATATTTTTATTGAATAAATCCTTGACCAAATCTCATTTAAATAATCAAAATATTAAAATATTAAGCCTTTTGGGTTTACAAGCTCGATTCAGGAATTTTGGGTCAGAATTTGGCAAAACGGACTTCGGAATCAAATTCAGGACGTCGAAAAACATAAAGTATGATCTTCTGAAATTTCAAATTCTTGGTCAAAATTAAAGTCCATGGATTTGACTGACGATTTGGAGACTTTCGGGTTTGAATTTAGCGAAACGGACCCCAAAAATAGATTTGGGACGTCAAAAACTATCAGGATAGGTATTCTTGGTCGAAAAAAAAGGTCGTTTAATAGCTGGTCAAAGCCGGTCAAAGGAGGTCAACAAACTGTCAAACATTTTACACAAATAGCATTCTTTTTTTAAAAAATTACCAAAATAGCACCCATTTCGAATTAATTCCCAGAATAGCACTAAAATCAAATTAATTCCCAAAATAGCACCGGTCAACGGTCAACGGGTTGGGTCGGGTCAACGGGTCAGGTAAACGGGTAAACGGGTCGTGACCGGTCAAACCGGTCAAAACCGGTTCAAAACCTGCTAAACCGGTCAAAACCGGTTTCCAGCGTTCACTCGCCTGCGGCGGCGCGTGTGGCGCGTGCGACGTCCTCCGGGGCTCTAAAAATCACGAAAAAATTTCTAAAAATTATTTTGAGAGATTTCGAGATACTTACAAAGATCGGTTCAAATTTTTGAACGGCGGAGAGCTCGATTTCGACTCGGCCGAATCTTTGACTGATCCACCTCCCCACGCGCCACCGTCAACGGAGATCGAGGTCCATCTCATCCATAATCCTCTCTGTGTCCTCCAGCCAATACTCAGCGTCTGTCGGAGGTCCACCAGTAATACCCTCGAATGGTACTACACCAGCAGCAACCAGAGAATTTGAAATCTCCACTGCAGTCATGTTACTAGGGGCTCTAGCAGCTCTCTGAAACATGCGGAAGATAGCTCTATTAATGGCGTCTTCATTCATCTCAGAATCCTCATCTTCAGTGACGGGAGGGTCTCTCATAGGAGTAAACTGATCATCATGAGAAAGAGTCGGATCTACTTGCGGAACAGGAGGATCACGTGGTGACATCGGATCGTCTATCGTAACAGAAGGTCGAATGACTCGCCCTCTACCACGTCCACGTCCTGTCCTACGACCTCTAGCAGCATTCATCGTTGGATCTATAAGGCTCTACAGAAAAAAATTTGAAACATGTGTCAGATTAGCATCAGGGATCTCGAGAAAACTTTAAATCATAACATAAGGTGACATTTTTTTTATTTCTTAAAAATCCAAAATTTAGGACCCATATACAGTCCTAGTGTTTAAAACCGAAAGCTCTGATACCACCAAATGTAACCCCCTAGACCCGGTCTGTGAGTTAGACCCAAACCTAAGTGGTCACATATCTCATTCAGAGGTTTTTTTTATATATAACTTATAGAACGTTAAATATAATATAGAACATAATATTAATAATACAGATATGTCCAAAACGATAATAAAATACATGTCACCAAACATAACCGAAAACATATAGAATATATGTTCGTACAAAAAAAGTAGTTGATTTCTCCTGATGCCAAATCTGCTAGCTTACGGTCTGCTGTTATCTGAAAAAGGTTAAAATTTACAGAATGAGCTAAAAAGCCCAGTGTGTTCCATACAGCGTACAAAAACATATTAATAAGTTATTATCAATAAAAATCGATTTATGCAACATGTTTTTTTTAAATATGAACACTACCCCCATCCGTCACGAACAAATTGTGTAGGTTCCCATAACCATACACCCCGTCACGACCAGTAAGGCCCTGAGCACAAAGCCGAGGAGCCTGCAATATTTTCTTCCTCCAACAATTCTTTCCCCCAATGACAGTAATAAACAAATATGTATTCGAGTAAAAATGGTGATTAATCCATTAGAACATGAAAATGGATCATGCTTGAAAATCATATACAGAAATACGATAATCAGATGTCGGTAACCATTATTCAGAAATCAGATATCATGTATCATGTCATAACAATATTTTGAATAATCACCATTCTGAAATAATTCAAATAATATTTTAAAACAGTAAAACAACACTGTCAGGAAACACACCTGTCACACTCTGAGAAATCGGATAGGGAATCCTACTATTGGGTTTGTCGATCACGTTCTGCTGCAGCGCTAGATCCTACGAATTAGAAAAATCCATATTGGAATCCTAATATAAATAATCTAAATATTATTTAAATATATATACGGAACCTACGGTAATTCTCGTAGTACGCGGTTCAGGCTGATCTAACGAACGGATAACACCGACCTAATTGATCCTTGCTCAGGTGAAACACGAGTACCTTCATAAAATATTTTTATTGAATAAATCCTTGACCAATCTCATTTAATAATCAAAATATTAAAATATTAAGCCTTTTGGGTTTACAAGCTCGATTCAGGAATTTTGGGTCAGAATTTGGCAAAACGGACTTCGGAATCAAATTCAGGACGTCGAAAAACATAAAGTATGATCTTCCAAAATTTCAAATTCTTGGTCAAAATTAAAGTCAACGGATTTGACTGATGATTTGGAGACTTTCGGGTTTAAATTTAGCAAAACGGACCCCAATAATAGATTTGGGACGTCAAAAACTATCAGGATAGGTATTCTTGGTCGAAAACAAAGGTCGTTTAATAGCTGGTCAAAGCCAGTCAAAGTTCTGGTCAAAGGAGGTCAACAAACTGTCAAACATTTTACACAAATAGCACCCTTTTTTTAAAAAATACCAAAATAGTACCCATTTTGAATTAATTCCCAGAATAGCACCAAAACCGAATTAATTCCCAAAATAGCACCGGTCAACGGTCAACGGGTTGGGTCGGGTCAACGGGTCGGGTAAACGGGTCGTGACCGGTCAAACCGGTCAAAACCGGTCCAAAACCGGCTAAACCGGTCAAAACCGGTTTCCAGCGTTCACTCGCCTGGGGCTGCGCGTGTGGCGCGTGCGACGTCCTCCGGGGCTCTAAAAATCACGGAAAAATTTCTAAAAATTATTTTGAGAGATTTCGAGATACTTACAAAGATCGGTTCAAATTTTTGAACGGCGGAGAGCTCGATTTCGACTCGGCCGAATCTTTGACTGATCCACCTCCCCACGCGCCGCCGTCAACGGAGATCGAGGATGACACCGGCGGACTCGGAACGGCACAAGGAACACGATGGTGCGGGAGGTGTCGTAAACGGAGTAGCGATCGACGATGAATTTAGGATTTTCTAGGCGATTGAGCTAAAAAAACGTCGATGCTTTGACTTGAAATTCACGGTGTTTGGCAGCGTTTTGCTTCAATTAAATTGAAGGGTTTGTTCTTCGCTCGATGATGAACACGATGATGGTTTTAAAATGACGATCGGAATTCGGACGGCGTCGGGATCGTCATCGAAAGTTGAGGTTGGGAGAGGGAATTTGAGAGGAATTGGTTTCTGATTTTCAGAAACCAATTCACGTATAACAGCCCATACCTAACATTTTAGGGTAAATTCAGGGCTTGGTCCCTAAATTTTCTTTAACTCTAAAACAAGCTTCAAGTTTTAAAAACTTCCAATTTAGTCCCCAAATTTTCACCAATTACTCAATTAAAACCTCAATTCCCAATTAAATATTATTTTAAAATTTTCGGGTTGTTACAACCAAAGTATTGATACTCAACCTAGAGTATCAATACTTCTTTAGCTCAACAGCCACGCCAAACAGGGTGTATCAATACTGAAGGGTTTGATACCCATGAGTAGAATTTGATAAATAATCCAAGGGTTAAGGGATCAGACTCGAGGTTCCCCAATTACACTTGAATAACAACAAATAAAACTTCAAGCGATACCAGTAATTAATATCAGAATAGTAGAAATAATAACAACTAATTTCACATAAAACTAGCCTTGTTTAACTCTCGGGAAACATTGAGGACACCTGAGCTACTCTTACCAGAAATACGACAGTCAGTAGATCCAAATCAGTACCACGATACTTCAGCAGTCGATTAGGTGCTAGATGCCCCAAGACGCGATAGAGTGGTTGTCGGGTGTAAGTTTCCAAGGATAGAATTTCGGATTCCCACCCGGTAGGCTAGAGGGGTGTGAGCTCTGAGATAAAAGAATCCCTCAACCGCACCATGTTGCATGCTACAGTTTAGCATATTAGGTATCAGTTTCTTATGTCTTCATATATTTTAGACATGTGCCGCTAGTCAACTATTTAAATGAATGCATAGAGTATAAAACAATTATTAGTGAGGCATTAAGCTCGTAAGCTCAGCGTTCAGAATGTGTTTGCGTGCGCAGATTCTTAGGGGCAGATCGTGAGGAGTTATTTATCAACAGACATTCCAGTGCAGTAGACCGGATCAACAGTGACTATCAGAGTACGTCTTGAGTCTTCTTTAGAGGGAATGTACTATTTATGGACCTTTTTTGTATATTCACTCGTAGCTTTGATTTGTACTGGTACTGTATTTATTTTGGATATATTTTGGGAGCTCCCCAATATTTGTAAATTCAGATTATTACTATGGTTTGTTTTGAATTTCATGGATGAACTATTTCAGTGGATTAAAAGCAATTTTTAAAGAAAAAAATTTGGGTCACTATTTCGGTAGTACTGTGACATTGTGATCCATCGATCTTCGGGTCAAATTGGATTAGGGTGTTACATTATTGATATTGTATGACTTATCATTGTGATATTATGTATCATGTACATCGATATATACATTGTGATATAAATTGCCCAAGTAATTTTGTAATAGCATTAGGGTATAGTTGGCATGACATAGAGTCTAACAGCTATATTTCGGCACTTAGTGCATTTTGTAGCACTTCAGTGCATTGTAGGAATTTATTTCATTCTGTCGAATCATGTATCATAAGCTAGCTCTTCTATGTTACTTTGGGTATTCTTGTGATTATGATTTATTATTGGGTAAACATGACATGACTTTTATTATGGCATGTGCATGGATTATATATGTGGTTTGACCTTGAGAATGAGATTCACATATTTAAGATAAAATAATGATTTACTTATCATACTTCAAGATAATACTTATGATTGTGAATAAATGTGGCCTTTTAGATTGAGAGGATTATAATACTTATGTATAATGAAACTAGGAAGACTCCCATTATGAATTGCGGTGATTTTTGAACAAGAGATTATGATAATAAAATTGGAAAATTTATGGTTATAAGTTCATAAGTGGCTAGCATGTTTATCTTTATGAGACTTAAGTGAATACAGTGGAATAATCGTGTACTCGTTGAGCTTATAAGCTAACCCTCTTTAAATTATTACATCTCCAGGTTACAAGTCTTATGGACCACAATGGGAGAATGATATCATAAAATGAGTCTAAGCGGGAGTACCAGAGTATAGTGACGAGAACTTGAGTGGGAATGTATAGATTATGATTTTATTCGAGTATTTTGTAAATCACTTATTTTATGAATTTTGGTTTTCAAATAAATGAGTTCCTCCTTTTGTAAATAATTATATTTTTTGTACCTTGCATTATTGTTTTAAATTTTAAGTAAGTTGTATTTTTCTAAGTTTTTTTTATTGTCAGATCACCTTGGTGGTTTAATGTGACATCTTCTATTCGGGTTCGTCTTCCAGACGTGGTTGAGGGTGTTACACTGAATTTCTAAGGCCCTACCATCTTGTTTTAGAAATTATCTTGCCTAAAGAGAAGAAATATCGAAGATTGAAGATATTCTAATAGAGGAAATCAAAATGCAAGTGATTTTGAGTTGTCATATAGGACGAAGGCATTTCAAAAGGTATGGAATAGTATGTAAGAAAAGAAGAAAAGAAATCGAAAGCTACTAGTTCATACCCTCATTCGGATAATTGAGCTATGACATGAGTACGTACTGTCAATACGGTTCAGAGAGACGATCGTCCCCTAAAATTTTTAATGAAAAAGTTAGGAAAGTTTGATATTTCCATTCTCATTCATACAAATTCTAAATTTAAGGTTGTTTACGTGATTTTGTAATTATTTTGACTATTTCAAATTCATTTTTACAGATTATTAATAAATTATAGACGAAATTGAATGGATTAATAATTTTAGTTTTAAACTTTAGTTTGACTCTAATTGAGATTTTTTTATTTACAATTCAATTTCAATTCAGGTTTGTTATTTTTCATTATTCTTTGTATTATTATTCATTCCATTAGGAATGTTGTTAGCCGTATTTTTAAAGCCTCCGTATAGACAACATACTCCTTTTAAGTATTAAATTTGGACGTGGTAAAAGTACTTTAAAAACTCTCAAATTTTGCATGAATCAATTTATCTCAATGGTTGAAAAAATCGTTGTTCTCAGAGGTCAATGGTTCGAGCACCAACAACTGCAATAGAGTGATTAAGTGTTTATTATCAAATAGTTAAAAAGTATTTAAGAATTAGGACAGATAATACTTTGTAATCCCTTAATAAAAAAATCACAAAATTTTTAATACAATTCCTCTGCCTCTATTTCCTATTCCCATTTATGCCCCTTCAATAAAATTATGCCATGTGTCCTTTTTTCAATTTTCTTTCCTTTATAATTTCTCTGTAATTTATTTTTAAAATTTTAAATTAAGAATAAAAAAATTAAAAAATTTATAAAATATGAACATAAAAATTAATCAATTCATATTTTTAATTTGTAGAATAGAAAAATAATTTAAGGTTTACAGTTTAACATTTATTTGATAAATCTAGGGTAAGTACAAGACAATATATGTTTAAAAATAACTTTTTAACTTTTTAACATTAAATGATATATATCCAGCATTCATAGTGCTTTGTCACGCCCTTGGAACTTAAACACCTCGAACGTGCGGCCTTAGTCACCTTCTCTGTGATTGCGGCTAAGTCAGCCTGAAAACAACCCAAGCAAAGATGCTTAGATTTCCAACGGAAGCAAAAACAAGAGAACTTAGCACAAAAAGAAAGACAAGAGAACTATAAGAGAATGCTTTGTGATTTCTCAAAATGAAGAAGTGAGTACAAATGAGGAGGAGATGCCTCTATTTATAGTGGAAGCTCCCCTCAATGAACGGCTAAGATCTAAGTACATCGACGACCTAGATTAAATACAATCTCCTAAATCCCACAAATCAAGGGATTATGATTACAAAATCTCTCTTAAGTAAGGAAACTCTATCAAGCTAGCTATATGTTGCCTTAGATAAAAGATTACAAAGTTTATGGAAATAATCATGAGGATTTTGCATTAAACCAAGGATTCTCCTGCCATAAACGTGCAAGGCTCTTCATCTCCATAGAATGGGCCAGTCTTCATGGGTCCAGAAAGGTCCAACACGCCACATAAGTGCTATTGGCCTACTCCTCGTGTGTTGACCCCGGTTGTGGGCTCGCGGTCCGTGACAGCTTGAACCCAGGTCTTCCATGAACAACAACAATTCTTTTACCACAGAAGCCACTTAGTTTGTACATAATTTAAGATTTAGGATTTAACATTTATGTGTTAGAATTTATAGTTTAGGGTTTAGGTTTAGTAAAAATATTTAACAATTTAAAAGTAAAATATCAACTTAATTAATATGAATTAATTTAAAATTAAAAATATAAACTTAATTAATTTTAATTAGTTTACTCATATTATTATATTAAATTTTATTTTTTTTCAATTTAACCATTAATATCTTGAATTAATCATATTTTAGTCATTCTTTGATGAAATGGATTATTTTATTATTATATTTATTATAATATAATTTTTTTATTAATATTTAATATTAAAGATGATTTAAAATAAACAACAATGAGGGTAGCCACTTGTCATAATTAGAGACCTACCCGTTGAGTTTCCATTTTTTTTCTTGAAACTATTTATTTTATATATTAGACGATGAAAGATAAAAAAATGTTTTACGTAATTAAAATGAATGAGTTTTCTCCCATAAATATTATAATTTACACAATGATTTATATTATTTACTATAGTATAAATATATTAAAATTTGTCACACTTATTACAAGAATAAAAAAATATATGCAAAATCATTGGGAGTTAAGAAACTGATAATAGAAACGGACGCGTTAGGAGTCGTCGACACCCTGAATGGAGAAATCCCAGAAGACCTGCAGCAAGAAAGAATGGTTAGAAAATCATCGCATTAAGAAATGAAGAATGAGTAGTTGAAGTTCGCCATCGATGGAGAGAGGGCAACCGATGTGCGGACAGATTAACAAGAATGACAATCAGAATGGAAAATGGAGTCTATGAGTTGAGAGATCCCCCCACCAGATCTCATTCCTCTATTCAAGGCTGATACAGATGGTGTAAAAGCCCTAAGAATGTAAGCGTCGATGCGACGCCGTTTTAATTCCCTATGTAAAAAAAACACAAAAAATAATAGAGTTTATTTATTTTTATTTATTTTTAATTTTTCCTTAGTCGTTGTTAGTCTTTTTTCTTCTTAATCTTTGTGATCGGCGATGATATCAGTTTTGATGCTGCTCGTCAAGGCTGATCGATGACCACCGATATTCATAGTTTTTTTTTTTTGCTTTATTATAGCATACATTCATTTATTTATTTATTTTACTTTTAATAATTCTATCTTTATGACAAGTCTTCTTCTGCCTTTATGTCATTTTTTCTCTATTTTTATGGTAAGTTTTCGGTCATTTGATCGTTATTTTCATTTATCTTTTTTTTTCAGGATTGGATTTGATAACGCCACGACTGATCTAGATGATACTTTATTTGTGTTCGTAGATAGTATTTTCATGTTACTCAGTTCTGATTTGCAATTTGTAATGGTTTTCAATAGCTTCCTTAGCTTTTGTAGTTCGTTTGTCGATGCGGTCAGATCTGTTCGCATATACCTTTTCTTCGAGTTTATTTGGTTAGATTTTTTTAACATTTTTCTTGTATGGTCCTTGTGATCTTAAGTAGTTAGTTTTCTCATGTTTAGGAAAATATCATTATTATGTGTTTAGTTTACGATTGTGGTTATAAACCTTTATTGTAATTTGAATATTTTCTATTTATAATAAAATTAACGGCTTCTATACGAAAAGGGTACTAGATAAAATATTTTATTGATGAAAATTACTAAAATAATAGTAGTTTAATTAAATTTTAACTTTTAAGTAGATTTTTTAAAAATATTAGGTGGATATAGGGATGGACATAGGACCCGAATTTGATGGGTTATGATTCAATCTGACCCGATCGGATCGAGTTTTTTTTATAAAAAAATCAGATTCGGGTTAGGTAGGATTCGGGCTTAAGGTGAAAAATATTCGACCTGACTTGAAAATAATATAAATTTACCTTATATATTTAGGGATAATTACAATAATTATACCCTGTATATATTATTTTTTTTCCAATTAGATCTCTATTTTTATTGAATAAAATAATATTTTTTATAAATATATTTATTTTGGGTCAGGTCATATTTGAATTTTATCTTAAAAAGTCATATCGGGTTTAAGTTAGAGTCAGATTTTAGATATAGGGTATATATTTTTGGGTCGGGTCTGGTTGAGCAAAAATTCGATCTGTCCCGATCCGACCCATGTCTATCCCTAGGTAGATAGATAATTTAAGAGAAGTGGGTAAATTTAAAGAAATTGTTTTTAAAAAAACATATATACCTATTTCTATTTTATTTTTAATTTTAAGATATATTAATTTTGTTTTACTTCTAATTTGCTGAATTGACATCGTCTAACTTGTAAAATCAAACTTAAGCAAGGTAATTATAATAGAATATAGTATAGATATATAATAAATTGGGCCCAAAATGGATTAGGTAAACTCAAAAACCTATCGACATTAATAAGTTCTCTCTTGGGCTAGAAAAAGGTCTACGCCCAACTTTTACCTCCTTTTAAAGAAACATATTTTCATTAATTTTCTATTTAGATCTGAATTATGTTGTCATAATTGATTTTTGTCAATTACTTTTTAATTTTGAAATTTAATTTTTTCAATATTTTAATTTATTAATTTTAGTGACATAAATTTTTATGTTTATTTTGATAATTAAATAAATCAGTTTAATATTGAATTAAAAGTAAGTAGATAATTCTCTCTCTTCCCTTTTTTTATTCTTTACAAGTCGTATCAATTTTATTAATCAATCCAATTTTTTCTTCTTTAATTTTGTTTAATCGGTGGCATCACCGATTTTGATATTGGTTGCGGTCCGTAGGTTGTCTTTTTCTTTGTTTTTTATTAGTTTTTCTAATAAGAATATTTATGTCTTTGTGAAATGTTCTCTGTCTTATGATATATTTATCTCTGTCTTTATGACATGTTTTTCTGTCTTTTGGTAGTTTATGCTTTTTTTGCTGTTGTTTTCATTTATATTTTTTCTTAGGGTTGGATTTGATATCGCTACAACTAATCAAGATGGCATTTATTTGTTACCATGTTGATCTTCCATGCTTTGGACCCTCAGATTGATTTGGATACACGTTTTACATTTGTGGATAGTTTTCTCACGTCGATTGACTCTGATTTGCGACTTGTCAGTGGTCTTTAATAGCTTCATTCCTTTTTGTGGTTCGTTTACTGATACAGTCAGATTTGTTCGTATCTTTATTTTGTTGGAGCATTGATTAGATTTTTTAATATTTTCTTTTTTTGGTCATTGTGTGATCTAGGTGGCTAGTTTTTGTGTCAATATTTATAGGAAAATGTTCTAATTATAATTTAGTTTATTTTACGGTTATGCTTGTAAATTTTCATTGTAATTCTGAATATTTTCTATTTTTAATAAAATTAGCGACTTTCTATAAATTGAACCCATTTAGCGGTTTCAATTATTAAGAGTAATGTTGTTCTCGCTAGAAATTTAGAATTTTAATAGTTGTATCTGCATAGTGTGCGTACGTTGTTAATAACTTAAAAAAATCTTTTGAACATATACTACTATATAATCACTCAAAATTAAAAAAAAAATAACTATTAGTAGGCTTCAATATATCCAACAAAATTTTAGGGAAGATCCGATTGTTGGTTGAGACACTGAAATGATTAGTTCAACCTAAATTTTAGGAAGTTCCTTTGGTAACTATTATTTCAAACTTCCAAACCAAAAATGTTTTGCTTTTAAAAATATTTTTAAAATCGATTAGATTTTACTACACTTATAATATTAACGACTATAATATTTCATATAAAATGATTTGTTTTTAGTTAATATTAACGACTATAATATTATATTCGTTAATATTATAAGTGGTAAAATTTTTGTTTGGGAGTTATTAATTTCGCACTTAAATTTAAGTGATGGTTTTTAGTTGTTTTATTTAAAGAATATATATAAATATAGAAGCAACTTTACAATAAAGATTAAGGGTAAACTATTTATTTAGTCACACATCTATTTTATATTTTATATTTATTATTTATTTACCCTTCATTTTCAGTAATTTAATTTTAGTCTTTTATATATTTTAATCATCTTTAATATTTGTATCCTTTTGATTTAGTCCATGATGGATCACCTTTGTTTTAGATTTAGTCCATAATCTTTTAATTATTCGATTAATATTTAGTCATTAGATTAAGAGAATTCTTAATTTGGTCATCGCTTTTGCTCGATGTTCCAATTTAATTATTCAAATTGCAATATTATTGATTAAAATTAATTTAAGTTAATGTTAGAACCTCCACTTTAGATTAGATTTCAATATAGTCCTCTTAATTTAGGGAATAATTTGAGTCGGCCCTTGCCTAAATGCTCAAGGGACTATCTCGATTATTCGATTCAATAATGGATTAAAATCAAATAGGATTAATATTAGAACCTACATTTTTAGGTTTATGCCTCTAGGTTCTTTAATTTTCATAACTTGACACTTCAAGAAAGAAAAAGCCTAAATATATCCTTTTGTTTAATTAGGATTAATAAAAATTTATTTGATTGCATTTTATTTTAAAATTTAAGGCAATGTTAATTTATTAGGGATTCGATAGTATATCTCCCGCGAGTATGCTCAAGGGTGACTACTGGTGATTCCTGAAATAGGTCGACATCCTTTTCAAAGTCGCATCATGATTTCTAAAATATTGAAGCAATGTTCGTTTATTGGGAAAAATAGTTTATCTCCTGCATTCATGCTAGGGGCGAATGCTATTGACTTTAATAAATGAATATCATTTTCAACTTTGCATCCATAATGGTTTTTAAATTAGATAAGGTTAGAACTCAAAATTTTCGATTCTAAATATAGGGTAATCAACTAGGTACCAATTTTTGGGTGTTTGTGGGGGTGCTAATCATTCCCCACGCGTAACCGACTCCCAAACCTGATTTCTGGATTTTGCAAAGCCTAAAACTTGGTATTTTAATAAAAATGAAAAAAATTATTAAAAACACATGGTTTTTATAGTGTCCCATTCACACCTTAAATGATTGGTGGTGACTCCTTACATTTCAAAACCTTTTCAAAGAAAAAACCCCCAAGTCGACATTATTCTCCCCCGTCCAGGTGAAAAACGGTGTCGACGGCTTGGCGACTCCTTTGGGACTTTTGTTTTTAAAACAACTTGAGAGTCGAGCCATGAGTTGGTTACCCAATATTTAGAATTCTGGAAATTACAAGTTCGATCTTATTTAATTTATAGTTCATTATGTTATTTCAAAGAAAAAGAAAACAAGATGTTCTCTCTGGTTAATACTTACACTTCTGTGAATTTTTAGGACTGTTGCATATCATAGCTCTAAACTCGAGCTCAATCCTGATTTACTTAAGAAGAGGGAAATATCACACCTCATGTGGAGCATTGGGCTCCCTCGTGTGGGTCTGACAAATTACGTCTAGAAAGCATCCTAAGTTGCATGTTCGAATATCAGTTTCGATGCACACTTTTAACTGTGTGATCCCCTGAGCCGAATCTGATTCGCAAGTCTGTAATGGACTAGAATTGGAGTCAACCTTAGCAGGTTGTAAACATGGCTTGGGGACCCTTTGATAGAACTCAACCTCATCTAGAGAATTTAGTAGACCTACCCCGCTAGAGCCATGTGGATACCCTAAGAGAACTAGAATGCATGCAATTAGAGTTTTAATTTTATCTGTTTTCTTTATTCACTATATTCATGGTTTATTTACCGATTGAATTTAATCATTTCAGATCTTTTAACACACATTTCTTTTATTTGATCATTATTTCACTAACTTGGCTTCCTTTTGTCTTGTCTTGTGTTTTATTGTATTTTTGCGTGAACATTACATATCCTTCAAAGATATTGATCCATGAAATAACTTATCTTTTAGAAGATTCTTGAAAAATAATGCCCACAACAATGCCTTTTATTGGGTTCGATACAATTTCAAAGATTCTCTACGTAAATCGAGTAGCGTCAAGAGAGAGTCTACCTACTAAGGAGATAAGCCAGACATCTACCTGCTAAGATAACAAGTTGGACTCAAGAAGATTTGATGCTGAAGCCAACAGTTGAAAGTCATGAACCAATTTGAAAAATTTTTGAAAGTAGGAGATGAAGTAGAAGATTTGAAGACGATGCAATACCTAATGCTCGTAGAAGCTAGATAACTTTAACATGGACCAAATTTTCACTTCCCCAATGTACCAATTGATTTGTATACATATATTTATGAATTACATGAAGTATAGTAGAATATATGTGTTTTACTAAACTTGTCAAGCTCAACTTTCGAATTGTTTCTGTTTGCATGTTAGTTCCGTGTCCGAGGAACGCTGTCGGTGAGGAATCTCCACCAACATCGATTTAGGACACAATACTTGATTCTTTAATGAGTATACATATTCATAGAATATTATTTATATTTTGTCTGTAATTCTATTAATATTATTTTATTCTGTGAGTGATTTCTCGTTTTTATGTAAGAATATATATAAATTAATGTCCTCATATATTGTGGGAACGTTTGGTACCAGAAGTCTAATTATTGTCGAACTATTTAAAGACTTGTTCATGCATGCTACAAAATGATTCCCTTCTAAAATATATAAGCTTAAATGTTCTCCAATAAAAGAATAAGATAATGTTCTCCAATAAAAGAATAAGATAGGTATGTATTTTGAATTGACAACATGAGTCCTTCAATTTCATAATTGGTGGAAAAGCCTACCTAACTTTTTAGTATTATATATCTTGTACCAAGAATAAGATAGATGAGTCGATCAAGTTTATAGGATACAAAACATCATTTTAACCTGTAATTAATATAAATTTTCAGATTGATCTCCGATTATTTTTTTCATTCCCTTGTTTAAGATATTCATATTTTCGTCATGTATAAATTATAAGATACTAAATCCTGACTACTTTGCGATTGCACCAGAGGGATGGGACCTCCTATTTGGGGAGATTTTATGGACAATCTGGAAACATAGGAATCTGTGTGTTTTCGATCCGGATAAATTGGGAAGAGAAACCATATTGACAGAGGGTTTAAGGATTCAAATGGAAAGCAATGGAGCCCTGGTGTCTACGATCAAAACGAATAACCAGGGAATATACAAACAGATGGAATAAAAAAATGGACAGCTCCTCCCAACGAGTGGGTTAAGGTAAACACGGACGGAGCAAGGAATACGCACAGCGGATTTGCAACTTGCGGAGGTGTGTTAAGAAACAACAATGGAGACTGGTTAATGGGATTCACTAAAGCTGTGGGAATCTGCTCAACTTTAGAAGCTGAATTATGGGATATTCGAAGTGTAGAAACTCGTTTTTGTCCAGAGTCTTTCTTTTATATTTTAATTATTTATTATTATTATTATTATTTTATTAACAATTAATTTGTATTACAGGCCCAGAATATTACAAGCCCAACACAAGCCCCAAACACGGATTAGGCCCTCACCCAGAGCCCAACTATAAGGACAAAACCCAAACCAGTTACAAACAGTTGTTCAGATCCGGATCCGACCCGAACCGGCCCAACAGCCGACACGACCCGATTCAATTAGAGTTTTGAAACCCTAGCTCATATTTTGTTGTCAGCCGCCGAAACCACCAAGCCACCAGACCGGCACCGTTAGCTTCACAGCCCAACTCCCCAACCGCATGAGCCATCGCCGATTGCTTCCCGAGCCGCTGTCATCATTGAGCTATACCAAACAGTGACACCATCCATCACCAAAGAAGTCGGCAAATATCATAGAAAGCCCAGTAAAAAAAACAACATCAAATCAAATCAGGGATCATAGATTTTCTCACTTACCCAAGCTTAGTGGAATCATTCCCCTATTCTTTAGCCTCATCATCTCACCTTAAATCAACATGCAAGGGGATAAAAGAGAGGGAGTAGAGAGAAGTTAGAGGGGAGGGCATTCGACAGAGAAAACAGAGAGTTTTTGGGGAAAGAAAAAAACAGAGAGAAGAAAACCCTCAAGAATCGAAAAAAGGAATGAGATCTAAACAAAAAAAAACTATTCGGACAAGAGGAGTTCTGAACCCAAAAACAAGCCACTATCCAAAGAAACTCACGTTTGGGCAAAGATTCGACCACTGTTATTTCGCCGGAGCAACTATATTCCAACTTCGAAGGTAAAACTCTTGCCTTTGTGGTTTGGGTTTTGATTTTAGGGTTTTAAGGGGGAGAAAGAACAAGACTTAAAACTTTAGGGTGAACGAGGGGTAGAGAGGAGATTAGGGCTTGGTTCGCTCGCTCTCACTGTCGGTTTACGGCGGTTGTGACACTCTCTTCTCTTTTTGCGGCAGATGAAAACTAGGGGAGGGGAGAGAGCTTATTTCATTTAGGGTTAAAATAGAAAAGAGATATAAGAGGAATGAGGAGCTTTGGCCGGTTTGGCTTGGTTTTTGGCCCTTTATACCTAAGCGTGAAACGACATTGTTCGGTAGAGAGATGGGGCTATGCGTTTTGATGTGAGCAGATATTTTCATACCCATCCCTCGTATTTTGTATAAACTCTTGTATTTGGGTCATGAAATGGAATCTTCTTATTTTAAGCATATGACTTTACTCGCGTTTCATTTTGGTCCTAAGTATCTCTTGGTTCGTGTTTTTATAATCTTTTGAATTGGACATTTATTTGTGATGATTTTCATTTTAGTCCTAAACATTATTTGTAGTTTATTTGCATCTTTAGTGTTTAATTGTTTAATATTTCCTATTTTCATCTGGATTATTGTTGTGGTAGTTTAGCTTTCCAAGGTAATACTATTATTATTTAGTCTTTTTAATGACCTAGTATGCTTAGTTTCATTTGTTTACATTCCAGTCTTCAATGATTACATGTTTATATATTAGTCCTTGACTTACACATACATATTTTGTACATGTGAATATTACTATATACATATCATAGTTTTTTTATTATAAGATGAATGTATTTTATATATCATATTACTTGCATGTATTTCAGTATATTATTAGTGTTTAATTTATTTTGTTTGATCTTATTTAACTATTTCATTTTTAAAATGCCCAATTGTCAATATATCTTGTACTTGATGTTAATATTTTAAATATTTCACTTGAATATTTTTCAAGAACACCTATTTGTAGAATGAGCATGGAAAGCACTACTTGGTCGAAGTAGTGTGATCTGATACGACATTCGAACAAAATGAGAACTTGAAATAAATCTAGTTCATTTTACTAATTAAATCTTGTTTATTCAAATAATTCAATGTGTTTTTATGTGGTAATTTATTCTACGTAAATGTAGATTATCCATTTATATTCAATTAGCGTTTTTAAAATAAATGATGAATGAATATTCTTTTACTGATAAGAAATAGGCAAGATATCTTTCCCGATTGAGGATTGCTAATTTCGAGATTTCTTTTCTAATTAAAGAATTTTCCCTAATAATATAAATAATTTGAAGCAACTTAATAAATATATATCATATTTTATCTTTATATGTGATTCATGATTTCCACTATTACGACAACGTGTAAGCGATCAAGTACCAATTTTGGGCGTTGTGGGGGTGATAATCCTTTCCCATACGTAATCGACTCCTGGACCTGTTAAATCGAATTTTTGGTAAGAGCAAACCAACTTTTGTCTTAAAAAACGATTTTTCCTTAAAATTGTTTTAAAAGACACTTTTAGGTATTTGACCTACCTAACTCAAAGTCGATGACGACTCTCTTTCAATTTAATTAAAATTAATATAAAATCAAATAAAGTCATAATGGTTTTTAAAAAAATAATATTTAATTATTTTTAAAAAATGGTTATGACAGCTTGACGGCTCTACTGGGGAGTTTTTTTAGGGTTTGTTTGGTTCACGGAATGTAAGATTACCAGTGGGAATAAAAGATTACCAGGGAATAGGATTATTGGGAATGTTACATTACTGTGTTTGGTTAGTTTGACAGGAATGTAAGATTACAGTGTTTGGTTGAAGGAATAAAAGATTACAGGAATGCATATTTTACCAAATTGTCTTTGTTTTATATTTTTTAACAAGTGAAATTATAAATATTTAAATAAAAATTATTTATATAAAAATTACATTTGTTGATAATATATTACTTGAGTATTTAAATATATCATGTATTATTTAATTTTAATTAATATTAAATTTTACATAATTTATCTAAAAATATATTAAAATTTTACATCAACATTTAACTAAATGTTTACATTGTGAAAATTCTTTATAGATATTTATAATAATAAAAAGATGTAAATTATTTTTGTTATCTAAGATATAATATTTATTATATCTTATATATACAATAATTTATTTATTTATTTATTTTTTATATTTATACTTAATTCTTCATACTTTATCATTATTATTTATCCCATGAATTTATATTACAAAAACATAATTCAAATAAGTAAGAAATTAAATTTATTCGAACTCAAATCACATAAAAATTAGTTTCCCAGAAAGTAACGACCATAACTAAATAACCAAACAATTTACTGCTACTTGACACAGACTTGCTTCATGCCCTTTTGGCGAAATCACTTCTATTCTCATCGTCGTTGTCCCGGAAGTTCTCATTCATTGGCTCGTTTGAGTCGAATGCTTCTCTTCCCTCCTTGAAGCCATCTTCAGCACTACCGAATTGATCACTACCATCAAATCCCGTATTCTGGCTTCCATATCCAGCAGGACCTCCGGTGGCAACGTCACCAGTAGCAGCAACATTGAAATTCCCACCATCGAAATTGATTGCAGCAGATTGATCAAAACCACCATAATTTCCTTGGCCTCCATAGTTACCACCACCGTATCCAGCATTACCTCTATAACTTCCAGATGAGAGACTGACATTTCTATTCCAAGAACATTCACAATTGACGAATATATATATTCTTTACATCTTATTTTTCCCTTTATACTTTCTTATCACAGTAACATGAAGCTGGTAAGATGCACTAGGCTGATAGCAACATCGACAACGACGACGATATCATCAATTTATGATGATATACAACAGTTCTAGCATGCACAATTACAATCTAAAGTGATGTTGAACTCTGTTATCTTTAATCAATTTAAAAGGGGGGAAAACAGTTGCAAGATCCAAGTAACAAACCGAACCATTAGGGAGTGAGCTAGCATCAAAATAGAAAACCAAAAATAATTCCACCGATACTTAAAGAACAAGAGCCTCGAGCGGAAGCAGTATGTATTGAAAGCTCTTCAATTGAGAGCCACATGAATAGAATAAGACAATTAACTACTAAACACAAATGATATGCTGAAAGATAACATAATAGATTTCAACTTTAAAGCTAGTAATTTCAAACAGATAATAAGCAGGAATGAGTTAATTAGCTTACCAATGGAGGTTGAATCATTCTATCCATGCTTTTCCTAGCTGAATAACTTGCAAAAAAAAAAACCAAATAAAACCAGAATCAAGCCCTATCTCTCAATCATCGTTCTTCGACCCAACAAACATAAACTACAAATCACAAATTTCACTTTCGTCATCATTCAACATACAAAATTTTCCATTTTCAAAACGAAAAGCTCAGAGATCTACACAGAACAAGAAACCAGAGTCAGCTTAAAAAAGATCAGAATTTGTAGTATGAAGCGAGCTCAAAGCTGAAATTTCTGTTCAAAAACCAAACAAACCCAGCATCTGAAACAAAAAACCCAGATACAAAAACCTCATAAAACGACCAGCCATGGTCTCAAAAGGGAGAAAACAGAACCCTCAGAATCTTAAAACCAAAGAAATGACGAAAGAGAAGAAGAAAAAAAAACTTAAAATGCGAGACATCACGAAAGGGAGAGGAGAAAAATCTTACCAGGCAAGCTCACGGGGAGAAGAAGATATGTATTTTAGCCATTAACACACCGGAATAAAAGAATACCTAACATGTGTATGGGAATAATATTCCAGGAATAAACACACAATATTTACTGTTGGGAAAGAAATATTACTTTCACTTGGGAATCTTACCCAACCAAACATGAGTATCCTTAGTCAGGAAAAAAATATATCTACCAGGGAATCCTAAAATCTTTGATCCAAACGGGCCCTTAGAGAGTCAAGTTATAAGTAGCTTACACCTTATTATTGTAGTGGAAATCAAGAGTTCGAGTCTATAGTTAGTTTATGATCCATTTATTGATTTTTTTAATTTCTGTATGTTTATCGTACTAACGTTTTAATTTATTTTTTTCAGCTCTGTTGAAGATTTTGTCAAGTTTTTTTCGTTTCCTTTTTAGTCAAAGGTTTGAATGTTCCTCCTCACACATATCATGTGCATTTGCATGGCATAAGCTCTATACCCGAGCTTCGATCCAAATAAGTCGGGGTGAATGCTTTACTCTCGTAAGAATTTATTCTTTGTATGAGTTTTGGCAAATAACCCATGGGATACATACATTATACCTTCGTAGGGATTTATTCCTCGTATGAGTATAAGATAGTGAATACCCTAGAATTGAACTCATTCCGTTCGAAACTTGTAAGGGGTAAGGATCGAGGGTTTGGCGGGGTAAGGATCGAGGGTTTGCCATCCCAATGGGGCACCGACATCAAGGACAATTCGAATACCCTTTCCTCATAGAGCCAAAACCATGCATATAGCGAACCGTAGAACAATCACCCTAGGTATAGTTATATCGAACCTCTGTCAATTAGTAGGTACCCAAAATAAGTGTACAAAAAGGAGTAGCGTTTCTAAACCTTTACCTTTTTCTTTCAATTTGACCGAATAAAAGCATGCGAACTAGATACCATGTGGTTAGGATTATTTTCTTGAAAATGAATCATTTTGGGTAGAAAGCATGTCCGGGTAGGATTACTATCTAATAAAAGCATGCTCGGGTAGATATCATGATTGAGTAGGTGTTGTATTTATCTTTAAATAGCATCTTTTAATTTTATTGATTATCTTGCCCGTACTAACTTATTTTTATTCTTTTCTTTGTGTCATTTTTCATCATTTTTGCATTGCATCTCATCAACATAACATAATGCGAAAGTGTTGATCCGCAAGGGGATATTTGAGAGAAAAGTTTCACAAGAAGAGGTAAAAGTTTTCAATCAAGCGGTAGCATACACAGACATGCATAGAGGGCTAAAAGAAGTTCAGAGTACAAGAATGAGACTTGCTCGAAGATCGTGCAATATTCGAGACTGGAAAGATGATCCATTGATCCGAGAAGTAATCCAGTAGTATAGTCTTATCTACTATCATTCCATCAATAGTTATCAAGGAGTGACACACTGACTTCAGCACCGCAGGGGCATTAACTGAGTTAGGTTACAGAGCATTTGAGGGCATAATTTTCAAGGACGAATATCTGAGATGAAGCACCATTTCTGACTTAAAATCTAAGCGAAAGCATGTCTGTAAAATGGAATATCTTGTAATGTGAAGGCTTTTATCTCTGGTGAAAATTGTTCTGAGATATTCACTGTTGGGATCAATATTTTTACATCTGCATTTGCATATTTGTATTTTGCATCTGCATTTTATTTTTAAGCATTTTCGCATGCATCATTCATGAAAACATGTAATTAATTCATGGAGAATTCAATGAAGTGGTCCTAATCACGTGACACCACATTAAGAATAGAAGCAAGATTTGAACAATTAAAGAAAGAAACTGAAATCAGTACGTTGGGAGCCTACTCAGCCAGCCGTAGAGATGAACCTTATAGGATGATTCAAGAAAAGAGAGTCAATGTGATCTAATTCCAATTACCTGTGAGGAATTACTTCTAACGATGGTTGAGAAAATCCTTGTGAATCCCATTCAGTACAAGCTAGAAGAGTTATCATATCATGAGAGCTACGATGGTGATGTCATATGCATTTATCACATAGAAAGCTTAGGACATTCCACAGAGAATTCTGGAGTATTGAAGCAAGGTCCAGAACTTGATTGATTCAGGGGCATGGATATTCGAAGAATGATGGGGCATTATAATAATAATCAAGAAGAGATCTTTGCATCTACCAGAAAATATTTTGCAATTGCATTAAAGAGCATTGTTTTGTTGGAACTTGTTTTTGTTTTGTCTTTAATATTTTCTTAAATACTTTTTAAATCTTAATGATTGAATTTATGCTACTTTCTAAGGTTGAATAATTGAACGAGTTTTAATCTTGTAGCTTTTCGAATATCGAATGATTTACATATTTTTTTAGTTCTTCAAGAATTATAGATTTTTGACATATGGTAAGATTAGACCTTTCTTATACCATCCAAAACCAGAAATAAAATCTCTCGATTCTTTACCCGAAATAATTCATGGTCACTACCAAAGAATCAAATTTTGACATTACATCTCTTTGAAACTTTATCTTTTTCAAGACACAAAAGTCATACCATGACCTTTTGTTGAGCTAATAAGGTCACACCATCGTCTTCTTATACGCAAAACCAACATTTTTTTCCTACCAATAAAACTTGAAGAGATTGAGTACAAGATGTTCACTTGAACATGAGCCTTTATACAAGAATACACAACGTATGGCATCTCGAATCAAGTTTCAAAAGATGAGCCTGAACAATTGAGACATGCTGGGAGCAAGAAGCAAAAAAAAGGAAATTAATTCAAAATAATTTTATCATGCATTAATTACACTGTTTTCATGTGAATAAAATTAATCCTGAAAATCTATTCCCCTAGTGATACCTCTTCTGTAAAGACTTTCGTGTATGAAATGATGAATGGCTTTATTTCATTATCCCTTCACAAAAGGAGAAAATATATGTCCTTTGTGTCCCCATTTGAGCCTGAATTATGTTTTCTTCTGATTCAACCCTAACCAAGGGTCACCCTCTACACTGGGGGGTAAGGTGAAGGAAATCTGCTCGTATGAGTGAAGACCATCAATCCAGATAAGATACCAAAAGGTGAACCAAATAAAAAGTGTAAAGATCAAATTAAAGCAAATAGAAAAAGCAAAGAAAGAAAAAAAAAGAGAAAAGAAGCAAAGAGAAGAAAAAACAAAGAGAAAAAAAGCAAAGAAAAAAGAAAAAGAACTAAAAAAAGAAAGAAAAGAAGACAAGAAACATATACAAAGAGTCACTAGAGTCAAATGATGCATCAAGCTTCAAACCATAAGATTGATCAAGTACAATTATTCTAGAATCAGTTCACCAAAAGATCATAGAACATCCAGAGAAAATAAAAGACACATACGAGCATATTCAAATTGAGCAAAACAAGACTGAAGGCATCAGAATGAATTGATCCTTAGTTTAATTACCCTTAAACACTTATTTGGGTCTATTTATCCCTTTCTTCCATAACTATGAACCATAGCCTACATTACGTGCCTAAAAGTCTCTTCTAATCATACATGGATTTCTAAACAGAAGATACTATCTTCAGATTTCATCCCTTCCATCGGGATTAATCTTTATTTTACAAAAGGTTTTCTAAAATCTTTAATGCATGATAGAGAAAAAATGACAAAGGTGGGTTCAAGACATAAAATGTTGAATAACATCTTGAAACCAAAGGAGGGTTCGAGTTGAAAACCTGAAAAGGTGGTCAAATATGAAGATCGTGCAACTGTTATACAGGGAGACAATCTCACAAATCCCTTAATAAGGCATTGCACAACCCGAATGTGCTCATGAGAGTTGAAAACCGGAGAACACTTCTAGTAGATGAGCATAGAATCTATTCCATCAGATCAGTGAACATCAAAGAAACGATAATGCCAGATCTCAACTAATGACAACATCCCAAGACACCTGATTCTTTCTTTACTTAACCCTACCTCAAAGATAGCATTAATCTTAACATTTGTCAAATAGCTATAATTTTATGAAGAATTTAAAGTGTAATTAATTCTTTGATATCCAATGAACTCTTGTTTTATGATTTGTCTCAATTGTGAAATCTAGAAATGGGTATTTTTTTTTTAAAAAATTCTGATTAAACATTTTTCAAAATTCTTTTGATTGATATTTTTCAAATTTTTGAAAATAAAAGAAAAAGAAAAACATTTTCAAACAAGGCAATTTCTCCAGAGTGGATCTTGGTAGTTGACATGTGACTCTTAAACACAAAATGCATGCTTAGAATCAGTGTTGAAGCAAGAAATGATGAATGTTGGGGCATTTTTGGAGACCCATATCTTCCAAGAATACAAGATTATTGAATTGAGCAAACATTCATTTTCAATGAGGCAAAAAAGCATGAAGATTGAAAATGGTGAAACAGAGATAGTGGAGCTCATTATACATGATTGTTTTGTCCATTGTCACAACATACAGTTGCATTGTTCTGGTGATTTCCCGTGCATTAATTCTAGCAAGCTAAAATGTCCCACTTACGTCCCACTGAGTTTTGTTCTTTGGTGTTCTTGCAACACTATAAAAAAGCCTTGAACACCATGAAAGCGTTTCTCTGGTTGAAAAAAATCTAGACATAAGCCACAGGAAATGATGAATAAGTTATTGAATGTTTGAAGACTTCCAAAATTTCTAGAGCTTCACAGTTCCTCCTTTGTGTTTTACATGACAAGAAAATTCTGATCTCCATGAGTCTTGTCGAGTTTGGCATTGTCACAATGTATGGTTCCAACTAGGGTCAATGATCAACACCTTACGAATTTGCTTCTAAAATTCAACGCAAAGCTTGGAGGATTGAATTCGATGTTAGAAATTGATCAAACATCTTCAAATCCAGTTGTTTCTAAGGTTCTAACCATCATCTTTGGCATGGATGTTCCTCTTGGCTCTCCTGGACAATCTATATTTCATCAATTGCTACGTTGATTAGTTTCAGACAGTGGCCTTTGATTTCTTGATACAGGATTATTGTGCGTATATAATCTTTGAAGCTTGAAAAGATATATTCTCTTTTCAAAACCATTTGGCAGGGATGATGATGATATCATGAGGGAGGCTTTGTTGGATTTCTATATAAGTTCAAGAAGAGAAAGCCAATTTTTTATCAGGGGCAAAAATTTGTTGGGGCAAGAAGAAATTGACACGAGTCCAGATTTGCTAAGATGCACACTGGTGAAAGCAAAGAATGAAGACTACCCATGCAATCATTCCCACAATTGATCAAGAAAACATATATCAACACATATATACATGTTACATGGAATTTTCATCTTTGCATCAAACATTCATCATCATGTGCAATAAAGACTTAGATTTTCCCTCTCATGAGGATACTTTTAGAAATTTCACTTGAAATCTTGTCTTTATTAAAGATAGTTTCCCCTCTCATAACGAAAAATTCAAAAACTCATCAAATCAAACACATAAAATAAACTTCATCTTGGCATCCATCATAACATCCAAGATAGTCATTCATAAATGCGTCATTTATTGATCATTCAGGAAATAAAAGTTTGGAAATGACCAGATGTCTCTAACCTGAAGAAACAATGTCATCTACAGATTCAACATCATGAAGTGAACAATCAGATCTTCTGAAGGGATTTCCTCAACATGCAGGAACAAGCAGACTGTATGTTGCCTTTGAGATTGTTTTTGTCGAAACAAAGTGTCATCTTGCTAAAGACAGTTTTTCTTAAAAAAAACCAATTTGGTCTCTCTTGAGACAATTTCTCTCAAAACAAATTTTGTCTCGCTTGAGACATTTTTCCTTTGAGATGCAAATTTCGAATTTGTTTCACTTGAAACAAAGTTGATCTCACTTGAGATTATTTTTCTCAAAACAAAATTTGTCTCACTTGAGACAGTCTTCCTTAAGACAAAAACATTTGATATTGTTTTTACTCAAAGCAAATTTCGTCTCACTTGAGACAGTTTCCCTCGGAACACAAATTTCAAAGTTGTTTTACTTGAAACAAAATTAATCTCACTTGAGATTTTTTTTAAACAGATTCGTCTCGCTTGAGACAGTTTTTCTTCAAAATATAAATTTTGGAAAATATTTCACTTGAAACAAAACTGATAAACTTTAAGATTGTTTCACTCGAAACAAATTTTGTCTCTCTTGAGACAGTTTATCTTTAAACGTCAAACTTTGAGATTGTTTCTCTTGAAACAACTTTTTGTCTCTCTTAAGACAGTTTATCTTTAAACATTAAACATTGTGATTATTTCCCTTGAAACATATTTTGTCTCACTTGAGATTATTTCTTTTGAAACAAATTATCCCTAAAGATGACCAACCATCCTCATCACGTAAGAACCGTGTAATCCATCGACCAGATCTCCTCATCACGTAGGAGCCGTGTCAACCATAGATAACCAGTCGTTCTCATCACGTAGAAATTGTATTATCACCATTTATCCCTAAAGATAGCTAGTTGTTTTCATCACGTAGGAACCGTTTCATCTACCAACCAGTTCTCCTCATCACGTAGGAGTCGTGTCAACCTTAGATAACCAGCCATCCTCATCACGTAGAAATCGTGTTATCACTATTTATCCCTAAAAATGGTCAGCCGTCCTCATCACGTAGGAACCGTGTTATCCACCAACCAGATATCCTCATCACGTATGAGTCACGTCAACCTTAGATAACCAGTTTGTCCTCATCACGTAGGAATCGTGTTATCTACATTATCCCTAAAGATGGCCAGCCGTCCTCATCACGTAGGAACCGTCTCATCTACCGACCAGATCCTCTCATCACGTAGGTTGCCTCAACCTTAGATAGTCAGACTTCCTCATCACGTAGGAACCGTGTTATCTCTAAATTTACCAAAAACGACCAGAACTCTTCATCGCGGATCAGAAGTGGCGTCTCTTCTATCAAATTTCAAAACTAAAAGAGAACCGGAAAAAAACTCGTTGTCTGTTCGTCTTTGCCCTATTTTTGTTAACACAAGAATGTGCAAAGAATGGCAGACGTAGACACCCGTTTTTTTCCGGGTCTTTTATTATTATTATTATTATTATTATTATTATTATTATTATTATTATTATTATTATTATTATTACAATTAATTTGCATTGCAGGCCCATATTACAAGCCAGTACAAGCCCAAACACGGATCAGGCCCTCACCTAGAACCCAACTACAAGGACAAAACCCAACAGTCTACCCGACCCGGTTCAATTAGAGTTTTGAAACCCTAGCTCATATTTTACTGCCAGCTACCGCAACTACCAAGCCACCAGACCGGTGCGTGAGCTTCACCGCCCTACTCCCCAGCCGCGTGAGCCACCGCCAATTGCTTCCCGAGCCGTCGTCGTCATCAATCCATATAAAACATTGACAACTATCCATCACCAAATCAGTCAACAAATATTAATGAAAACCCAGTTAAAAAAACAACATCAAATTAAATCGGGGATCAGAGATTTTCTCACTAACCCAAGCTTAGGGGAATCATTCCCTTATTCTTTGGCCTCATCATCTCACCTTAAATCAACATACAAGGGGATAAAAGAGAGGGAGCAGAGAGAAGATAGAGGGGAAGGCATTCGACAGAGAAAATATAGAGTTTTCGGGAAAAGAAAAAACAGAGAGAGAAAAACCCTCAAGAATCGAAAAAAGAAGATCTAAACAAAACAAACTATTCGAAGGGGAGTTCCGAACCAAAAACAAACCACTATCCAAAGAAACTCACCTTTAGGCAAAGATTCAGCCACCGTTGTTTCGTCGGAGCAACCATATTCTAGCTTTAAAGGTAAAACTCTTGCTTTTGGGGTTTAGGTTTTGATTTTAGGGTTTTAAGGGGGAGAAAGATCAAGACTTAAAACTTTAGGGTGAATGAGGGTAGAGAGGAAATTAGGGTTTAATTCGCTCGCTCTCACCACCGGTTTACTGCGGTTGTGGCACTCTCTTCTCTTTTTGCGACGGATAAAAACTATGGGAGGGGAGAGAGTTTATTTTATTTAGGGTTAAAAGAGAAAAGAGAGATAAGAGGAATGGGGGGACTTTGGCCGGTTTGGCTTGGTTTTTGGCCCTTTATACCTAAGCATGAAACGACGCCGTTTGGTAGGGAGATGGGGCTGTGTGTTTTGATGTGAGGGGATATTTGCATACCCAACCCTCGTATTTTGTATAAACTCTTGTATTTGGGTCATGAAATGGAATCTTATTATTTTAAGCATATGACTTTACCCGCTTTTCATTTTGGTCCTAAGTATCTCTTGGTTCGTGTTTTTATAATCTTTCGAATTGGACATTTATTTGTGATGATTTTCATTTTAGTCCTAAACATTATTTGTAGTTTATTTGCATCCTTAATGTTTTATTGTTTAATATTTCCTATTTTCGTCCTGATTATTGTTTTGGTTGTTTTTTAGCTTTCCAAGGTAATACTATTATTATTTAACCTTTTTAATGACATAGTATGCTTAGTTTCATTTGTTTACATTCCAGTCTTCAATGATTCCATGTTTATATATTAGTCCTTGACTTACACATACATATTTTGTACATTCGCCTATTACTACATACATATCATAGTTTTTTTATTGTAAGATGAATGTATTTTATATATCATATTACTTACATGTATTTCAGTATATTATTAGTGTTTAATTTATTTTGTTTGATCTTATTTAACTATTTCATTTTTAAAATGCTCAATTGTCAATATCTCTTGTACTTGATTTTAATATTTTAAATATTTCACTCGAATATTTTTCAAGAACACCGATTTGTAGAATGAGTATGGAAAACACTGATTGGTCGAAGTAGTGAGATCCGATACGACATTCGAATGAAATGGGAACTTGAAATAAATCTAGTTCATTTTACTACTTAAATCTTGTTTATTCAAATAATTCAATGTGTTTTTATGCGGTAATTTATTCAACGCAAATGTCGATTCTTCATTTATATTCGATTCACATTTTTTAAATAAATGAGGAGGGAATATTCTTTTACTGATAAGAAATAGCCGAGATAGCTTTCCCGATGAAGGATTGCTAATTTCGAGATTTCTTTTGTAGTTAAATTTTTTCCTAATAATACAAATAATTTGTAGCAAGTTAATAAATAGATCATATTTTAACTTTACATATGATTCATGATTTCTACCATTACAAAAACGTGTAAGCGATCAAGTGTCAATTTTGGGTGTTGTGGGGGTGTTAATCCTTCCCCACGCGTAATCGACTCTCGGATCGAATTTTTGGTAAACGAATACTAACTTTTTCTTAAAAACGATTTTTCCTTAAAATTATTTTAAAATACGCTTTTAGGTATTCGACCTACTTTTTCTTAAAAACGATTTTTCCTTAAAATTATTTTAAAATACGCTTTTAGGTATTCGACCTACCTAACTCAAAGGTCGATGGCGACTCCCTTTCAATTTAATTCAAATTAATACAAAATCAACAATTTTTTAAATAAAATTCATAATGGTTTTTAAAAAAAATATATATTTAATTATTTTTAAAAAAAAAATGTTTATGGCAGGAAGATTTATCACGCACTTGGCAAGCGGAAGCTAGAAAGGAAATAGTGGGAACGGATAACGCAGAGGCATTCCATCTATGCTCAAAGACGAAACAAGGGACTACAACACCGACAATAATGCAGCAAATCGACAGGTTATTGAAGAAGAGCTGAGAAGTGAAGTTTACGCTAATCAAAAGAGAGGCGAATCAAGTAGCCGATGCGATGGCAAAGATGGCGGATAGTACTGACTTTACAGGAGAGGTGTTATTCACAACCCCCGAAGAAGTTACCTCAGAACTCCATGAGTACAAGGCGGTTTTTTTCAACAAACGCCGCAATAGAGCTATATAGCGGTGTTTTTTGATTAAATGTCGAAAAATACTCGTAATTTAGTGGTGTTTGTTTGTAATAAACGCCGCAATAGTTATGTATCTTAATGGCGTTTTTAATATAAACGCCGCCATTGTGCAATCCTTTATCATATATCCCCAATTCTCCTTCCTGATCCTTATTTTTTTAGCACATCTTCTATCTCTCTAAAGTTCTTCCTTTGATTAGCAGTGCATCTTCATCAAATCGGTGCACCTCACACCACCGACGCGCTGCCAGTGACCACTGTTGCGCCACCAATCATCATTGGCGCGCCGCCACTCACCCCTCAAGGCTAAAAAATCGGTACTCTTTTACTGGTTTACCCCTTTTTAAAGCAAAATTATTTCTAAGTTGTCTTTTGTTTTCAGAGGCTACGACGAAGAGCAAATTAGCATCATTGAACGAGAAGCTCGACACTTTAGAACGTCGTTTGGAGTTTCTTGAAGTTCAAGTTGGAACTGCTTCTTCTAACCCTTCTCTTCTCAGTACGTGATTCCAATTTCGAGTTGTATTTGGTTTAATATCTTTGTTGTGACCTAGTTCTTATCATAGTTTGTTTACCCTTTCATTTGACCATGTAAAAACCATAGTCTTTATTTTATTTTTTCCTATGTGGTAAATTTGGTGATTACTGAATTTTGCTTTTGTATCTTGAATAATTAACAATTGGCTTGACATCAATGCATCTATCTTTTTAATGGTTATCCAACATGTATGGACTTTTAGATGTTGAATAAGTCTTTTCTATGTTTAATAATGACAATTTAAACATTTTAGGTGGTAATTGCTTTATTGTTCTCTGTAGTTGAGTTTTCAAACTGGTTCACAATGTACGATATTCTTAAGAGCAGTGAGACATCATGAGCTTAAAAGTTCTGAAGCAGAACTCGGTGGTGCAAGTTTATAAACTTTTTATAGTAAATTGATGAAGATATTTATGACTTAAATCATCTAAAATTTATAGATTCAGCTAATGGAGTGGGAGAGGCTAATAGATGCAACATAACTGTGAAAGCAGGGAAGGGACGGGAGGAAGCATTTTAGCACAACATTTAGGTATGCTGCAATGGTAAATATTTGAACTTAAAAAATAAATAGAATAGAACAAATTCTGGTGCTTAGTCTTTCATTGAAAAAACTTGGGATAATTCTTCTATTAGGTGATTAGCATTTGTAAAAATGATAAACATCTCATCCACCCATCTACTATCTTGTCTCAAGAAGAGCCAATGCTTATGTGTTTGCTAATTATTAGGGTTCTGATGCAATTGGGGCAGCAACTAGAATTACCATTTGTATTAGGGTTTTTACTCATTTAGTCTTCAGATTTCCCCTATTTTCTTAGTTTTTACTCCAATTGGAGATTTGGGTATTGTTTGTTTTTTCGGTTTTCTTTTTTATTTTATGATTTTGGATATGTTGCTTTGATTTGGTATAATTTTGAAACAAATGCAACTTTAGATACTAAAATCAAACAAAACTAATAGTTTAGTTACTAAAAGTGTAGTTTACCCTAGGAGTAATTCGGGGGTTTCCTCACTTGCTACTTGTTGTGGACCGAGGTTAGATTTAGTTTTTGTTTAGCTGCCAAAATTCAATCTTGTTGCTGTTTTTGTTAAAACTGATTAGGGTTCTTATTTGAAATTCAATCTTGTTGATGTTGTTGTTTGCTACTATTTATTGTTGTTTGCTGGATTAGGATTCTGTTATGAACTTGACTCACTTGTAACCATTTCAACTTATCTATACTATTCTTTGGTTTTAAATAATATATCAAATAAGTTAGTAAAATAATGATGAACCAATACTTAGGAATTATCTATGAAGAGGCACATTACTTTTAGAGGGTAAAGTGACATTCATTCACTACAGCAAGTTTAGTATTTAGCTTCGGTTATTGCATGTTTGTTTTTCTTGTTTGCTTTGGTTTGTGTTCACTTGTGTTTACTAATGTTGAAACATCAAAAGACATGCAGTAAGTAACTCGATCACCCATATGTATGGACAGAGTAAGAGAAATTGATTGTGGATTAAACTTTGGAGAATTTAATTCACAATCCCTAAGCAAAATCATCAGAATGTCCAAGTGGCGTATTAGCTCTGAAGATGAATCAAATTATCATTGGGAGGCTTTCGGTCCGTTTTGCCGTCGAAACCCGATGATGACTCGAAAGGAACTCCTATTGATCAATATCCTTCCATGGTCGATCTCCTACTTCAAGGTAATAATCTCTGAATATTTTCGCTGCTATATTTTTATTTTGTACTCTCAAATTTCATAGATCGTACGTAGGATGTTTGAAGCTTATTGAGAATGATGATAGAGGAGTGGATAAATACCCAATGTTTAGAACCGGATTGGGGAAATCTATGGCGCTGAAAGAATCTTCAATTGTAAAAGCATTATCTATCCTCAATGAATATGACGCTGCCTCTACTGTTACTCCAAGTAAACACTTCTCTCTTTTACTTTAATTTTTTTGTTTAATGTTTGATTCATTCCCAAGCCAGCTCCAATCAAGTTTCATATTGTAAGTGAAAGGTCGTTATCTGTTTCAAGTGCTTCACTGAAGCGCGCAAGGAGTCTTCTTGGTGAACCAGACCTAGGGGATATATTTGGTGAAATGGATGAAGAGTTTCTCCATATACAATTTACGCAGAGGAAAAATTAACCATGCTTCATCAAACAAGAAAAGCTGCTTTTTTTTCACTTTCTTTCCCCACGAAGGAGCAATGAAGACTAAATTCTAGTGAACAATATTTTTTTAATTGAAAGTGAAAGAACCTAGACTAAATTCTACATAACAATGTCAAACTACATTACATTTAATTGTAATGTTTATAAATTTTAATTTATTTTTTTGTTAAGAATTTTTCTGCATAATTTGTGTCTTAATTAAAATTTATGGTTATTGTTAATTAGATAAAGCTACATGATATTAAATTTAGGTGATGTGGAGCAAAAATGAAATATGCAAAAATCAATTAATCTAAGCTAAAGAAAGGTAATTAACGGCGTTTGTATCCAAAATCGCCACTATAGATCTAACATTTTGCAACATTTGGTCCAAAAACGCCGCTATAGCTTTGACCTTTTACGGTGTTTGTTCAAAAAACGTCGCTATAGACCTTTTGCAGTGTTTGTTCCAAAAACGTCGCTATAGGTCTAGACCTTTTGTGGTGTTTGTTCCAAAAACGCAGCTATAGATCTGAACTTTTGCGATGTTTGTTCCAAAAATGCACTTATAGATCTTGACCTTTTACGGCGTTTTTCCAAAAATGTCGCTATAGATTTCGACCTTTTGAAGCGTTTGTTCCAAAAACGCGCTATAGATCTTGACCTTTAGCGGCATTTTTTGTTCTCAAATGCCGTTAACGTTAGCAGCGCTGATATGGTCGGCGTTTTTGCTCTCGCCGCGAGTGCTTTTAGCGGCTCTTAAAAACGCTGCTAAAACTCTATTTTGATGTAGTTAAATAGTCTAAACTAATTATGAAAGATGATAAGTTGGACATTGATGCTAAATTGGTTGTTATTCAACTAATCAAGTTAAGATACATTTAATCAACTGGTATTATTATCATGATTAAGCAGGTCAATTTCGTGTAAAGGCCTCGTCATGGGTTTTTGCTTTGCATTAGTTACTGAAATTGACAAGGAAGTCAATCGGTGCCAAAAAAAAAATTTAAGGGTAGGAACCTATAGATTAGGATCACAAAATTTTTGAATGGGTAGTACAAATAAAATTTTAGGGCACAAAATAAATTTCAGGGTGGGCACCACTAATAAAATAAAGAACTAATCGAAAAAAAATTGAATTTCAGGGTGAATACGTGTCCACCCTCAACTCTATGTGACTCCGCCACTGAAGTCAACCACAGTGCGTTCGACATATCATTATTATATGGTCTATGATTATCAATTACCTTGATTTTTAACAACCTCCACAATCATGAGCATAGCTGAAATTAATTCTTCTTGCACCAACACATTAATTATATTTAGTTTAATCATGATTCATTTTACAAGGAAATTTGAGTAACAAAATTCAATTGTCCGAGGTTTGTAAAATAGTAAAACAATGTGTGAAGTTATAGTGAAATGAAGCATAAAAAGTAGAAAAGAAATCTAAGTGGACGTAACTTTTAGCTATGCCTACTAGAAATTTAATCAATGGCTCAATCATGTCGCCCTCAAATGTAGAAAGTTAAAAGAAAGGTTTACCACCCCAAGATCTATGGGTAAAAAAGCAAAGGGTAAAGTATATGAATAATCAGTAAACTATGTTAAAATAATCTTTTTGACTATTAAACTTTTTTTGGATTATTATGAAATGGTCATTAAACCAATCAAAATATTAAAAATGTTCCTTAAACTTATCGGAATTTAGCGTTATTTTATAATGTGCAATGATTATTTTGTAACAGTTCGATAATGCTAATGATCATTTTGTATTTTCTGAAACTTTAACGGTCAAAAGAAATATTTTAATATAATTTAATGAATATTTATGTAATTTCCTCAAAGTAAAAACTATAAAAAGATGAAGAAGGTAGGAGTAGTTTAGCTTTATTTATTTCTCTTTTGCTTGTTGAGAGTTGGGGAAAAGTGGCAGATTGAACCAAAGTATATATTAGTGGTAGAAAATAAATTTAAGAGGGGAAAATAAGCTTTGTTAAAGGCAAATGGACAATAAAGAAAGAAAGAAGGGACGTTTTGTTTAGGGCTGAGGATGGGAAGAGAACAACGGAAAAGACAGAAAGTACAACGTCATAGTTATCCCCGTAGGGTTAGTTTTGTGGTTCTGGCTTGTTGTTTTTGGACTGCTTCAAGATCACAGAGGAATCTTCTTTCGTCCACATCTCTCTCTCTGTCTCTTTATCTGAGTTTTATCATGAACTGAGTCTTCTTTTTTTCTTACTTCTTCTTCTTCTTACTCACTTTCAATACATACATACGTACATACATACATGTATGATGAAGATTATGGTATTGTTCATATGAGTTAAGCTTAGCTACTTGTCAGTTATCAAAGTATCAATCTTTTTTATCACTTGAGAGTTTTATGTAAGAGGTAAGGATGATGACAGGCTTGTTATTCCACCACCAACAACAAAAGCTGCAAGTTTTGGAAGAGAATATGTCTAATTTGACATCTGCATCTGGTGAGGCAAGTGTTTCTTCAGAGAATAGAGGTGAAGTTGGATACTTTGCTGTTCCACCAGCTCAAACTCAGCCAGTTAAGAGAAAGAGAAACCCCCCAGGCAACCCAGGTTGGTTTTGCTTCAGTCTTCAAGCCCTTTTTACTTTTGTTTTCATTCTTAAAAGTTGTCCATGTTTGATTTGAACCAGACCCGGATGCAGAAGTAATAGCTTTGTCCCCAAAAACACTGATGTCCACAAACAGATTCATGTGTGAGATCTGCGGCAAAGGGTTTCAAAGAGACCAGAACCTTCAGCTTCATAGAAGAGGTCATAATTTGCCATGGAAGCTAAAGCAAAGAACGAGTAAAGAGGTGAGGAAGAAAGTGTATGTGTGTCCTGAACCCAGCTGCGTGCACCATGACCCATCAAGGGTGCTTGGTGACTTGACTGGAATCAAGAAGCATTTCTTCAGGAAACATGGTGAGAAGAAGTGGAAATGTGAAAAGTGTTCCAAAAAGTATGCGGTTCAATCGGATTGGAAAGCTCACTCCAAGACCTGTGGCACTAGAGAATACAGATGCGACTGTGGGACTATCTTCTCCAGGAGGGATAGTTTCATCACTCACAGAGCCTTCTGTGATGCCTTGGCAGAGGAGAGTGCCAGGGCTAACCCACTTGAACCACCTGGTGCAGCAGCTCAGCTCAATCCCCAAGATATCCGAGCATTTTCACTTAAAAAGGAGCAACAAAGTTACACATCCGTAAGGCCGGAGATTCCTCCATGGCTCGTCACCCAACTAATGCTTGGGACTAATCTTGGTCCACCCCAGAAGATTGACCTTTCCCCTTCATCATCGTCAATCTTCTCCCCAACATTCGATTATCATCAAGAATTCACACAAGCACATTACCATGATTTATCACTCCAAGAAAACCCTAACCCCTCTCTTCCTCCTTTCCATCCAACAACAGCAGTGCCTTCACCGCACATGTCGGCTACTGCATTACTTCAGAAAGCAGCCCAGATGGGAACAACCATGAGCACCAAAACTAGCTCATCATCGGCAGTAGCTACCACTGCTACACCTGCAGCTGTTGGTTTTGGCCTCAACTTGGCTCCACTTCAACACATGAGGAATTCTTTGCCGTCTGCCGCTGGATTCGATTCGGTTTCGTTCGATGATATATCGTTTTCCGGGATCTTCAACTCAAAGGCCAGTGGGGGTTTCATCGACGAACCATTCTCGAAAACAACTACACCAGCAGAAACAACAAGATCAGATAGAAATGATCCTGAAACTACTGGCGGTACTAGTAATTCTCAAGGCAAATGCTTGACAAGAGATTTCTTGGGTCTTAGAACTATCTCTCACGGCGGTATTCTCAACATTGCTGGTTTTAATAACTGCATCAACACTCCCATGAACAACAACGCAACCAAACCCAGAAAACACCGCAAGGTTAGGTAATATAGCAAATTTTCTTTCTTATTTCAAGTTTTCCCTTCTACTTTTGCTACATTCTTCCCAAAGGGAAAGACCTATGAAAATCAACTTCCTTAATTACATATGTTATATTTTTCCCATTTGTTTCAAATTTAACGTCGTATATATATATATATATATATATATATATATATATAAGTATAGCATTCAAATGAATTCAAAGTTGAATAATATAAACATTGGCTGAATGTTATAATAACAATACACGAAAGCAACTTCAAGATGAATATGACATCCAAACTATGGATTTAGTAAGGTTTGCATTGTAATCATATTGGTTAGGTGATTTTTCATTGCTAGGCTTTGTATAAATTATAAACCCTCCCACTAAAATTATCCATAAAAAAAAGTTAAATTTGACTTTTTATTGTTTAAATTTTGTTATTAATAATGAAATATAAAAAATATATTTTAAAAAACTTTAATCAAGTAGTTTTAAATATATATTTTATGAATTTTGATTATTAAATGATTACTATCAAAGTAACTATCAAAAAACAATAAAAAATTATTTTGAATTTCATTGATTTGATTAAGGTTTAAGGAGTGGTGGATCTAGAAATTAACGGACGGAGATAAAAAAAATTCATTACTTTTTCTTTCGATAAAATGGAAATACAAATTTTCATATTTTTTTATATTTTTTAATATATTGAATTATAATGAATAATTTATCTAAAATAATCGATATGCACTTGATCTTTTACAAGGCTAACTGCATTTGGCTTAAGAGTTCGTAAAGTCTTTAAATTTTTGAAAATTAAATTAATTGTGTTTTTTACTTTTTTTATATTTAAATATATTTTATTTTAAAATTTTATCAATTTAGTTCTTTAATTAACGTGATAATATAAAGTAATTCTTTAAAAATGATATTGTGATTAATAAATTTTTATTTTTTTTACCAACAACTAATTGGTCTAATAGGATGAGACGTTAAATTCCTTAAGTAAGGTCAGAGGTTCGAACCCTGGCATCTGTGAATGGATCAAACTGGGTTGGGGGTCGTCATTGCCTCTGCAGTACCTGATCTAGATTAGTCAGTCAATAGATCGGATATTGGTGATTAATTAAAAATAATAATATTTTTTATACATCTGTGGTAAATACAAGGTAGTATATGTTTAAATTATCTCAATCAATTGACAATGAACTCTCATACCCCTATCGATACTCAAACATGGGACCTCTAGGGAGAATAGCAAATCCCTTAACCACTAAATCGCTTGCTTCATGCGATAATAATATCTTAGATTATTGTAATTCGCCACATTGACATATTTTTTTATGATTCAAAAACATGATTCTCTATCAATTATGAAAAGATAAAATAGAACAAGTAGAATTGAATTGAGGTAAGTAAAAGGTACATCTGTTTAAAGATGACTCCTAATTATTTGATATTGAACGCTCATATTCTTAATACTAATGCTCCTTAAATTCAAAATCTCAAAAATAATAATAATTCTTTTATTACTAAGGTTTATTGATTTACATGAGAGACACTACATATGGTATATAAGATCTGGACCGGAGTTTGGTTATTTTTTCTATTTAACACTAAGAATGATTTGAGTTTTTACTATAAAATAGCAAGACAAGTGAGATGTAAAGGCAAAATTTTGCCTGGCAAGAAAACTAAAAATAATTAAATATATTAAAACTAAAAAATATATATTATCTTATTAAATTTGTTAAAATTATTCTCCTTTAAATAGTTAAAAAGATAAAAAAATAGTATTTATGATTTGTTAAATTACTCTAAGTTTATGCAACATCGCATCTTCTTGGAATATTACTTTTTCAAGATATCATATTGTAAAAGATAAAAGAGTATGAATATTAAAATTTAATTTGAATATGTGAATATATAATACACAAGGGTGAAAGTAGAAGTATGAACCAACTTACCTCAATGGTTAAAAGAATTATTATTGTTCTTAGAGATCACGGGTTCAAACATCAAAGTTGCAGTAGGGTGATTGAACGGTCATTGTCAAATAATTAAAAATATTTAGAATAAATATTATTTTGTAATCACTTTAATTTAATAAAAAAATTAATTAAGGGGTATACGGGATGATCTGAACAAATTAAAAGCATTGGATTCTCAATTACGTTTTTTTTATTTACTGAAAATAAAAGAAAGATGGTTGTGTTTATTTGTCTCTCTACATATTAAAATATTTATTTATTTTTATAAAGTTAAAAAAACATTTTCACAATTTTTTTATTAAGTACATGATTACAAAATATTATATGTTTTAAATATTCTCAATAATTTTACAATAAACGCTCAATCATTTTTTTACAGTCGTTGGTGCTCGAACTTATGACCTCTAGGAATAACAATGATTCTTTTAATCACTTAAGTAAGTTGATTCGTGTATTTTTCACAACTTTTTAAATCACAATTATAATAATATTAAAATTTTCAAATCGCTATTAAATATGATAATAAAAGAATTCTTATTGTGCATTGTGCATAATTTTTTAATTTATCTTCAAAATTTTGAATATCAATTAAGAATATATATTGACTTCTTAATTTTATTTGAGTTAAAAACCTCAACGATCAATTCATCAAATAATTACTCTAAATTTAACATATTGATTTGTTATTATTTTACTTTGACATACTATTTAAATTTAGTTATTATTTAAAGAAACTACCAAAATCAATTCTTATATATATATATATATTCTAAATCTAATCCTAATATTACCTAAAGGGGAGGAGAAATGAAATTCTAGGTGAAGAGAGTGTTCCTAGTGGATCTAAAATCCACAACTTAAGAGAAGGGAACAAAAATAAACAACTTGATCAACCAAACAAATGTAATTACTCTTCTCTATATAATATCTAAGAACGACGATGATGATGATGATGATGATGATGATGATGATAATAATGTAACAAATTCAATAACGGTAATAAAATATGATTTAGGAGATTTTTTTATAAATTTTAAATTTAATCTTTATCCTACTTAGAGGAGAGTGGAAGAGGAGGCTCTAGGGAAAGAAAAGAGAGTGCTTCTAGTGAATCTAGAACCCATAACCT